>NC_081842.1:201983334-202300657 GCF_963259705.1 Myotis daubentonii
AATCACAAGAAAAAATGAAAAACACATACTTTATTTAATCCCAAAAGGTAGTACTAGTAGTGTCCCCATCCCACAGATAGGAAAATAGCTTGCATGGCTGCTAAGTACTATGGCCCAGTCATTCTGATTCCCTGAGACCAGCTGCTCATCAGGTTAAAGGGAAAAGAAACTAATATTGCGTGAGCCCCTTCTCTGTGTCTGCCACCATGCTAGGAGCGTCCCCATAGATGAAATTCCAGGTGGAGAATTTGCTTTCTGGGAAGGGTGTGTTATCCCCAGTTTTCGGAAGAGGCAAGACAGGCTCAGTGAAATTAAGTGGCACACCCTGCGTTACATGGCTGACGAGCCGCAGAGCTGCCACTCCCAGTGGGGTTGTCCAAAGTCAAGGCTCTGGGCCAGGTCAGTTTTTTCCTTTTCTAGGGTGCCACCTTCTGCCCAGGCCAGAGTTTGAAACTCCAGTGCTGCCCAGACCAGGCCTTGAATGAAATCTGCAGCAGTCCTGCTGGGGTCAGACCAGCCATGAGGCTCATGCCCCATCTGGAGGGGCGGTAGCTCCTCTGCCAGCCTGCCATGGCCTTCCTTGGATGTTGGTCGGTCTACTTGGCCAGAGCATCCAATTTGAAGAGGAGGGAGAAATCATGAGTTTGTTTAATTGGTTGATAAACAATTTTAAAAACCCACAAAACTTCAAGCATCTCTGGGCTGTCCACTATCCGTCTATGAAGAAGGGTGGCCTATGGCTTCTCGGGTGGCAGCCTCTGGTCTCTCCAGGTATCTACCTCTAACCCGGAGCAGTGTTGCCAGCTGCCTGGCCAGCCCCTGGTTCTGCAAACTCAACATGTCCACAACTGAATTCATAATTGCTCTCCCTACCTTTCCTTCGATTCCCTCCAACCACCAAACCTGCTTCTCCTCTTGTCTCTTCCACCTCAGAGACTGCCACCTTCATGCCTAAGTCATCTCCCAAGAACCCCCTAACACCGCCTCCTCTCTGAATCCCCACTTGATCTGGGCCACCATCACTGCCTGCCTGTTACCTTAGAGCCAGAATTTCCTAATTGGTCTCCCCACTTCCTGTCATTCTGCCTTCCAGTCTTCATTCTTTTTGTTGTTGTTGTTCTTTTTTTGTTCTTTTTACCAGTCTTCATTCTTGAATCTTCCAATGGCCTTCCTTCTCCTTAGAATTAACCTTGAACTCCCACCATAGTCTACAAGACCCTACATGAGCTGGCGCTGGGATCTTCTCTTGATTCCTTTTCTTTCTGTCACTCTGCCCCAGCCTCTCTAGCCGCCAGGTTCCTGCAAAACACAGGTTTATTTCATGGCCTTTGCCCTTGCCATTTCCCCATGGAATCCTGGAACGCTTTTCTTCCAGATCTTCAGCTGGCTCCTTCTCATCCTCTGGGGTCAAGCATGTCAAACTCAAAGGCTAACATGGGTCAAATAAACATGGTTTAAGTTTATGTGGGCCACAAAAAAACAAAAGGTTCAATTTTTTAAAAATACATTTTATTGATTTTTTACAGAGATGAGGGGAGAGGAATAGAGAGTTAGAAACACCAATGAGAGAGAAACATTGATCAGCTGCCTCCTGCGCACCCCCTACTGGGGATGTGCCTGCAACCAAGGCACATGCCCTTGACCAGAATCGAACCTGGGACCCTTGAGTCCGCAGGCCGACGCTCTATCCACTGAGCCAAACCGGTTAGGGCAAAAGCTTCAATTTTTATAGAAACGTAGGTTTATTTCGATAGAGACATACTGAATACAGAGGGCTGAAATAAATGAGTAATAATTAACATAAAATAATAGAACATTTTAATAAATATTAATATTTTTCTTGAACATTAACTTACCAGACACTGAATAACTGCACAAATTAGTAAGTGTAATGCAAATAAACCTATTTTTCTTGTTCTCCGAAAGCAAAATATTTCCTGTTGTGCACACCAAACAAGTCAGTACAGGACTAATGACTCGGCAATCGGCTGCTAAAATATTTGCTGCTGGTATTAGTGGAGAGAAATGCACGTAAGGCACATAAAGGAAATGAATGCAACACGATTATAGTAATCAGTCATTAGCGAACATTGTGGTTCGTTATTAATAATTATGTATAACACGATATTGTAAAAATTAAGTTACGAAATTTTTATTAAAACGTTTCTTGTAACTATTGTATTGGCTGGGCCGCAAAAATATTAGTTGTGGGCTGCATGCAGCCCATGGGCTGCAAGTTTGATATGTTTGCTCTAGATCAGCGGTTCTCAACCTGTGGGTCGCGACCCCTTTGGGGGTTGAACGACCCTTTCACAGGGGTCGCCAAAGACCATCAGAAAGCACATATATAATTACATATTGTTTTTGTGATTAATCACTATGCTTTAATTTTGTTCAATTTGTGACAATGAAATTGGGGGTCACCACAACATGAGGAACTGTATTAAAGGGTTGCGGCATTAGGAAGGTTGAGAACCACTGCTCTAGATCTTAGCTCCTGAGCCAAGCCTTTTCTGTTCTGTCTTCAGTGTGTCCCCTTTCAGTCATTCTCTCACATTTCCTTTATAATCTTTTTTTTTTAATCCTCCCCCAAAGATATTTTTCCATTGATTTTTAGAGAGAGTGGAATAGAGAGGGAAAGACAGAGAATAGCGATTTGAGAAAAACACACCAATTGGTTGCCTTCTGCATGAGCCCGGACCAGTGCCTGAGCCAGGAGCCTGCAACGGAGGTATGTGCCCTTGACCAGAATCAAACCCAGGTCCCTTCAGTTCGTAGGCCAACGTTCTATCCATTGAGCCAAACCGGCTAGGGCTCCTTTATAATCCTTACTGACACCTGACCTATCTTGTTCCTTGTCTGTATCTACTCCCCTCTCCTCCCTCATTCCCTCTCCCTTTCTACCTCTCTAGCCTCACCCCCACCCAGACACACATATACACTTTGCAATGAAATATCCTTGAGAGCAGGTACAAGGTCTATTTTTATTCATGGCAGGACTCCAGCTCCTAAACATTGCCTGGTACATACAGAACAATAAAAAAAATGTGTGTTTATTAAGGATTGCCTGCAGTTGAGGGTCTGCCTCCCCATCCCCCACAGCTCACACCACCCTCTGCATCACATTCTCGGGAGCCAGAAGCCACTAACAGATGGGGAGTGAATCAGACAAGGAGGCAACAAGAGAAAAAGGAGTTCTGCCAGTGGGTGCAAGGAAAAAAGTCTCGATTGAATCTAGAAACAGTCAAGTGAATCTCCTCCTCCCTCACCCCAGCCGCACCCCTACCCACTGTCCACCACCAGGACCAAAATAAAAGGCTGGCTTTCTGGTTTTGGAGTCAGAGAGGACAAGATGCAAGCCCCGCTGGCTCTGTGACCTTGGATCAATCTCTTTTTCTGCATCGTTTCTTAATCTGTGAAAGGAAGATGATTAATGATACCTCACAAAGGTTTGTGAAGAGTAAATGAGGACTTCGAATAATGTCTGGAATGTAGTAAGCACTCAAGAAATGTCAACTGGTATCACTATTAATATTCTAACTGGCACCATCCACCTCCTTATAGAACAGAGTCCCGTCTGCTGCTTCCTTGGCTACAGGACCTTAGTTAAGACCCTCTCTGGGCCTCAGTCTCTTGGCCTATGCAGCACTGTTTTGTCAACTAGAGGGTAAGCCTCCTGAGTTGGTAACCAGCTTCCAGTCCAGTGCCAGCAACATCAGAGGCATGCCCCAAAATCTTGCTCTTCACCATCTTTTCTTTAAATTATTTTATTCATTTTTAAATTTTTGAATTATGGTAAAATGTTTGGTACATAACACAGAATTTACCATTTTCAAGTGTACAGTTCAGTGGCATTGAGTACATTCCTATTGTTGTGCAACCATCCATTTCCAAAACTTTTCCATCACCCTCAGCTGAAACTCCGTGTTCATTAAATAATAACTTCCCATACCCCCTCTCTCCAGCACCTGTTAACTACTATTCTATTTTCTGTCTCTATGACTTTGACTGTTTTAGGTACTACAAATAAGTAGAATCATATGATATTTGTCCCTTTTTAAAAATAGTTTATTGCCCTAGCCAGTTTGACTCAGTGGATAGAGTGTCGGCCTGCAGACTGAAGTATCCCAGGTTTGATTCTGGTCAAGGGCACGTATAGTGGTTGCAAGCTCCTCCCCGGCCCAGGCCCTGGTCAGGGCTCATGCAGGAGGCAACCAATTGATGTATTTTTCTCACATCGATATTTCTCTGTCTTTCCCTCTCTCTTCCACTCTCTCTAAAAATCAATGGAAAAATATCCTTGGGTGAGGATTTAAACAAACAAACAATAGTCTATTGATAGAAAAATATCAACGTGAGTAAAACATTGATCAGCTGCCTCCTGTAGGTCCGTTACTGAGCAACGAGCCTGCAACTCAGGCATGTGCCCTGACCAGGAATTGAACGGACAACCTCTCTGTGTAAGGAATGACGCCCAACCGAGCCACACCGGCCAGGGTGATATTTGTCCTTTTGAATCTGGTTTATTTCACTTTCCATGTCTTTAAGGTTCATCCATGTTGTATCTCCTTGTATATGAACTTTATTCCTTTTTATGGCCAAGTAATATTTCATTGTATGGATATTCATTCATTTTGTTTATCCACTCATTCTTTGATGGACATTTTGATCGTCTTCATCTTTTGGCAATAATGAATGCTGCTGCTGTAAATATGGGTGTACAAATATCTTTTTGAGATTCTGCTTTCAGTTCTTTTGGGTATATACCCAGAAGTGGAATTGCTGGGTCATAGGCAATTCTAAATCCAATATTTTCAGGAATCACCATAATGTTTTCCACAACGGCTGTACCACTTTACATTCCTACCAGCAGTGCACATGGATTCCAATTTCTTCACATTTTCATCAACACTTGTTATTTTCTATTTTTTTGATAGTAGCCATACTGATAGGTATGAAGTGGTATCTCAATGTGGTTTTTTTTTAATTAAATCTTTATTGTTCAGATTATTACAGTTGTTCCTCTTTTTTCCCCCCAGAGCTCCCCTCCACCCGGTTCCCACCCAACCCTCTGCCTTTACCCCTCCCACTGTCCTCATCCATAGGTGTATGATTTTTGTCCAGTCTCTTCCCGCATCCCCCACACCCCTTCCCCACCCACCGAGAATAGTTAGTCCATTCCCTTTCTATGCCCCTGATTCTATTATATTCACCAGTTTATTCTGTTCATCAGATTATTTATTCACTTGATTTTTAGATGCACTTGTTGATAGATGCATATTTGTTGTTCATAATTTGTATCTTTACCTTTTTCTTCTTCTTCCTCTTCTTAAAAGATACCTTTCAGCATTTCATATAATACTGGTTTGGTGGTGATAAACTCCTTTAGCTTTTTCTTATCTGTGAAGCTCTTTATCTGACCTTCAATTCTGAATGATAGCTTTGCTGGATAAAGTAATCTTGGTTGTAGGTTCTTGGCATTCATCACTTTGAATATTTATTGCCACTCCCTTCTGGCCTGCATAGTTTCTGTGGAGAAATCAGCTGACAGTCATATGGGTACTCCCTTGTAGGTAACTGACTTTTTCTCTTGCTGCTTTTAAGAATCTCTCTTTGTCTTTTTCTCTTGGCATTTTAATTATGATGTGTCTTGGTATGGTCCTCTTTGGATTCCTTTTGTTTGGGGTTCTCTGCGCTTCCTGGACTTGTAAGTCTATTTCTTTCACCAGGTAGGGGAAGTTTTCTGTCATTATTTCTTCAAATAGGTTTTCAATATCTTGCTTTCTCTCTTCTTCTGGGACCCCCATAATTCGGATGTTGGTATGCTTGAAGTTGTCCCAGAGGCTCCTTATACTATCTTCATATTTTTGGATTCTTTTTTCTTTTTGTTTTTCTGGTTGGGTGTTTTTTGCTTCTTCATATTTCAAATCTTTGACTTGATTCTTGCGATCCTCTAGTCTGCTGTCGGAACTCTGTATAATATTCTTAATTTCAGTCAGTGTATGCTTAATTTCTAGTTGGTCCTTTTTTATATCCTCGAGGGTCTCACTAGATTTCTTGAGGGTCTCACTAAATTTATTGGCGATTTCTAGAAAATTCCTTTTTTTTTTTTCTAGAAAATTCTTTTTTTTTTTTTAAATATATTTCATTGATTTTTTACAGAGAGGAAGGGAGAGAGAGAGAGAGAGAGAGTCAGAAACATCGATGAGAGAGAAACATCAATCAGCCGCCTCCTGCACCTCCCCCATTGGGGATGTGCCCGCAACCCAGGCACATGCCCCTGACCGGAATCGAACCCGGGACCCTTCGGTCCGCAGGCCGACGCTCTATCCACTGAGCCAAACCGGTTTCGGCTCTAGAAAATTCTTGAAAAACCTTAGAAGTGTGGTTTTGAACTCTATATCCTGTAGTTTGCTTTCCTCCATTTCTGTCATTTGGGACCTGTTTCTTTGTCTCGGCATTTTTTATGCTTTTCTGTGTTGATAGAGTGGCTTTGTGTGCTAGGTGTCCTATAGGGCCCATTGGCTAAGCCTCCCCAATTCCCTGAGGTGGACACTCTTGGTGCACCCCTTTGTGGGCTTTGTGCACAGTCAGGTTGTAGTTAAGCCTTGATTGTTGTAGGTATCACTGGGAGGAATTGACCTCCAGGCCAATTGGCTGTGAGAATCAGCTGTGTCTACAGTGGGAGAACTTCTGTGCTGGAGATACCCTTCTGGGGCAAGCCTTGCTTCAGTGGGGCTTTGGTGCTCACTGAGTCTGCCCCCTGAGTGTGTCCCATATGGATCTGAGGAGTTGTAATCTGTATGGTCCCACTCTGACCACTGGGTACACTGGCTCTTGGATCTCTAAGGTGGTGCTAATTTAGCCTCTGCCTGAGGCTACCCAGCAGGAGCTATGGAGAGATCTTCAGATTCCTCTTCTTTGTTTGGGGTTTGGAGGTGCCCAGATGAGGCCCAGCTGTGAAGCAATGCAAGCTGCTGTGAGGCCTTGGGCTTTCTTTTGGAAGTTCTGGGTCTCTCTGACCCAGCTGCAGATTGTTAGGTAATTTTCAGATTGCAAAGGGCCAGGCCTTTCATATGCAAAAGCCTCTGCGCACAGCTTGGGTTGGGATGGGGTCTCAGGGAATCAACAGGGCGGAACAAACAGCTATGGCAGATCCTCAGTCCTACCCTAAGAGGCCCCGCGTCTCAGTGTCCCGGGGTAATCACTGCAAGCACCTCTGAAAAAAGCTGCCTTTGAGTTTCACCTGATGCCAGACAGTCCATTTCTCCCTGTATGAGTCTGGGTCCCCAGAGACTCGCCCGGAACTGGAGTTCAGAGCAGTCGGGAGCTTGAGACTTCCTCCCAATTGAAAAAGACTACCATGTCCTCAGTTGCCAGCCCTTTCCACGTGGGCCTCCGTACCTCTGCACTTTATTCCGCACCGCACCTCCTCTGAATCTCAGTGTGCTTTTCTCTTTCCTTCTAGTTGTAGAATTTCCACTCAGCCAGCCTTCCTGTGGTTCTGGATGTCTGTTTTGTTTTTTAGTTGTATTTTTGAAGTGGTTGTGCGAGGCAGCAATTTCAGGTGTTTACCTATGCCGCCATCTTGGTTTCTCCCCTCAATGTGGTTTTGATTTGAATTTTCCTAATGATTAATGATGTTGAGCATCTTTTCATGTGCTTATTATCCATCTGTATATCTTTAGAGAAATATGTATTCAAGTCTTTTGTCCATTGTTGAATTGTGTTCTCTTTTTTATTGTTGAGTTGTAGTTCTTTATATGTTCTAGATATTAACCTCTTATTGGATATGTGATTTGCAGATATTTTCTCCAAGTCTGTAGGTTGCCTATTCATTCTCCTGATAGTGGCTTTTTTTTTTTTTCCAGAGAGGAAGCAAGAGGGAGAGAGAGATAGAAACACCAAGGATGAGAGAGAATCACTGATTGGCTGCCTCCTGCATGCCCACCACTGGGGATCGAGCCTGCAACCCAGGCATGTGCCCTGACCAAGAATTGAACCGTGACCTCTTGGTTCATAGGTCAACACTCAACCACTGAGCCACACCGACTGAAAGATAGTGACCTTTGATGCACAAAAGTTTTAAATTTTTATGAAATCCAATTTATTTTTTCTTTTGTTGTTTGTGCTTTTTGTGTCATATTCAAGAAATGAGTCCTAGCCCTGGCCGGTTTGGCTCAGTGGATAGAGTGTCAGCCTGGGCACTGAAGGGTGCCAGGTTTGATTCTAAAAAAGGGCACATGACTGGCTTGTGGGCTCAATCCCCAGTAGGGCGTGTGCAGGAGGCAGCCAATCAATGATTCTCTCTCATCATTGATGTTTCTCTCTCTCCCTTCCTCTCTGAAATCAAGAAAAGTATTTTTTTAAAAATCAACAACAGCCGAAACCGGTTTGGCTCAGTGGATAGAGCATCGGTCTGCGGACTGAAGGGTCCCGGGTTCGATTCCGGTCAAGGGCATGTACCTGGGTTGTGGGCACATCCCCAGTGGGAGATGTGCAGGAGGCAGCTGATCGATGTTTCTCTCTCATCGATGTTTCTAACTCTCTATCCCTCTCCCTTCCTCTCTGTAAAAAATCAATAAAATATATTTTTTAAAAAAAATCAACAACAAAAAAAATCAGTCCTAGACAGTTTTACACAGTGGTTAGAGTGTTGGCCTTCAGACTGAAGAGTCACGGGTTCGATTCCAGTCAAGGACATGTACCTTGGTTGCGGGCTTGATCCCAGGCCTGGTTGCAGTGCATGTGCACGGGAGGCAACCAATCAATGTCTCTCCCTTTCATCGATGTTTCTCTCTCTCTTTCTCTTCCACTCTAAAAATCAATGGAAAAAATATCCTCTGGTGAGGATTAACAAAAAAATCAAACAAAAAAAAGAAATCATTAACAAATCCAATGTCATGAAGCTTTTTCCTGTTTTCTTCTAAGAGCTCTATAATTTTAGCCAGCCGGCGTGGCTCAGTGGTTGAATATCGACCATATGAACCAGGAGGGATGGTTCAGTTCCCGATTCCCAGTCAGGGCGCATGCTCAGGTTGTGGGCTTGATCTGCAATGGGGGGGAAGAGGGCAGTGCAGGAGGCAGCCGATTGGTGGTTCTCTCTCATCATTGATGTTTCTGTCTCTCTCTCCCTCTCCATTCTTCTCTGAAATCAATAATATATTTTTTAAAAAATTATAAGAGCTCTATAATTTTAGCTCTTATGTTTGGATCTTTGATTCATTTTGAGTTACTTTATATATGTGGTTCAACTTCATTCTTTTGTATGTCAATATCCAGTTTTCCCAGCACCACTTCCTGAAAAGATACTTCTTTCTCCATTGAATGGTCTTGGTACTCTTTTTTTCTTTTCTTTTTTTAATCCTCACTCGAGGATATGTTTTACTGATTTTAGAAAGAGAAAGAGGGGAAGGAAGTGAGATAGAGAACATCAATGTATGAGAGAAACATTGATTGGTTGTCTCCCGTACACACTCCCATGGGGGATCAACCCACAACCTGGGTATGTGCCGTGATTGAGAATCAAACCAGCAGCCTTTTGGTGCATGGGAAAACACTCCAACCAAATGAGCCACACCAGCCAGGGTGGTCTTATCAAAAACCATTGGATGTCAGGATTTATTTCTGGGCTCTCTAGTCCATTAGCCTACATATATGTCTTTATAACACCACCACACTGTTTTCGTTCCTCTGACTATTTAGTAAGTTTTGAAATCAGGAAGTGAATTCTTCCAACTTTGTTCTTTTTCAAGTGTTTTGGCTAGTCAGGATCCCTTGAGATTCCACATGAATTTTAGAATGCATCTTTCTATTTCTGTTAAAAAAAAAAAAAGATGTTTAGGATTGTTATAGGAATTGCATTGAATCCACCAATCACTTTGGCTGGTGTTGACATCTTTTTTTTTTTTTTTTAAATATATTTTATTGATTTTTTACAGAGAGGAAGGGAGAGGGATAGAGAGTTAGAAACATCGATGAGAGCGAAACATCGACCAGCTGCCTCCTGCACACTCCCCACTGGGGATGTGCCCGCAACCAAGGTACATGCCCTTGACCGGAATCGAACCTGGGACCTTTCAGTCCGCAGGCCGACGCTCTATCCACTGAGCTAAACAGGTTTCGGCTGGTGTTGACATCTTAACAATACTAAGTCTTCCAATCTATGAACATGGAACATCTTCCCATTTATTTGTGTCTAATTTCTTTCAGCAATGTTTTACAGTTTTCAGTATTTAAGTTAAACTCCTCCTAAGTTTCACATCCTTGGTTCAGTTTATTCCTAAGTATTTTATTCATTTTTGTTATTATAAATGGAATTTTCTTAAAATTTTGTGTGACCATCATTTCCTGACTGTGGTCACTGATCTCAGTATCTCAGATATGGACCAATAGTGGAACTCAGTAGCCAGTTTGCTTGGTGTTTAAGGAAGGAGCCATGCTTATCTAGCCACCGGAAGGATGGAAACTTCCTCTTCTCTTTTAACCAACTGACAACCTCTTCCTTCCAGGTAGCTCAGTTGGTTAGAGTGTTGTCCCACTACCCCAAGGTTGCAGGTTCTATCTCCAGTCAGGCAGGGCACATACAAGAATCAACCAATGAATGTATAAATAAGTGGAATAACAAATCGGTGCCTCTCTCTCTCGACCTCTAGTCTGATTTTATTTTTCACTTGTATTCCAGTGACTATGCATCCTCACAACTTCTCTAACCTGCTCATGCACTCCATATTTAATAAGAAAATGTGGATAAACCAAAGGAAAAAAGCTTCACTTTTCCAAAAAAATCTTCCCTAACAGATGCCACCATAGTTGACATTTGCCTTGGGCATTCTGTAGATGGAGCAACTCATTCCTATCAAAAGACCTGGGCTCACCTCTTGCTACTTTCTATGTGATCTGGGCCTCCCAGAGCTTCTGTTTTCTTCTGTAAAGTGAATATAATACTACTACTTACCTCACCGTCTTATGTGATGATTTATTGGAGCTAATATATCTAAGAGCTTAATACAGAGCCTGGCACTTGATAAGTGGTCCATAGAGGTGAACCATTATCATAAATGCTTCTTTTTTTTAAGTATTTTTATTGATTTCAGAGAGAGGAAGGGAGAGGGAGAAAGAGATAGACACATCCGTGATGAGTGAGAATCATTGATCGGCTGCCTCCTGCAAGTCCCCCACTAGGGATTGAGCCCACAACCCGGGCATGTGCCCTTGACTAGAATCAAACCTGGGACCTTTCAGTTCGAAGGTCCATGCTCTATCCACTGAGCCAAACCGGCTAGGGCATGTTTCAACATTTTAATGAGTACATGGTATTCCATTGTGTGGCTCTCCCATATTTGGTTTGACCAGGCTCTTTTTGCTCTTGAATTTGTAGGCCAGGGGTCAGTAAACTATACCTTCCTGGCTGTTGCCTGGAAACCTAAGAATGTTTTCACATTTTTAAATGGTTAGCAGAAAAAGATATCAAAAGAAGAATAGTTTTGCCTTCTGGGTCAGGAGGCTGAGGTATAGAGACCTTCTTCTGCAGTTTCAGAATTAAATCCTCATACAAATAGGCCTGTTTTGAAAAGGAGAACTGAAAGAAGACAGAAACATATAGGGCAGGTCCTGAAACGTGGTCATCTGGAGCCCATCACCCTGGGGCTGGCCTGATCTCCCATGGTGTTAGAATGTAAGTAGACAGGTACTGCTGGCTTGATAGAAACCTTTTTCTCATCTTATGCTCTGGCTGCATCCCCAGAAAAGGCACCATATTCTATACCACCCAAGCACAAGTAGGATTCACAGTAAGGAGGGGAAACAAGAGGACCCACACCTTGGGCTCAGACTCAGAAGTGGAAAGGGTGCAACTCACTGCTTAACCTCGTCATGCCCATACCTCTGAGCAAAGTGGGGACAGATGGCCAGGGCACAAGTCACACTCCTTGTGGTAGTTGCTACCAGCTTTGCTCCCCAACCTCCCATCAAGAAGGTAAGTTGTAAATAAATGCTGTCTCTTCATAGCTTCTCACTATATACCACCCTTGCTATTCTGGTATCTCTACATAGAACAAGCCTAAGTGTTACTGGTTCAAGGTACATGTGACCTATGCTTCAAATGCCAATATTCAAAACATCAGAGTTTAGAATAAGGAAAGTTTTATTGATTGAGAAGTGCCAGCTCAAAAAGATGGGGGACCTTAGAGTTTTCTCAAATCTATCTCAAGAGTCCAGAATTCAGGCTTCTTTTATGTTAAGGGAAGGAAGATTAGGTAGAGCAAGAAGTGTGTGAGACCTCAGATATCTAGGTGTCAACAGGGATCTAAGGAAGAGCAGGGAATCTCTAAATCTCATTGACCCCAGTCCTCTGCTAATCTGAGTCTGGTCTGGAGGCTCCTAAAAATCTTTGCCAAAAATTCAAGCCTCAAGCCAAATTTCTCTAAAATTAGCATATCTATAACAGGAGCTATTTGCCTGAAGGCCATGGGGAAAATGCAGGTAAGAGTTAAGATAGAGTCAGAGAGAGTAGCATTTCACTCTGTTACATAAGTTTTCTCCTAATTAAATAAATAAATAAATAAATAAATAAATATTTCCCCTCACACACAACTATTGCTCTTTCCTGAAGTGCCCACCTGGCCTGACATCCCTGCATCCTACCCCCTCTGCTTCCAGTCATTAGCTGGCGCTGTTGAGCCAGTTCCTGCTTCCCTGGCCCTATCAAGGCTGGTGGCTCCCTCAACACCTGGTCCCCAACAGGTACCAGCAGTATCTGAAAGAACAGAATTCCATCAGGACCAGCATACCTTTGATCCTTCTTGGAGCAGCACTGACTGAAATGAGATAAAAACAGCAGGAATAAAGGTGTTATGGAAACATGTGCCTTACCTGTAAAGAAATTCTGTTCCAAATCATCCTATATAATAAAAGGCTGATATGCAAATTGTCCCCTCAGGAGTTCGACTGGGAGATGGGGAGTTCGATCACTCGCTATGATGTGCGCTGACCATCAGGGGGAAGCGTGGACCATAGTGGGCGACCAGCTGTGGCAGCAGGGTGCTGAGGGAGCCAGGGAAGGAGGAGGCAGGGAGGCCAGGAGTTGGGGAACCTGATTGGCCCTGATCGCTGGCCAGGCCTAAGGACCCTACCTGTGCATGAATTTTGTGCACCGGACCTCTAGTATATATTATACAAAAAAACACTGTTCCTAACGAGAGGAGTGACATTTTTCATCATCGTTTTTAATTTGTTTTCTTCTGTTTATGATTTTGAATTTTTCCTATTTGATGCAATAATATCAGCTGAATTCAGCCCATAAAAAGGATGTTAAGTTATGGACAAAATATTGCAAATGAAGAGAAATATATTGTACAAATTCTATATAAAAAGGCAGCCTGGCTGCCCTGACTGGTTTGGCTCAGTGGATAGAGCACTGGCCTGCGGACTGAAGGGTCCCAGTCAGGGGCATGTACCTTGGTCGCGGGCACACACGCAGTGGGGAGTGTGCAGGAGGCAGCTGATCGATGTTTCTCTCTCATCAATGTTTCTAACTCTCTATCCCTCTCCCTTAATCTCTGTAAAAAATCAATAAAATATTATAAAAAAAAAAAAAAGGCAGCCTGGCTGGTGTGGCTCAGTGGTTGAGCATCCACCCATGAACCAAAAGGTCCCTAGTTTAATTCCCACTTTGTACTAGGGCAGCCAGCACTGGGGCTCAATCCCCAGTACGAAGCATGCAGAAGGCAGCCAATCCCTCTACCTTCCTCTCTCTAAAAATAAATAAAAACATTTTTATAAAATAAAAAACAAAGAATACTATTTCATGACATGTGACAAGTATATGAAATTTAAATTTCAGTGTCCATAAATAAAGTTTTATTGGAATACAGCTATACTCATTTGTTTATATATCATCTTTTACTGTTTTGTAACAGTAGAGTTGAGTGGCTAGCAAAGACTATAAGGCCACAAAATCTAAAGTATGTACTATCTGGCCCTTTATAGAAAAAGTTTGCTGATACCTGGTGTAGGTAATTTTTCATTTCTTTTGCTTAATAAACACTGCATGGAATCTAATGAACAAAATGAATTGACCAACAAAATAAGACCTGAAGCCTGGAAGCATGAGCAGACTGACATACTCAATGTGGGGATGGAGGGACAAGGAGAGATAAACCAAAAAACTTCCATACTTATATGCATAGCCCATGGACACAAGAAATAGGGTAATGAAGACCTGGGGGGTGGGTAGAGGCTGGGCGGGGAGGAGTGAAGGGGGGAGGGAATAGGAGACATCTGTAATACCATCAACAATAAATTTTTTTAAAAATATATTTTATTGATTTTTTACAGAGAGAAAGGGAGAGAGATAGTCAGAAATATCGATGAGAGAGAAACACCAATCAGCTGCCTCCTGCACATCTCCTACTGGGTATGTGCCTGCAACCAAGGTACATGCCCTTGACCGGAATCGAACCTGGGACCTTTCAGTCCACAGGCCGACGCTCTATCCACTGAGCCAAACCGGTTTCGGCAAATTTTATATATATATATATATATATGTTTGTGTGTGTGTGTGTATATATATATATATATATATATATATATATATATATATATATATATATAGAGAGAGAGAGAGAGAGAGAGAGAGAGAGAGAGAGAGAGAGAGAGAGACACTGTAATGAACATCCCAGGCTTGTGAGACCAGGCTTCAGTGGAGTCTTCAGACTTCCCTCTGTCTTGCCAAGTGGATGGTTTCACTCTGGACGTTTTGGCCTTTCTTGGACTACAGCACATTCTCCCTCAAGGCTTTGGCTTTACTTAACAGCCCTTCCCTCCCACTTTGCATGATTGTCTTCTATTTATTCTTTAGGTTTTACCTTCAAAGTATTTGCCTCAGGAAAGCTTTTCCAGGCATCCCACTCAGAGCCCAATTCAGTGTTATCCACCCTTTGCTACTCTCTCCCTTCACTACATTTAAGCCTTGTGTAGTCAGGCACTGGACTGGGAGTTCAATATACATTGTTAGAATGAATCTCTATCTCTCCCTCTCCGGTCCTCTCTGAAATCAATAAAAATGTATTACAAACTAAACTATAGAATGATTGAACCCTTACCGCTAAATATCTTAAACATAATCTTACATAGGAGGATTCGTACTTAGGAGATGGAATATGTGTTGCTGAATTGCTGTCCAGAAAGGTTGTTGCTACCAGCAATAAGCGAGTGCTACTTATTAGCATTAGTGTTTTAAACTATTGCCTCTATGTTCTTAAAGAGCAAAAATTATAAAGGACGTCAATTCAGCTTTAGGAATGGATACATGATGGTCCCGCCAGCACGGGGATAAATAACCTCTTCTGCTTACACTGACACAGACACCTACGTTACTTTCTCTATACCTCACAGTGCAGGCGCCAGGACCAACGATCACTAGCTGCCCAAGTACCAAAAAATTATGCTTCCGAAATCTCTTGATGTCGATTCCGCACGTAGAGCAATCAGGCTGCTCTACGTGTGCCACTCACGACAGAAGCCCTTTTTGCCTCAGCGGCCCGAAAGCAGGGACGCAGTGTTAGCGAACCCCTATTTTAATAAAAGTGAGAAAAAAAAGCTGCTCACAAATCCCTACTCTATGCTTCAGAAATAGAGGAGGAAATTTCTAGTCAAAGACATTCAGATTTGCTTTTTTATTTTTATTTAGAAGCAAAGGCAGAAACTTAGTCGATATGCAAATGACGCAGTGCTTGCCGGGAAGGTTCCTGGGCACAGAGGAAGGGGCGGGGAAGACCCGTTGCGGAGGGAGAAGGGGGAACAGAGCGCTCTCCGCTGCAGTGGGCGGGGCCGCTCCTGTCCTCCGCTGTGTGGGAAAACCCGCTTCTCGGGGCCTATAGGTACCCATCTGGGAAAACACAAATCCTACCCTTATTAAAACTGAAAAAGCACAAACGTGCGCTAGCCCCAGCAAGCGAGCCCCAAAGGCACGTGATCATCGTAAGAGCGAAAAACGGAGCAGCCTAACCTTCCTCGTGACAACGGATTAGCAGAACGTGGTGTTTATATGTGGTGTGACCTTCCAAGGAGTTAAACATCAGGAACACTGACGGTTAGAGCATCCTCCTGTACACCAAAAGCTTGTGGGTTCCATTCCAGATCAGGGCACATACCTAGGCTGCGGTTTGATCCCCGATAGGCAGGTAAGAGGTTACATATCCGTATCTCTCTCTAGCTCCCCCTTCCGCTCTCTAAAATCATTAAAAAAAAAAAAATCCTCAGGGGAGGACTTTAAAAAACCACACTGATGAGAGGTGCAGAATAAGGCACAGCATGATAGAAAGGGGAAAAAAGCAATACTGTACTTGGAATGTTGAAGTAGATCTTTATCAACAGATATAAAAATAGTGAAAAAGGTGTTGAATAGAGTATCAGGTACTGCATGGTACCATTAATGTAATAAAAAGCGCACACGTGTATACATAAGTGTTATATGTTTTCTAAGGCCACAGGCTTGTGTATTTTTTAAAAAAAAAGATCTAGGCCCTAACCGGTTTGGCTCAGTGGCTAGAGCGTCGGCCTGCGGACTCAAGGGTCCCAGGTTCGATTCCGGTCAAGGGCATGTACCTTGGTTGCTGGCACATCCCCAGTAGGGGGTGTGCAGGAGGCAGCTGATCGATGTTTCTCTCTCATTGATGTTTCTAACTCTCTATCCCTCTCCCTTCTTCTCTGTAAAAAAAATCAATAAAATATATTAAAAAAAAAAAAAAAGATCTGGAAGAACAAACATCAGTGATTACCCCTGAGAAGGAAAGATGGGACCCAGGATGGGGGCCAATGACACACAAGACTTTAGATTGACCTGTAATGTTCCAACTTTTAAAAGCATAATGGATTATTATTATGTAAATAAAGATATTTTAAAAATATTATCCTTGCTTTATTTTCCCTGCATATTTCATTTTTTGAAGTTAGATTTTTTTAATTAAATCTTTATTGTTCAGATTATTACATTTGTTCCTCTTTTTTCCCCCCCATAACTCCCCTCCTCCCAGTTCCCGCCCCACCCTCCACCCTCACTCCCCACCCACTGTCCTCATCCATAGGTGCACGATTTTTGTCCAGTCTCTTCCCGAATCTCCCACACCCCTTTCCCCCCCAAGAATAGTCAGTCCATTCCCTTTCTATGTCCCTGATTCTATTATAATCACCAGTTCATTCTGTTCATCAGATTATTTATTCACTTCATTCTTAGATTCACTTGTTGATAGATACATATTTGTTGTTCATAATTTGTATCTTTACCTTTTTCTTCCTCTTCCTCTTCTTAAAGGATACCTTTCAGCATTTCATATAATCCTGGTTTGGTGGTGATGAACTCCTTTAACTTTTCCTTATCTGTGAAGCTCTTTATCTGACCTTCAATTCTGAATGATAGCTTTGCTGGATAAAGTAATCTTGGTTGTAGGTTCTTGGTATTCATCACTTTGAATATTTCTTGCCACTCCCTTCTGGCCTGCAAAGTTTCTGTTGAGAAATCAGCTGACAGTCGTATGGGTATTCCCTTGTAGGTAACTGAGTTTCTTTCTCTTGCTGCTTTTAAGATTCTCTGTCTTTTGCTCTTGGCATTTTAATTATGATGTGTCTTGGTGTGGTCCTCTTTGGATTCCTTTTGTTTGGGGTTCTCTGCGCTTCTTGGACCTGTAAGTCCATTTCTTTCACCAGGTGGGGGAAGTTTCTGTCATTATTTCTTCAAATAGGTTTTCAATATCTTGGTCTCTCTCATCTTCTGGCACCCCAATAATTCTGATGTTGGTACGCTTGAAGCTGTCCCAGAGGCTCCTTACACTATCCTCGCATTTTTGGATTCTTTTTTCATTCCGCCCCTCCAGTTGGGTGTTTTTTGCTTCCTCGCATTTCAAATCATTGACTTGATTCTTGCGCTCCTCTGGTCTGCTGTTGGGAGTCTGTATAGTATTCTTTTTTTTTTTTTTTTAAATATATTTTATTGATTTTTTTTTTTTTTTTTTTTTTTTTACAGAGAGGAAGGGAGAGAGATAGAGAGTTAGAAACATCGATGAGAGAGAAACATCGATCAGCTGCCTCCTGCACATCTCCCACTGGGGATGTGCCCACAACCCAGGTACATGCCCTTGACCGGAATCGAACCTGGGACCTTTCAGTCCGCAGGCCGACGCTCTATCCACTGAGCCAAACCGGTTTTGGCAGTATAGTATTCTTTATTACAGTTGGTGTATGCTTAATTTCTAGTTGGTTCCCCAATCATAACATCGAGGGTCTCATTAGTTTTCTTGTAGATCTCATTAAGTTTATCGGCGGCTTCTAAACAGTTCTTGAGAGACCTTAAAAGTGTGGTTCTGAACTCTATATCTTCCATTGACAATTTTGTCCTGTTTCTTTGTCTCCGCATTTTGTTATGCTTTCTTGGTGCACCCCCTAGTGGTCTTTGTGTGCGGTCTTGTAGTTAAGCCTTGACTGTTGTAGCTAATACCAGGGAGGGTTTGACCTCCAGGCCAAGTGGCTGTGAGAGTCAGCTGTGTCTGCAGTGAGAGAACTTCTGTCCTCTAGGGAGATGCTAATCTGGCGTTTGCCTGAGGCTATCCGGCAAATGCCTCTGTGCAGGGCTTGGGCGGGGCGGGTGGGTCGCTCAGGATCAACAGGGTGGGCTGGAGAGAGCAGTTATGGCGGCTCTCAGTCCTGTCCCCAGGGGCTCTGCCTCTCTGAGTCCCAGCAACCGCTGCAAACCTTGGAGAGAAAGCTGCACTCACTCTGACCGAAGCCAGACAGTCCCGCTTCTCCCGTTTGAGTCTGGGTCCCTAGAGACTCGCCCGGATCTGGAGCTCAGAGTCTGCGACTCCCTCCCGATTGAAAACGCCAACCGCACCCTCCGCCACCAGCCCGCTCCGTGCGCACTCCGCACCTCAGAATTTGACTTCAGCACTGCGCCTCCTCTGAGTCTGGGTATGATATTCTCTTTCCTCCTAGTTGTAGGACTTCCACTCAGCCAGCCTTCCTGTGGTTCTGGGTGATGTCCGTTCTGTCTTTCAGTTTCACTTTTGAAGTAGTTGTTCAAGGCAGCAAACTCCGGCGTTAACCCATGCCACCATCTTGGTTCTCCTGAAGTTAGATTTATTGAGGTATAATTTACGTACAGTAAATTCATTTTTTTAAAATATATTTTATTGATTTCTTACAGAGAGGAAGGGAGAGAGATAGAGAGTTAGAAACATCAAGGAGAGAGAAATATCAATCAGCTGCCTCCTGCACACCCACCACTGGGGATGTGCCCGCAACCAAGGTACATGCCCTTGACCGGAATCAAACCTGGGACCCTCGAGTCCCCAGGCCAACGCTCTATCCATTGAGCCAAACCGGTTAGGGCAGTAAATTCATTTTTTTAAAATTATTTATTTTTTAGAGAGACACACATACACACACATTTGTTGTTCCACTTAATTATACATTCATCAGTTGATTACTGTGTGTGACTTGACCAGAGAATTGAACTGCAACCTTGGTGTATAGAAACAACACTCTAACCAACTGACCCATCGGGCCAGGACCTTCACTTTTTTTATCTTTTAGTTCAGTTGAGTTTTAACAAACTCATAGACATTTGTCTGTTATCACAATAAATCAAAATATCAAACATTTTCATCACCCCAAAAAGTTCCTTTGTCTCCTTTTCTAGTCACCCCCTCCACATATTCCCAATCTTGACACCCACTGTTCTCTGGCCCTATAGTTTTGCCTTTTCCAGAATGGCATAAACATTCAAAGAATAAAACCACCATTTGAAACATGGATGGACCTAGAGGGTAAATATTATACTAAGTGAAATAAGTCAAACAGAGAAAGACAAATATATAATTTCATTTTTATATGGAATCCGAAAATCAAATGAACAAAGAAAACAGAAACAAACTCATACATAGAGAGAACAAACTGATGGTTGCCAGAGGGGAGGGGCACATGGGGGACTGGGTGAAAAAGGTAAAGGGATTAAGAAGTGCAATTTGGCTAAAGAGAGAGAGAAAGAAAGAAAAGAAAGAAAGAAAGAACAGAAGGAAGGAAGGAAGGAAGGAAGGCAGGCAAATAGGCAGTTACAAAACAGTTTCCCAGGGATGTGAAGTACAGTATAGGGAATAATAGTAAATAATATTGTAATACTATTTATAGTGTCAGGTAGCTACTAGGCTTATGGGGCGGGGGGGGGATCACTTCAAAGTCATATAAATGTCTAACCACTACACTGTACACCTGAAATTAATAAAATATTGAATGCTAACTATAACAGAAAAAAATTTTTAATGGAATCATTCAGAAGTACTTCATTTTAAATATAGAAACAATAGGTATGGGGTAATTGTAAAGAAATCAAAACAGTACAGAATTTTAAGAATGCCTTCCCCAAACTACTATTGACAGTTTAGTGTTCAACTTGCCCACTATTTTCTATGTATATATACATCATCTGGATTTTTATTTTTTTAAAGGTTTTATTTTTTTAAATGTATTTTTATTGATTTCAGAGAGGAAGAGTGATAGAAACATCAATGATGAGAGTCATTGACCATTTGCCTCCTGCTCACTCCCTACTGGGGATCGAGCCTGCCACCCAGGTATATGCACTTGACCAGAATGGAACCCAGAACCCTTCAGTCTACAGGACGACACTCTACCCACTGAACCATACTGGCTAGGACCATCACATAGATTTTTAAAAAATATATATTTTATTGCTTTTTTACAGAGAGGAAGGGAGAGGGATAGAGAGTTAGAAACATCGATGAGAGAGAAACATCAATCAGCTGCCTCCTGCACACCTCCTACTGGGGATGTGCCCGCAACCAAGGTATATGCCCTTGACTGGAATTGAACCTGGGACCCTTCAGTCCCCAGGCCGACGCTCTATCTACTGAGCCAAACCGGTTAGGGCAATCACATAGATTTTTTAAAAACAAATAATATAGACTGTTAGGCCTTTTACTTTCCTTAATATAGTATAATAATATGTGGAGGTCCCTGACCTCTACAAAGTAGAAGCTGCAGGAGAGAGTCATGTGAACAGCTTACGCTATAATAGGAAGCAGATTGTGTAGAAACTGGTGGAAGCCTAGATACAGAAACTGTCCACTGTGTCTGCTGGGGAATCCAACAGTCATCTCCAAAAAAAAAAAAAATTCTTTTGACCTCTGCTCAACCCTCCAATGCCTTCCCATTACACAATAAATAAAATCCTACGTCCCCACTATAGCCTGCAAGGTCCTGCCTAAGCTGACCCTGTTGCCTGCCTGTCCAACCTCATTGCCTGCCTCTCCCCATCATCCATTAATCCCCAGCCAACTTGGTCCTTGAGTAAGCTGTTTTGTAGCTCGTGGCATCACCCAGCTAGATAAATCTAGTTTATTCTGGTGTTCTCTCATTTTACATTTCTGTGTACTTGCTAGTAATGTTTCCCCACTTCAGATTGTAAAATCTCTAAGGTTAAGGATATTTTTTTTTAAATATATATTTTATTGATTTTTTACAGAGAGGAAGGGAGAGAGATAGAGAGTCAGAAACATCGATGAGAGAGAAACATCGATCAGCCACCTCCTGCACATCCCCCACTGGGGATGTGCCCGCAACCCAGGCACATGCCCCCGACCGGAATCGAACCCTGGGACCCTTCAGTCCGCAGGCCAACGCTCTATCCACTGAGCCAAACCGGTTTTGGCAGGTTAAGGATATTGTCTGTCTTATTTACTTACACCCAGCACCTAGCAAAAAGCTGGGTGCACAATAAACAATCTGTTGAATGAATGTACTTTTAAACCAGGTCTTAAAAAGATGGACAGGAGTGCAAAAATAAAAAAAAATGGTATGCTAACCAGTGGTCAGCAAACTGCGGCTCGTGAGCCACATACGGCTCTTTGGCCCCTTGAGTGTAGCTCTTCCTAAGCCTTAGGAGTACCCTAATTAAGTTAATAACAATGTACCTACCTATATAGTTTAAGTTTAAAAAATTTGGCTCTCAAAAGAAATTTCAATCGTTGTGCTGTTGATATTTGGCTCTGTTGGCTAATGAGTTTGCCGACCACTGTGCAGCAGCTAGACTATTAGCATGAAGACAGCAATGGCAGGGTAGTAAGACTAGGAAAATGGCTTGGAGCCTAATGGTGAAGATTCCGTAAATTTGGATTGTGGCAGTATTAAGGGTGGACTGGAAATTTGGTGGGATGAGCACAGGAAAATATAAAGACTAGAAGGCAGGTTACTGTACTAATCCGGCTGGAAGGCAGCTCTTCTCCATTCCTGCTGGCAGTTACAGTCACTTGCTCTGGGCTGTCACAGCCCTGTTTACATTCCTTTATGTTTCACCATCTTAGTGTGGGGACCTGGGCTCCACAGGGACTTAGGCTGGAACCGGGTCTTGTTTACAAGTCCAGCATCTGCTAAACGCAGCATTTCTCACCAAGCATCTGACCGATGAACTAACGGAAAGAATCGGATTAATGGTTAGAGGACAGGGTTTGGAGAATTCCGAGTTCAAACAGAGACTCAAAACTTATTCGCTAGGACCTTGCTTTATCTCTCACAGGTTTTCTTTACTCCTTATTTTATTTTCCATTACCATTTATCCCCCCCTATCCCCTCTTCCACCTCCACTCACCTCACAGGTTTCCTTTAAACCGTTAAAAGATTTACCCGGAGCCCGTGTTGCTCAGTGGTTGAGCCTCAGCCTCTGAACCAGGAGGTCACGGTGGGATTCTTGTGGGGCACCTGCCTGGCTAGCGCCTTGGGGGGGGGGGGGGCCATCCATGATTCTCTTTCATCCTTGATGTTTCTATCTCTCCCTCTCCTTTCCTCTCTGAAATCAATAAATATGTTTTTTAAAGCTTTCTTAATTATATATAAAAAAAAGATTTACCAGAGGTGAAGGGCTTGGCAAAGTCCTGCTAGCGCTCAATTATTATTATTATTAATTGCCAATTCACAGACACACGCTGTGTCTCTGGTCCTTAGGTTCTTCCCCACCCCCTCCCCCCCGCCACACACACAGGGTCCAACAGGATCCCTACGGGTCCTGCTGTCACTACAAAGGCACCATCCAAAAATGGCGACCTCTCACCCATAAGAGGGAGCGATATATACGACAGGCGGAGTCGGCTAGAAACAACTAGGGCAGGGTCCCTAACGCTTTCGGAAGGCGCTGAGCCTGCCCAGGCTGCCAGCCGCCACCACCGGGAAAAAGCCGAGGCGGCGGGACTTATCCACGGCCCCGCACCGCGACCACGTGTCCCAGGCCTGTCTGCGCCTGCGCAGCTCAGGCGCGCGCCCGCCGGCCGGAAGAGCCGCGCGTTTCCGGGTTGGAGGCGGGGAGCGGTGCCGGAAGTACTGGGGAGGGCCGAGCAGTCGGACCGGCTGCCGAGACGATCGCTTCACTGGGGCAGTCTCCGCATATCATGGGGAGATAGACCTGCTGCCTGTGAGTCTTGGGCCCTGGCAGTGGAGGAAGAAGAGCGGGAGGAGGGAGTCAGCACCCGGACCCACAGTGGGTCAGTGTTTGAAGAGGCAGATTGTGGCGGAGACGGGACTGTGAGGAATCAGGCTCTTGGGACGGGACTGAGGGGATCGGGGACCGGAGAAGAGGCGGCTGTAGGGACCCGGGCTCCAGGCGGGACTTAGGGAACCGGGGGCAGATGCGAGTTCTCCGGCACCTGAGGGAAAGCGGTCTCAGAGGGACAGGATTGTGAGGACCCGCGCTCCTCAGAGGAGAGGGGTCGGAGCGGAGCCGGGCGTGCGGACCCGGGCTCCTGAGGTAAAAGCGGAGCTGGGAGGACTTGGACTCCTGCGAGGCAGAAGCGGGACAGGGAAGACCCATGCGCCCGAGGACTCAGCAGCAGAGCAGCGAAGACTTAGGTCGTTGAGGGGCGGAAAAAGTAAGAGAACATTTGGGTTTGGGAGGAACAGGAGCGGTCAGGGAAGACGGGCTTCCCCGGGTGCAGGATCGGGGCTTGGAGGCTCCGAAGTAGCGGAGGGAACGCAACTGTGAGGACCCGAACTTGTGAAAGCGGAGAGGCTCGGGGGCCCTGGCCGTAGGAACAGCCTCTCCGGGAAAACGGGAGAGTTTGGAGGAGATGTAGGCATCCATTCCCCGCCCCTCAGGTTCTCTGAACCCAGAGCGGTGAAGGATGTGTTGGTGGGAAGACGACGCCTTCGCTCTGCCTCCGTGGCTTTTGCCAGGCTTTTCCCGTATCAGATACTTAATCTAGGAAGCCCGCATGCAAGCATCTTCGTTCTCTGCATCATTCTTGCGAAAGTCCGATGTGAAGTTGAAGCAGTTTGAACTCGGTGATATACTTGACAAGTGCTTTAAATCCCATTCCACTCAACCGTGACCTCAGAGATGGAAGGAAGGGCCGAAAAGGTCATCTTTAAAAAAAAAAAAAAAAATTCCCATTTGACATGTAAAGAGGGCTGAGGATCACAGCGGAGCAGTTTTGAGTAGATCACGATGTTGGAGCAGCACCCCACCGTGCATAGCAGAGAGGAGATGCTTGGCTAATATCCCTAGAAAACATGCTTCTGGAATCCGCCCTGACTTCAGACCCTCAGCGGGAATTTTCCCGGATTCTTACTACTTGATTTGTAGTCTTGTTACTGTGTTGACATTGATACAGTGAATGTCACTACCAGTTCAGACACCTTTAAATGAAGCTCATCCCTCCCCCCAAAATATGTAGAAAGCCATTTAGGAAGTTGCAGATCCACAAGCTGCACCCTGTATTTTTAGCATAAGCACTCGCTTGAGATGGCTGCTTTTAGGGAAGGTTGGCAGGGAGACTTGGACCAGTCTCTCGTCTCTTCTTCAACAGTGTCTTGGACTGAAACCTGCTCAGGCTAACCAGGCACCATCATAAAAGCACCTCCAAGGATTATACCATTTAATTACCACTTACAGCCCCACACCTAAGATACTGTTTGTCCCATTGTACCGAGAAGGAAATTGGTTCAGAGAGGTTAAGTACCTTGCCTGAAATCACGAGGACTCAGTGGTCCAGCCCCAGTCAAACCCAGTTATGTGTTTGACTAAAAAATTTTTCTACTTTTCTAAGTGGATTCCTCTTCGTGTCTGAGTTTGCCCATCAGCAAAATAGAAGGAATAGTTATACAAAGCATTTCATTGAACGAAAGCACCCTTCCTTCTTAAGACTCAGCATCCAGTACTATAACTTATTAGGGTACTTATGTAGTGTGGTATTTAAGATTGAAATCCCTGTGTTTTAATTTGTATTATTTTTATCTTTTTTTTCCTTTTTAAATTTGTGGGCTTTTAAAGAAGCATAGATATTCAAGGTAGAAAAACAGGACCTGAATAGAAGTTTTTGGGAGGCCAACAAAGGCCAATTTGAAACAAGGGCTTAAACCGGGTTAACTTTACAATTGTAACATGAGCTAGATGATTGGGGAAATTGGGCTAACTTAGTTGAAACTATTTTTTCCCCAATGAGTTAGCCTGTCCTATTTGTAAGCGCCTATACTGTATGTCAGTGATCAAAACTTACACCAGATTATAAGATTAATAATAATAAAAGGCTAATATGCAAAGGGACTGAACAGCAGAACGACCAGCCGCTATGACATGCACTGGCCACCAGGGGGCAGACGCTCAATGCAGGAGCTGCCCCCTGGTGGTCAGTGCACTTCCACAGGGGGAGCGCTGCTCAGCCAGAAGCCAGGCTCACTGCTGGCGAGTGCAGTGGCGGCGCTAAGAATGTCCGACTGACAGCTTAGGCTCGCTCCCTGAGGGCTTCGGGACTAGGAGAGGGCGCAGGCTGGGCTGAGGAACCCCCCCCCCTGCATGAATTTCGTGCACGGGGCCTCTAGTAAGATTAATAAGCATGCCCATGCCACCATTTCAAGGTACTTAATGGTTTAATGATAATTTATTACTAAATTAATATCCTCATCTGCATTTAAAAAATGTACTTATTTCACTCACTGGTGGCTCTAGTATTGATTGAGTTATTATAATAGGATTTCAAAGTACCTGATCAGAAAATCATTGTGTTAGTGCAGATATGAACATGGAACATATTACTTTTGACCAGAGGTCTTTGTGGAAAGCCCCAAAATACTTTGGAGGCGACATATCAACAGTACTTACAGTCTGTACAGTGAAACAGATGTGTTGGAGGCAGAAGACAAACTTTGAACTCTGTACATATGAGCTTAATTTAAAATCTTATACACTAATTGTTAGAGCTAGAATGGACTTTAGAATTTGCCTGTAGAAACTCTGGTCACAGGGAGCTCAACTCAGTGGCAGAAGTAGTATGGTAGCACCTCCTATAAGTCTTGTAACCATTTGCCACTACTGATTTATTTCAATCCACTTCCTTTTTCTAATGTCTATAGTCATAAAATAGTTATAAGATGCCTTTTAGTTTTAACACTCTGATCTCTATAACATTTAGAAGATGAGAGCATATATTAGCAAACATGTTTAAAACATGTTCTTTGTACCACACACTTTAACTGCTTTAGATACATAAATTTAGTGAATTCTCACAACAATCCCATAAGGTATACTTTATGATTAATTCCACTCTAGAGATGAGGAAATTGAAGCAGAAAGAGATTAGGTAAATTGCTCAAGGACATAAGGTTAGTATGTGTCAAAATTGGTACTTGAACCCAGACACGGTCATCAGAGTCCATGCCCTTGACCACTGTACTGTACTGCCTTTGTATTAAGTTAAAACCACCTAAATAGGATCAAACTAGTCCAAAAACTGGTGAGGGAAAACCTATATTTCTCTTGCTCTCCAATCTCACAGACTGCAATTAATTGATTCATTTTGGTTCATTTAGGCTGGGAAATCTGAGCTCTTTTGGTTACATCTAGAAGCCAGTGAGGAAATAAACAACCAAGTAGAAAACCCAGTCATTAAGTCAAGTCATGCACCACAGTGATAGGGCTTTTATGCAATCCAGCTGATAGTCCCCTTGTCTCCGTATTTTGTTTAAATAATAACTTTCTAAACAGTTCAAAAGTAAAAGGGTGTTAAACCCAATTTGGCCTTCTATTCTCCTATTTTCTTCATTAAAAAAAAAATTCTATTAATGGAACAGATGCAGAGAGAAGGCTAGGTCTTTTTTTTTCCCCCATGAGAAGGCCAGGTCTTGTGACTACTCCAAAGTCAACACTGGTTTCCTACCTTCTGAAAAATCAGATCCTTTTATTAGAATAATAGCATTGCAATTGGATTTCTGTTTAAGGAACAAAGTTGCTAAAAGCAAAAGTAGGGCTTTCGATCCTCAGTCGATTAACAACACTTTAAATGTGATGGGTTACTCACAGCCATAGAATCTTGTTTTGATAAAATTATTAACTGCTTTTCAAAGTAGATTACTGGGGCATGGACTTTCTGGATTTTGTGAATCCCGTAGCATGTGATTTCCACATAATAGGTGCTAGTATGGGTTTACTATTATAGTGGTTCTCTCAAACTTTCCCAGAGTTAATGCCTATTTTTACACAGCAGTACATCCCTATCTCTTGGCATTTTAAGGACGTGAGAGTTACAAATTTGAGTAGCCCAGAGGCAACCATGGTACATTACATAATGGAATTCAGATTATTATTGGTCACTTCATTCCATTATACTTGGTCAACCTCATCCACTTCCTTGATGAAAATTGTCAGTAAACAGATCATTTGGGGAGCCATTGACCATTCTGATCAGGTTGTGATACTTTGTTTTTTAAATTTATGTACCACAAAATTCTCCCTTTCGTACCATAGCACTCTGGTTACTTCTCAATTCCACCGCCCCCAAAATTTCCCTCATGCTGCTCCTTTGTAGATAAACCTCCCATCCAAACCCCTGGCAACAACTGATCTGCTCTCCATCCATATAGCTTTGTCTTTTCCAGAGTGTCAGTATTACCTGTTTCTTCAGACGAAATAAACCAAATAATAACTTTTTAGAATCTTTCTCATAGGTAACATATATGCACATAGTACAGAATTTAGGGTATACCATGAAAAGTAAGTCTTCTCCCACTTTGGTCCCATAGGCCACCCAGATATTACCATTCCTCCACCTCCCCAAGCAACCACTTTTATCCGTTCTTATGTATCTTTCCAGGAATAATTTATGAATTTACAATTGTGTGTCTGTATGTTTTAGTAAATGATAGCAAATTATTCTCACTGTTCTATACCTTGCATTCTCATTGAACAATGTTTATTGGAGATAATTTCATGAGTGTCCTCTCATTTATTTTTTAAGTTCTTATTATTATAGTTTTTTGTTTTTTAATTGATTTCAGAGAGGAAGGGAGAGGGAGAAAGAGATTGAAACATCAATGATGAGAGAGAATCATTGATCGGTTGCCTCTTGCATATCCCCTACTGGGGATTGAGCGCGCAACCTGGGCATGTGCCCCTGACCAGAATTGAACCTGAGACCCTTTAGTCCGCAGGCTGATGCTCCATTCACTGAGCCAAACCGGCTTGGGCTCATTTTTAAAATATATTTTTATTGATTTCAGAGAAGAAGGGAGAGGGAAAGAGAGATAGAAACTTCAATGATGACAGAGAATCATTGATCGCCTTCCTCCTGCATGCCTCCCACTAGGGACCGAGCCCGCAACCCAGGCACCTGCCCTGATTGGGATTTGAACCATGACCTCCTGGTTCATAGTTCTACGCTCAACCACTGAGCCAGGCCAGCTGGGCTAGACATTTAGATTTTTATGTAATTGAACATATCAGTAATTTATTTTATGGCTCCTGAGTTTTTGGTTATCTTAAAACTCTGAGGTATCTGTAGATACTCTCGAGAATATTTTTTTCTAATTTTTAAAAAGTGAGGTAATTTTAGATTTATATGCAGTTGCAAGAAATAATTCAGAGAGATCCCTTATACACTTTGCCCAGTTTTCCCCAATGGTAACATTTTGCAAAACTGTTATGTAATATGACAACCGGATATTGACATTGATACAACCTACCAATTTTACTCAGATTTCCCCAGTTTCAGTTATACACTTTTGTTTGTGTGTGTATGTGCATTATCTCATACAATTTAATCATTCTTCATTTATTCATCACTACAGTCAAGATACTGAGCAATTCCATTACAACAAGGGTCTCTGGTATTGCCCTTTTATAACCATTCCCACTTCCCTCTCATCCTGCCTCTGACAACCTCACTAATCTGTCCTCTTTCTAAAATTTTGTCATTTCAAAAATGTTCTATATAAATGGAAACAAACAATTTGTAGTCTTTTTTGATTGGTTTTTGCTCTGCGTAATTCTCTGGAGGTTTATCCAAGCTGTGTATATAAATAGTAGTTTAGTTCTTTTTTTTTTTAAATATATTTTTATTGATTTCAGAGAGGAAGGGAGAGGGAAATAGAGTTAGAAGCATCAATGAGGATAGAGAATCATTGATCAGCTGCTTCCTGCATGCCCCCTTTTGGAGATCAAGCCCACAGCAACCTAGGCATGTGTCCTGACTGGGAATCTAACCATGACCTCCTGGTTCATAGGAAGACATTCAACCACTGAGCCACCCCAGCCTGGCTAGTTTGGTTCTTTTTATTGCTAAGTAATATTCTATGGCATGATGTACCACAGTTGGTTTAACCATTTGCCTGTTGAGAGACATGTGAGCTGATTTCAGTTTTTGGCTATTACAAGTAAAGCTACTAGGAACATTCATATACAAGTTTTTGTGTGAACATAAGTTTTCACTTCTCTAGGACAAGTGCCTAGGATTGCAGTTGCTTAGTCATATGGTAGTTGCATGTTTAGTTTTTTTAAAATAAACTTTCTTTTTTTTAAATATATTTCTTTATTGATTTCAGGGAGAAGGGGAGAGATAAAGAAACATCAATGATGAGAATCATTGATTGGCTGCCTCCAGCAGGTCCCCTATGAGGGATTGAACCTGCAACCCAGGCATGTGCCCTTGGCTGGAATCAAACCTGGGACTCTTCAGTCCACAGGCCAACGCTCTATCCATTGAGCCAAACCAGCTAGGGCTAAAAATAAACTTTATTAAGGTATAATTTGTATATTATAAAATGTAGGCATTGTAAATTTATGGTTCTATGAATCTCGATAAATGTATGCAGCTATGTAAGTGTCACCCCACTCAAGATATAGAACTTTTATATCACCTTAGAAACTTCCCTCATGCCCCTCTTCAGTCAGTCCCTGCCCTGTCTATCAGTAGAGATTAGTTTTATCAGTAACTAGAGGCCCAATGCATGAAATTCATGCAAGAAAAGGCCTTCCTTCCCCGGCTGCTGACACTGGCTTCCCTCAGGCACCCGGGACCCGGGCTTCCCTCGCAGGCCCAGCTTCATCCGGAAGGTCATCCGGAAGGTCATCCGGAAGGCTGCCTGGTCTAATTAGCATATTACATTTTTATTATTATACATAGAATTTCATACAAATGGAATCATGCAGTATTTTTTCTTTTCTTTTCTTTTCTTTTTTTTTTTAAATATATTTTATTGATTTTTTACAGAGAGGAAGGGAGAGAGATAGAGAGTTAGAAACATCGATGAGAGAGAAACACCAATCAGCTGCCTCCAGCACATCTCCCACTGGGGATGTGCCTGCAACCCAGGTACATGCCCTTGACCGGAATTGAACCCGGGACCCTTCAGTCCGCAGGCCGACGCTCTATCCACTGAGCCAAACCGGTTTTGGCTTCTTTTCTTTTTTAAATATATTTTATTGTTTTTTTACAGAGAGAAAGGGAGAGGGATAGAGAGTTAGAAACATCGATGAGGGAGAAACATCGATCAGCTACCTCCTGCACACTCCCCACTGGGTATGTGTCCGCAACCAAGGTACATGCCCTTGACCGGAATCGAACCTGGGACCTTTCAGTCCACAGGCCGACGCTCTATCCACTGAGCCAAACCGATTAGGGCAGTATTTTTTCTTTTGAGACTGGCATTTTCCCCCACTTAAATATGTTAAGATGCATCCTGTTGTTTTGTGATTTAGTAATCTTTTTTTTAAATAAACTATATCTTAGAAAAGTTTTAGAAAAATTGCAAAAATAGTACCTTATACCTACATCATTAACATCTTACATTAGCATGGTACATTTGTTGTAATTAAGTAAAGCCTATAATTTATTCAAATTTCATTTTATCCCTAATGTCCTGTCTCTATCCCAGGATTCCACCCAGGATACCACATTACATTTAGTCTTCATGTATGTTTAGGCTACTCCAAAAGTACCTTCTTAGATTTTTAAGAAACTGCAAAGTATTTTTGGTTTTTGGTTTTTATTTTAGAGAGAGAGGAAGGGAGAGTGTGAGAGAAACATTGATTAGTTGCCTTCTATTTGTGCCCCAACCAGGGATCGAACCTGCAACTTCATTTTAGTTTTAACTTGCCTTTCCTTAATGAAACCAATGATGTTGAACATCTTTTCATGTACTTATTTGTCATCTATATATCCTCTTTGGTGAAATGTCTGGTCATGTCTTTTGTCCATTTTCTAATCAAATTACCTTTTTGTTACACTGTTGAGTTTTGAGAGTTCTTTATACATTCTATTTGGAAATGAATTATTTGTTTGTAATTATTTTCTCCCAGTCTGTAGCAGAAAGAACCAAACCCTATACATACAATGGTATTTTCTATACATACTTTCCTATGCTAAAGTATAATTTATAAATTAGGCACAATAAAACATTAAAAACAATAACTAATAAATAGGACAATTATAATAAAAGTTAAGTGAATGTGGTCACTCTCTCAAAATATCTTATTGTACTGTACTTATTTTCTTCTTGTGATGGTGTGAGATGAGGTGGGTGATGATACAATGCATATGTGATGAGATGAAGTGAGGTGAATGACATGAAGTGAGATGAATGGCGTAAGCACTGAAATAGCATTAGGCTACTAGAGGATAACTTAAACATAAGCACTGTGATACTATAATAGTTGATCTTATAACCCAGATGACTACCAAGTGAGTAAGTGCAGGTAGCATACACAGTGTGGATATGCTGGACAAGGTGATAATTCACAACCTAGGCACAATTGAGTGGGGCTGCACAAGACTTCATCACACTATGCAGAAGGGCAGGTACTTTAAAAGGTACGAATTGCTTATTTCTGGAACTTTCCACTTAATATTTTCAGACTGTGGTTGACAGGAACTGGATAGTGAAACCTTGGATAAGGGGGCGGTGGGGGAACTACTGTATTACTATGTTAACAATCTTTTCCTGCATGATTCTTCCAGTGGTAGCATTTATGGGCAAGGGAGAAGTCATGGACTGTCAGTGATACTGATGCTCTGCTGCCCCCCTCAGCCGGCTCTTGGCCAGCAAGTTTCTCTTGATCATTAAACCAGTGCAGTTAGTTGCTTTTATTAAGGGTAAGCCAGGGGAAGGTGTCATATCAAAAAGGTGTGTTGGGGAAGAACTCAGCAATAGGGGCAATGGTAGAACAGATGAAAATATTCATTCAGGTTTCTAAGCATTACCAAGTTCTGAAACCATTGCCATGATTTCTGCAGGTTAAAATTCCCCAATTTTGGCTAATTATGGTATTTCATATCCTGCTAGTTTATTCCTAACAATAGAGCATTCATTTTATAGGAAGAGAGTCTATGTTATTATAATCATTAATTAATTTAAAAAGTTGTATATGAAAGAGATGGAGATGTTTTTCTTGGTGCCTAGAAGGGATAAGGAGATGTTTCTCTGCATACAGTTTGCCTGGTTCCTAATTGATGAAGATGTGCCAGGCCGTGGGACTGAAATGGCTCTGTGGCAAGGGTGGTGCTTGATGTTAGTTGTTCATTTACAGGTAGCTTTTGAAAATGGCTGCCTCTCATTTCACCGGGCTCACAGCTGTTGCTGATGTAATTAAAGATCTAGACACTCAGATAGCTGTAAGTAAGTTCTTTGAAGCCACTGTGAAAGGAACATGGTGAATGTGCTTCTGATCTTGGTGACACAACAGCTGATGTCACAGATTCAACCTCCTGGCTCTAAAATTTAGGCGTCCCAGCTGCTCCAGGCTAGGGACTCTGCATGTACTTAAAGATTGCTAACACTCAGAGAAAGTTTGCTCTTGATGACAAAAAAGATTTTCACAATTGCTAAAAATTGTGTTTACTAGGTATAGCTCTGACATAGAGTTAAGCATGTTTTGAAATGCCAAAATGAACTAATCTGTTTTCTGAAGTTTTGTGATTGGGTTTTAAGTATGTGACTGTGCCATGATTTATTTGAAGTTAACATTATTTGATGCTCAAAAATAATGCATGTAGTACTTAACCATGTATTCTATTTTTTTTTTTTTTTTTTTTTTTTTTTTTTTTTTTTTTTTAATTAAATCTTTATTGTTCAGATTATTACATTTGTTCCTTTTTTTTCCCCCATAACTCCCCTCCTCCCAGTTCCCGCCCCACCCTCCGCCCTCACTCCCCACCCACTGTCCTCATCCATAGGTGCACGATTTTTGTCCAGTCTCTTCCCACATCTCCCACACCCCTTTCCCCCCCAAGAATAGTCAGTCCATTCCCTTTCTATGTCCCTGATTCTATTATAATCAACAGTTCATTCTGTTCATCAGATTATTTATTCACTTGATTCTTAGATTCACTTGTTGGTTGATGCATATTTGTTGTTCATAATTTGTATCTTTACCTTTTTCTTCCTCTTCCTCTTCTTAAAGGATACCTTTCAGCATTTCATATAATCCTGGTTTGGTGGTGATGAACTCCTTTAGCTTTTCCTTATCTGTGAAGCTCTTTATCTGACCTTCAATTCTGAATGATAGCTTTGCTGGATAAAGTAATCTTGGTTGTAGGTTCTTGGTATTCATCACTTTGAATATTTCTTGCCACTCCCTTCTGGCCTGCAAAGTTTCTGTTGAGAAATCAGCTGACAGTCGTATGGGTATTCCCTTGTAGGTAACTGAGTTTCTTTCTCTTGCTGTTTTTAAGATTCTCTCATTATCTTTTGCTCTTGGCATTTTAATTATGATGTGTCTTGGTGTGGTCCTCTTTGGATTCCTTTTGTTTGGGGTTCTCCGCGCTTCTTGGACCTGTAAGTCCATTTCTTTCACCAGGTGGGGGAAGTTTTCTGTCATTATTTCTTCAAATAGGTTTTCAATATCTTGCTCTCTCTCATCTTCTGGCACCCCTATAATTCTGATGTTGGTACGCTTGAAGCTGTCCCAGAGGCTCCTTACACTATCCTCGCATTTTTGGATTCTTTTTTCATTTTGCTTTTCCGGTTGGATGTTTTTTGCTTCCTCGCATTTCAAATCATTGACTTGATTCTTGCGCTCCTCTGGTCTGCTGTCGGGCGTCTGTATAATGTTCGTTATTTCAGTCCGTGTATGCTTAATTTCTAGTTGGTTCCCCAATATAAGATCGAGGGTCTTATTAGTTTTTGTGTAGAGCTCATTAAGTTTATCGGCAGCTTCTAAACAGTTCTTGAGAGACCTTAAAAGTGTGGTTCTGAACTCTATTTCTTCCATTGACAATTTTGTCCTGTTTCTTTGTCTCCGCATTTTGTTATGCTTCCTTGGTGCACCCCCTAGTGGTCTTTGTTCGCAGTCTTATAGATAAATCTTGATTGTTGTAGCTAATTCCAGGGAGGGTTTGACCTCCAGGCCAAGTGGCTATGAGAATCAGCTGTGTCAGCAGTGAGAGAACTTCTGTCCTCTAGGGAGGTGGTAATCTAGCCTTTGCCTGAGGCTATCCGGCAAATGCCTGTGTACAGGGCTTGGGCAGGGCGGGTCGAACAGGATCAACAGGGTGGGCCGGAGAGAGCAGTTATGGCGGCTCTCAGTCCTGTCCCCAGGGGCTCTGCCTCTCTGAGTCCCAGCACCCGCTGCAAAGCTGGGAGAGAAAGCTGCACTCGCTCTGACCGAAGCCAGACAGACCCGCTTCTGCCGTTTGAGTCTGGGTCCCTAAAGACTCGCCTGGATCTGTTGCTCAGAGTCTTCGACTCCCTCCCGATTGAAAACGCCAACCGCGTCCTCCGCCACCAGCCCGCTCCGCGCACTCCGCACCTCAGAATTTGACTTCAGCACTGCACCTCCTCTGAGTGTCCGTGTGCGTTTCTCTTTCCTCCTAGTTGTAGGACTTCCACTCAGCCAGCGTTCCTGTGGTTCTGGGTGATGTCCCTTCCGTTTTTTGGTTACACTTTTGAAGTAGTTGTTCAAAGCAGCAAACTCCGGCGTTAACCTATGCCGCCATCTTGGTTCTCCCCCATGTATTCTATTTTTACAAAGTCTTCAAAAATGTCTTGCTCATTCTAGTTTATTTTTGCACATAAGATTCCTTGTTTCATATACTTTCTTATTTCAATTTTGTGGACTATTTCATTTAGCTTTTGGAGAAGAGATGGTTTCTAAATATCAGGTGAGAGCAATGAATATTCTTCATTCCCTCCATTTTTAATGTGCAGGTATCAAATAGTCACTATTCCTGATATACTGAAGACTCTTTCAAAGTGTGGTAGGCCTCATATAATTTTACTTTCAAAACTCATCGTTTATTACAGGTCCTCTGGAGCTAATCTTTGTGTTTGCCTTCCACAGTTGATTGGTCTTGGTCCTCATACCTCCAGGAAGAAACAGGATCTCGATAAGCTCTATGAGCTGAAGTCCAAAGCTCGGCAGATTATGAACCAGTTTGGCCCCTCAGCCCTCATCAACCTGTCCAATTTCTCATCCATAAAACCGGAACCAGCCAGCACCCCTCCACAAGGCTCCATGGCCAATAGCACTACAGTAGTAAAGATACCAGGCACGCCTGGGTCTGGAGGGCGTCTCAGCCCTGAAAACAATCAGGTATCATCCTCTTACTTTTTGCTCTCTGTAGTCTTTTCTTTTTGAACCAGTAATGCTTTGAGAGGTGTCCATCTCAGATGCTGCCTCTTCCTCTCACTGAAAAAGGTCTTTTCCCTCCTTGGCCCAGCTGGTGTGGCTAAGTGGTTGAGCATTGACCTACGAACCAGGAGGTCGTGGTTCAGTTCCTGGTCAGGGCACATGCCCACGTTATGGGCTCGATCCCCAGAGTGGGGTGCGCAGGAAGCAGCCGATCAACGATTCTCTCTCATCATTGATGTTTCTCTCACTTTCTCTCCCTTCCTCTCTGAAATCAATAAAAATATATTTAAATAAAAATAAATAAAATAAAATAAAGGAGGTACCATGAACCAAGCAGGTAGGAAGAAGGGTGGAAGAGCATGTCCAAAGCAGCAGAGGCACTGTACAATTTGTGGTGGTCAGAAAATGGCAAATTATTTACTGTAGAGGGAAAGTGAGGCACAGTGAGAAAGAGAGATGAGACTGAAATAAATTGACAGATGTTGGCCTCTCTTCCAAACTGCTCTTTCTGCCTTTCCCTAGGCTACTTCTGTCTTTTTGTTGATGTTAATCCTCACCTGAGGATATTTCTCCATTAATCTTTTAGAGAGAGTGGAAGAGAGAGGGAAAGAGAGAGAAACTTCGATGTGAGAGAAACACATCAATTGGTTGCCCTCGATAAGGGCCCAGGCTGGGGAGGAGCCTGCAACCAAGGTATGTACCCTTGACCAGATGGAACCTGGGACCCTTTGGTCTGCAGGCCAGCATTCTATCGACTGAGCCAAACTGGCTAGGGCGGAGGCTACTTCTGTCTTGAGAGTGTAATCTTACAGCAGTGTCACCAGATAGGCCAGACTGTTAACTCTTTGGAAAGCAGAAAACTAAAACCAACAAATTGACAACCTTTCTGCATCAGAGCATGAGTTCTTTTGTTTGTTTCCTTGATACTTGGCTGAAAACTCTTCTCCTAATTAACTTTAGGTGTTGACCAAGAAGAAATTACAAGACTTAGTAAGAGAAGTGGATCCTAATGAGCAATTGGATGAAGATGTAGAGGAGGTAAGAAGGGGCTGGGTACCACAGAGGGTGTATCCCTGAGAGCAAGTATATGATAAAGTTTCTGTGGTGAAGAGCACAGACTTTAGCAGCAAATCTGAATTTGCCTCTTGGCTCTGCCAGTTAACAGCTTTGTAGCTGTGGATAAATTACTTAAGCTTTCTGAGACTTAGCTTCCTCCTGTGTTGGTAAGGTATGACATTATTTACGTGGTTATTATGAGGGTCCCATGGAATAATTATACAAGACACTTTATACTTAACAGCTGCTGCTACTTTTGCCTGTCAAAAAGGACATAGTCTGCTTCTTATAGGCAATCACAATAGTTTTAGTTGTTCCTAGATTATTCCCCCGTATTTCTAAGTAATATACTTAAACATATAGTCTTTGATTCATTAATTTTTTTAAGATTTAAAAAAATATTTTTAATTAATCTTTTAGAGAGAGAGGAAGGGAGAGGGTGAGAGAGAGCCTGCACACCCCCTACTGGGTATCAGGCCCACAACCCGGGCATATGCTCTGACCAGGAATCAAACCAGGGACCCCTCAGTTCATGGGATGATGCTCAACAAACTGAGCCACTCTGGCCAGGCTTAAAAGATTTTTCAATTGATTTTGAGAGAGAGAGAGAGAGAGAAAGAGAGAAAAAAACATCAATGTGAAAGTGAAACATTGATTGGCTGCCTCCTGCACGCCCTCCACCGAGAATCAAGCCTGCAACCCATGCATATTCCCTGATCAGGACTCAAACTGGCAACCTTTCTTTCATGGTGCATGGGATGATGCCCAATTAACTGAGCCACATCAGCCAGGGCTGATTCATTAATTTTATAATAGTCTATTGACTTCCTGTTGTGGTAGATGATAATTTTACAGTCTTTTTCCTATTCTGAATTTTTATATGAACTTTAGTATATCTCTTTTTTTTCATTTGTTGTGCTGTTTTTGGAGGCTTCTTTTACTCTAGAAACTTCTGTGCCTTAATGCTGGGATGATTTTGTGTATTTTTTTTGATGTTTTTGTTTTGCTTTTGCTGAGTAATATGTAATGATAGAGAAAGAAAATGCAGGTTATAAAAACAGTATAACTCCATTGTTTGTTTTATTTTATTTTTTAAAAAATATATTTTATTGATTTTTCTACAGAGGAAGGGTGAGGGATAGAGAGAAACATCGATCAGCTGCCTCCTGCACACTCCCTACTGGGGGTGTGTCCGCAACCAAGGTACATGCCCTTGACCAGACTCGAACCTGGGACCCTTGAGTCCACAGGCTAACGCTCTATCCACTGAGCCAAACTGGTTAGGGCTCCATTGTTTGTTTTAACCAGAGGGAAAATATTTGCCTTTTTTGTATATGTGTGGCTTTTTGGAACAGCACCTTTATTGAGATATAATTCCTGTACCATAAAATTTACCCATTTGAAATATATAGTTCAGTGGGTTTTACTATATTCAGAGTTGTGCAACTGTCAACACAATCAATTTTGGAACATTTTCATCATCCCTAAAAGAAACCCATACCCATTAGCAGTCATTTCCCATTTTTCCCCAGCCCCCACAGCCCTAGGCAACCAACTACCAATATATTTTCTATCTTTGTAGATTCGCCTATTCTGGATATTTCAAATATATGGAATCATATTTGTTCTTTTGTGACTGCCTTCTTTCACTTAGCATAATGAGTCTAAAGTTCGTCCATGTTGTAGAGGGCATTATTACTTCATTTCTTATTATGGCTGAATAAATATTCCATTATATGGATATTAGAGGCCCGGTGCACAGGTTCATACACCAGTGGGGTCCCTCGGCCTGGCCTGTGAGGATCGGGGCAAAACCAGCTCTCCAATATTCCCCGAGGGGTCCTGGATTATAAGAGGGCAGTTCTTGGGTGACGCAACCCAGAATTGGGCTCCCTCCTCTTGGCAGCTCTTGCATTGAGTGTCTGCCCCCTGGTGGTTAGTGCTCATCATAGCTACTGGCTGGTCAGCCGGTCACTTAGGCTTTTATATATCTAATCTAATAATAGACAAAAATAATTGACCATACCTTCGCTATGCCTCCCCTGGGCTAAACAGTATGATATGCAAATTAACTGCCAACAAAGATGGCGGCTAATTTGCATACTGTGGGCAGGGCAGGGCAGTGTGAGCTGTCATCCGGGCCCCCGTGTGCCGCCTAAACCTCGCCCCCACCCGGGACCCCCGTGTGCAGCCCTGGGTGGGCGGGACCCCCATCTGCAGCCCTGGGTGGAGGGGCTTGGCAGCGCAATCAGCCCCAGGAAGCCCTATTCTTGCAGGAATCCTCCTGCAACGGGCTTCTAGTGTGTGTGTGTGTGTGTGTGTGTGTGTGTGTGTGTGTGTATATATCACCTTTTGTTTATCCATTCATCAATTGATGGACATTTGGGTTGTGTCCACTTTTGGGCTATTATGAATAAAGTTTGCCATGAACATTCATGTGCAACCTTTTTTGTTTTTTTCCTCTTTTTAAAAAGTTTCTGTACAAATTTTTGTGTGAACATATGTTTTCAATTCTCTTGGGTATATACCTAGAGGTAGAATTGCTGATTCATATAGTAATTCTGTTCCTTTAAGGACTATCTGACTGTTTTTCCAGAGTGCTTCACCCTTTTACATTCCCATCAACAGTGTATGAGCAGTTCATTTTCTTATATTAGTTTTTGATAATTTCTTCTCTATTTTTGTTTCTTTCTGGGATGATAATTGGTGTGATATTGGATCTTCTTCATTGATCCTCTTAGGTTTTTGGTCTTTTTACTCCTATTTTTCATTTCTTTGTAATTCTAAGTTCTGCTTGCTGGGGAGATTTTCCTTAGTTTATCTTCTAATACTGTTAACATTTTTAAATATAAAAATTTTAGTTTCCACAAGTTGCTTCTTCTTGTTCACTGATTTTTTTATTTTTCTTTTCCTAAGCCATTCTGTTCTTATTTTTTGGTTGTAATACCTTCTCTTATCTTTCTCTCTGAGGATATTAATTAATTTTTTGACATTTTCTTCTTTTCCCTGCATTGTCTGTTTCCTCTGGGTTCCTTTTCCCCTCTTTGGTTTGTTTCCTGTATTTTCTTTTTTGTGTTAGAGACTTTCTTCAAATGTCTGCTAATCCTAGCTATCCATTCTTTTTTTTATTTTTTTATTGCTTAAAGTATTACAAAGGGTATTACATATGTGTCCTTTTTTCCCCCCGCCCTTGACAGTCCCCTAGTCTCCCCTATCCCCCAGTGTCTTATGTCCATTGGTTATGCTTATATGCATGCATACAAGTCCTTTGGTTGATCTCTTACCCCCCTCCCTCCTGCCCCCCAACCCTCCCCGGCCTTCCCGCTGCAGTTTGACAATCTGTTGCTATCCATTCTTAAATAATGAGCCATTAAAAAGCTGATTTGAATCAGAACTTACTAATAGTCTTTGTCCAGTAATGTGCTGGTAAATGTTTAACAACCAGCTCTGTGGAGAAAATGACCCTGATTTTCAGCATTTTTGGATTTCTGGGGTGTGATATTCCCACTGTGCCCTGTTTTAAGTTATCAACATATTGTTGCTGAATGCAAAATTGGTAAAAATGCAAAAACTGACTTTCATGAGCTCTTCTCAGCTGGCTCTAGGGTACCATTGGCTCCACTTCAGAATAATTGGTCCACAAATCGACCTTCCATTGGGGGCTTCCTAACTATCTGTGTCTGTAAACCTTTTTTCTGAGTCGTTTAGTATCTCTAGAGAAAAATGTTCCAGACTTCTATCTGGAGGGTTTATCCCTAGCTTCTATCATTCTGGAAGCAAGACAAGAGAAAGGGGCCGCGTCTCTCCCCTTGCTCTGCTATGTCTGGTGTATTCTAATCCAGAGCCCCATCCCTTCATTTTCCATGGGGAATAAAGCTACTGTGTTCTGGGTCAGGTAAGTATGGCTGCTTTTGGAGTGCAAGGGTCATTGACTGCTCTGTGTATTGACATTAACAATTCCCCAATTTGTAGTTCCATACCTCAGCCCAGTCTTCTGTGATAAATGGTACTTCCAAATCCTGGATCTCTTAGGGATTGTGAAGGGAAAATCAGTTTAATTCTTCTTGGTGTCCTCTCTATAGGCACTTGTGTTGTAACATCTGTATGCTAGTTCAGTTCTCCCTCTTCTATTATCTCTATAGCAAAAATTTACTTTAAAAGTTTATTGGGCCGAACCGGTTTGGCTCAGTGGATAGAGCGTCGGCCTGCGGACTCAAGGATCCCAGGTTCGATTCCAGTCAAGGGCCTGTACCTTGGTTGTGGGCACATCCCCACTAGGGGGCGTGCAGGAGGCAGCTGATCGATCTTTCTCATCGATGTTTCTAACTCTCTATCCCTCTCCCTTCTCTGTAAAAAAAATCAATAAAATATATTTTTTAAAAAAAAGTTTATTGGAATTTCTTTTCATTAGGTTTTCTCTCCCATTGAGGATTTATATGTCTTTTTTACTACTATTTTCATGGATTTAGGGAAGGAGAGGAGGTCATTTTGGCAGTTGACCTGCCATGTTTAATCATAAGTATTTCCTTTAGATGGTATCCATTTGGTTCCATAGGAAAGAGGACAATGGATTAATGATGGTCCAGCAGAACAAGGAATGTCTACATCTGTGATAGTAATTTTATTTTAATTTTTGGTCAGCAAAGGAAGCCATGTGAAGGCATTGACTTAAAATTTCAATTTCTTCATGTAGATTTTTAGCTTCAGAATTCTGCTTTTGTTCATCACACAGTACAGGATTAATATAATGAAGTAGAAAGAACCCAGGATTTGGACTCAGAACCTTGAGGTTGAATACTGGTACCACTGCTTAGTAGTTACATAGCCATGAGCAAGATAGTCTCCTTGAGTCTTAGCATCCCCTGCTGTAGAATCAGGGTAAAATTCATGCCCCATTTTTCTCACAGGATTATTATAAGGACTAGATAAGATAATGGAAATAAAAATGCTTTAAGAGCCCTGACTGGTTTGGCTCAGTGGATAGAGCGTCGGCCTGCGGACTGAAGGGTCCCGGGTTTGATTCCGGTCGAGGGCATGTACCTTGGTTGCAGGATGCAGCTGATTGATGTTTCTCTCTCATCCAATGTTTCTAGCTCTCTTTTCCTCTCCCTTCCTCTCGGGAAAAAAAATCAATGAAATATATTTTTTTAAAAAATGCTTTAAGAGACTGTGAGTGAGGGATAATAATAATTAACTTTTGTTTTCCCATCTAATTCAGAAGATAATATGGGGGTGAGGGATTAGGCTGGTTGATGCCTGCTGGGTAGAAAGTGCAGAAAGCTCATCCTCAGAAAGGTGTGAGTTGCACTCCACCTGGTTAATAAGGTAATGTGTTTCTGTTGCCATCCCCTGTCTTCCTCTCACCTTAGGCCAATGCTGATTATAGGCCCTCTGATAAGGGAGCCTGACTGAATATGTGGTTCAGGCAGATACAGTTGTCCCAGCAACAAGAGCTTAACCTGCCAATGACATAGTTACTCTCTCCCACTTTTCCCCAGATGCTGCTGCAGATTGCTGATGATTTTATCGAGAGTGTAGTGACAGCAGCCTGCCAGCTTGCTCGGCATCGCAAGTCCAGCACCCTGGAGGTGAAGGACGTCCAGCTGCACCTAGGTACATGGTCTCATTTCTCCCTGAGGTGTCCCCATGATTCCTCTGTCAGGACCATCATGAAAAGTGTAGTCGGAGGAACCTCTGTGCCAGGATCAGACTTTCAGGCTCTGATATTCATGTATTCCCAGGCATTGGGTTTGCCACTACCTACCTGCGTCACCTTATCTTTGTTACTTAATTTCTCTTAGAGTCCATTTCCTCATTTGTAAAGAGGAGATCTAATATCCTCCTTACACGGTAATTGTGAGAATTATGAATTAGGTTTGTAAAATGACAGGCACAGGATCTGACTCAAGGTAAGAGATTAGTAAATGTAGCTATTATATCTCCACCTTTCAAAAAAAGGTGTTTCACTTACAGTTTTTAGCTTATTTAGGCATTTTTCCAAGAAAATTATAATCATAACGTGTATATAAATTTGTATTCTGCTTTTCTACATAATAGACACTAAATTTGAGCTTGGGTTTTTCTGGGAGATATTCATCTAACATTTTATTTTTTTACATTTATAGTACTGTAAATGTATTTTTTCTTCCTTAAGATTTTCTTTTCTTTAGCTTACTTAATTGTAAGAATACAGTACACAATACATGTAACACCCAAATTTTGTTTATTAACTGTTTATGTTATCGGTAAGGCTTTTGGTCAACAGTAGACTATTAGTAAACTTTTGGGGAAGTCAAAAGTTATACACAGCCCTGGCCGGTTTTCTCAGTGGACAGCCCTCAGACCAAAGGGCACGGTTCGATTCCTGGCCAAGGACGTACCTCAGTTGCAGATTTGATAGGAGTAAGACAACTGAAAAATGACTCCCTTTCTGCATGGAAACCTTAGGACTCAGCACCCATGGCTTTGACCAATTTACTTTGTAAGAAAATCAAATGGTATCCATTACACCTTGAGGCACGACCTGAGATTCCCCCATTTGTATTCCGTAGAATCCCTCTGCAGGGTTACTGTTACTCAGCTTAGCTGATTGCTGAGATTCGTCCCCCCTGACCCTTGTCTGAGGGTCACACTGCACCCTGACCCTGCCTGCCAGTCCCCTTATCTCTGTGCTGGCCTCTTCCTTGCAGAGCGCCAGTGGAATATGTGGATCCCAGGATTTGGCTCTGAAGAAATCCGACCCTACAAAAAAGCTTGCACCACAGAGGCTCACAAACAGGTGAGGAGTCATCGGAGCCCCAGGGTAGCCACAGCTGATCCCTTGAGCTACCATTGCAGGTCACAGCTACCACCACTGCAGTTATCGCTCCCTCTCACAGCAGCAGAGCTCCATGGGAGATCAGTCAGATGTTTCCTTGATGATTGGCTGTTCCCACACTGGGGTGGAGGGGGAGTGTCTCTGGTTTGTCTCTCAACTCTGATGGGCATTGCTTAAAGCTGTTGAATGTAGGTTGTTTAATATGGATGGAACTTGAACCTGCCCATCTCCTTAATGAAGTCATACTTCACTGCTGGCATTGCTTAAAGCTGTTGAATGCAGGTTGTTTAATATGGATGGAACATTATGGATGTAACTTGAACCTGCCCCTCTCCTTAATGGTGATGTGAACTACATATGGTCCTGTGACTGAGGACAGGTTAAGGAAAGCAGAAATACGTGTACTTGTGGTGAGAGGTAGCACCCAGACTGCTCTGCCAGGTATTTTGATCTCCATCCTAGCTTAACCTTTGTTCTCTGCCTCTCTTACCATGGAACTGAGGAGTCAGTTTAAGAACCTAACACCACTTGTGGAGCAAGTTGTCCCTGTCATTGGTCAGTCTCGTGGAAGTGGTGGCCTCCCTTGACAAGGCTGTCATTCCTGTCTTAATGTAACTGGCTACTCGGGATTGAAAAGTGAGCTTGCCCTGGCCAGTTTGACTCAGTGGATAGAGCATCAGCCTGGGGACTGAAGGGTCCTGGGTTCGAATTGGTCAAGGGCACATGCCAGGTTGTGGGCCTGATCCCCAGTAGGGGGCATGCAGGAGGCAGCCGATCAATGATTCTCATCATTGATGTTTCTATCTCCCTCTCTCTTCCTCTCTGAAATCAATAAAAATATACTTTTTTAAAAGGAAAGTGAGCTTAATCTAAGCTTGACAGGCATAACTGGGAGCCTCTGTCCCTTGCTTTTCCATAGAGTGGATCTCTGGAGCAGGTATGTTTCTGGAGCTCACAGAGGAAGCCCTGCAAGGAAGCTGTTAATAGTCTGAATCGAAGGACCACAGTGTTCAGAAATGAGTCCCTCCAGATAACAGATGGTCCTTTGGTCTCTGTTCCCAAATTATCCACGTTTTAGCCATATATGTATATATTTATCAACAAATATAATGTTTGGACAATCTCTTGGTCAAAAAGAGTGAGCAAAGCAAATCAGTAATTTGGCCATGGCTGGTAGTAGTAAAATTCCAAGTCCATGATCTGACTATTTCCCTGATGGGTTGTGGTAGAAGTTGTTGGTGTCACTTTCCTTCATTGCAGGTCATCAAGTGTGAAATGGCAGCAGGCTTGAAAGAAAGGCCCTTTCCTATTTTCTCCATCATCAGAGAAGAGTTTGGGTGTGGGTGGAAACCCTAGAAATCACCTGCTTTGATGGCTTTTCCCCTTATGTCCCCAAAAGGCAGGAGCTGTCACCTTTTAGCCTTTTTGCCATCCTGCTAGCCTAGAGCAGTCTGTGTCTTTGGTGCATGGAATGGATCGCTGGCCTGTCTGAACATCTCTGGGGCCCTGCACATTGTACGCAGGCTAGGTGGAGCTTGCTGATGAGCTACCCTGTGCCTGTAGGTTCCCGCAGGCTCCAGGCTGTGCTGTAGGTCATGCTGCCTGCTAGCCACGCACGGACATCCCAGAAAGTTCCTCACTCTAACCTGTGCTTTGCTTATTTCTCTCTCCTTTTAGAGAATGGCATTGATCCGGAAAACAACCAAGAAATAACACATGGAAAGATCAGGGAATGGACAACATTGTATTTGGAGATACTTGAGCTGAGACCTCAGCCATCTCATCTTTGGATTTTTTTTTAATGCTTTACAGAGAAGCATATATTTTTTATTAACAGTGCAGCAATATCTATAATGACTGAGAGGATCTGCCAAAAGAATAAAGCCTCCTGCCCCCACTTTGGCCCCTTTTCCCTGCCGTCTCAAAGAGGAGCAATGTATCTTCCAGAGAAGATTTTATTTGTGGTTTATTATATAAGTGATTGAATATGGGACAAAGCAGTATGGTCTTGTTTGGTGAGACAGTATTAGCAGGATTGGTAGAGGTTTTTGTTTCCTTCTCCCTTCCTCTTCCCCTGTACTTTGTAATGTCAGTGTTTATATGAATATGACTTTCATTTGCTTTTCCAGAATAAAAAAGTTATAATTGAAAGACACAGGATGCATGGCTTACAGCCTTTGAAATCCAAGAGGGAGTTAGGAGCAGCAGCAAGGCTGATGCAGCTTCCCAGTCAGCAGGTGGCAGCAATGTTATTCATTTCTGTGGTTAAGAAAAAACCATGGGGTTTTCATTACTGTACTCGAAGGAAGGCTACACCATTAGCAGAAACTGAGTTCAGTTTCTCTGCCATAGAATTGGGTAGGGTGACTTCTCTCCTGAACCCCAAACTGAAGAGGCATCCTGGTTTTGGCAAAGCCTGCTCTTCTGGAATTCCTAGAGAAAGTTGTGCTCATCCTGAGCCCAAAGAAGGGACGGGGAAAGGCCTGTCTATGCTGGGGTCTGTCTGCACTTAGTTGCCGGTATCCCTGGTCCTGGTATTTTCACCATTGTGTAGAAGAAACAGCTCACTTAGCATCGTCTTGTCCTGTGCCCAGCATAGCCCTTGTGGGTCATGAAGGTTTCATGGGCTTCGGGGTGTGTGGCTGTTCCACCCAGGGAACACCAACACAGGCACTTCCCCTTGCCCTGCTTTGGTTCTCTGTCTCCTGAGATTGGCCTGCAGTGGGACCCTGCTTTTCACTCCCATTTATTTTGGCCCCATGACCCCTCTCCACATCTTCATAGATCTTTTGAGTGAGCAGCTCAAACGCTGTACTGATGGTACTGTTGCTCTTGGCTGAAGTCTCAACATAGTGAGCACCCAAAGAAGAGGCAGCCAGCTTCTCCCCTTCTGGCACCACCTGTCACTCAGCCACCAGGTCACTCTTGTGCCCTACCACCAGGAAGAGGATGCCGCAGGGTTTCACTTTCTCCAGAGTCTCCTGATGCCATGTTCTGTTGATGATACCAAACAGCAAAAGGCCTCCCACCAAGTTTTGATAGTAGGAGCCAGTCACTGACCTCGGTAGCCAAGTAGGATTCCAGAATTAGTTTTGAATCCTCCATTGAGGACAGAAGGGGATGGGGAATTCGGGCCGTTTAATGGAGAGAGCTGGGGTATAGCCAAGAGACCTCAATTCTTGATCAGCTGTGTGACAGGTAAGTAAGTAGTTTCACCTGAGTCCTGTCCTATCTGCATATGAAAGGACCTTGTTTGTTCCACAAGCATTTGTGAGCTGGGCCCGGGCCTGGCAGTGGGTTACTGTGATGAGTAAAATAAAAACACAGGGAGTAATCCTGTGATTGGATAAATATAAAACTGTCACTGTGACAGGCGGCAACGGAGAAGTTCACAGGGCCAGGGGGAGGGCGTCTGACGAGTTGAGCCATAATCTTTTTTTTTTTAATCCTCACCTGAGGATATTTTTCCATTGATTTTTAGGGAGAGTGAAAGAGTGAGGCAAAGACAGAGAAAAACACTGATGTGAAAGAAACACATCAAGTGGTTGCCTCCTGCAGCACCTGCCTGCAACTGAAGTATGTGCCCTTGACTGGAATTGAACGTGTGTGCGTGTGTGTGTGTGTGTGTGTGTGTGTGTGTGTGGAGAGGCGGCTAGGGCTTGAGCTGTAATTTGAGGGACCCGAGTGAAGGGATCTCCATTGCGTGGATGCCAGCCCTGAGGCATGTGGTGGGCCAGGTCATGGTGTGCCTTGTCAGCCCCAGCAAAGGGGGCCTTTACCCCAAAACTAACAGGAACCACTGAAGGAATTTAAGCAGGAGCATGACATGGTCAGCTTTGCATTTTGAAAAGAAGATCACTGGCCAGGCAGTGGAGAACAGACTGGAGGAAGAAGAGAGAGATAAACTGTAAAAGCAGAAACTCATCAGAAGGCTGCTGCCTGGATTGGAGTGGAGGTAGGTGGTAAGGTGGAAGAGGGATAAATTTGGAAAGTTGTTTAAAGTGGTGCCCTCGCATGCCTTGGTGACTGGATGTGAGGGTATAGGAGAGGGTGTCACCCAGTGAGCTGCAAGGGATTCTCTGACTTGATGTGTCCATCTCTGGTGCAGTTCCGCCCCCACCCTGGGCATGAGGCCCTCTACCCCCTAAGCTAAGTAACTTCACAGCAGGGTTGATAATAAGCAACTAGCAAAAGAAGTAGCTCACAGTGTGTAAGCCCCTCCGTGTGGTAGGGTTCATATAATAATCATTTAATCCTTACCACCACACTGTGAGATAAAACTATTATCCCCACTTTACAGATGGGAAACCTGACATTTCTGGGGAGAGGCAGCTGGGACAATGGGCATTGTCTCTGCCTTGGAGGTGGACCCTGCCCTGGGTGGGACCCCCTTCCTTCTGGTTCTTCAATACTTGGCCAGGATTTTGAGAGGGAATGGACAGTTTTTCCTTTCCTCCAGGGATGTGGGACTTTGTTTTGAGCACCTGACAGTCAAATCCCCACCTCCATCCCCAGGATTAGCTACTTAGCTCCCAAGCAAGCTCCAGTTCAGACCTGTATCCTGGGTGGGGAAGCTCCTGGAGATGAACCACACACAAAGTTAAGGGCATTTCCTGCTGCTTCACATCATTCTAATCTAGCCACTAGATCTCCAATAGATTCCTAGAAAAAGCCCAGCTCGTACTTGCCTCCGGGCTCTTTCTTGTACTTACTGGCTGCTGCTTTTTTTATTTTTTATTTATTGATTGATTTTTTTTATAGAGGAAGGGAGAGGGATAGATAGAAACATCGATGAGAGAAAAATATTAATTGGCTGCCTTCTGCACGTCCCCTACTGGGTATCAGGCCCACAACTAGGCATGTGCCCTGACCGGAAATCAAACCTATGACCTCTTGGTTCACAGGTCGATGCTCAACCACTAAGCCACACCAGCCGGACCTTACTGGCTTCTTAACCTCTTTGGGCCTCATTCTCCATATCAGTAAAATGGAAAATTAAAGTAACTACCTTATACAATACACTAGGGGCCCAGTGCACGAATTTGTGCACCTTGAAAGGAACTGTGGGCCATGAGGCTGCAGTGGGCACAGGGGTGGGACTCGACCCATCCTCTGCACCCCTCCCGCCGCAGCTCCTGTCCCCTGTCTGCTGGCAGCCCCGCTCCCGCTGCCACTGCTCCCACAGGCTGATGGCACCCACTGACAGCGCAGAGCGATTGGGGCTGGTGCCAGCAGTGGGTACAAGCGGTGGCTGCTGCCCCAATCGCCCCTCAGGAGCAGGAGGAGGTGAAGAAGCCCTCAGGGGCAATGAGGGCCGACAGCCGCCGCTTGTACCTGCTGACGGTGCCAAGCGATCGGGACCGGCACCAGGCACCAGCAGTGGGTGCAAGTGGAGCAGGTGCGAGAGGTGGCTGCTGGCCTCAATCGCCCCTCAGGAGCAGGGGGAGGTGGAGAAGCCCTGAGGGTGATCAGGGCCAGCAGCCACTGCTCACACCCACTGACGGTGCTGAGCTATTGGGGCCAGCGCCGGGTGCCAACAGCAGGTGCGAGCACTAGGTAGGACCGTGGTGTGCTAGAGCAAAGAATCTTCAGTAACCACCAGAATCTCACCCCGATGACAGCGACCGGCGCCCCGCCTTAGTGTGGTGTCCCCACTCACCTGTTCCACCATCCCGACGCCTGCCATGTTCTGCGTGCACGCCCTGGTGGTCAGCGCACGTCATAGCGACCGGTTGTTTGGTTGTTCAGTTGTTCCACAGTTCGGTCTATTTGCATATTAGGGTTTTATATACATAGATAAGAAGTGCTCGGCCCTGGTTGGGTAGCTCAGTTTTAGAGCATCATCTCGATACACCAATGTTGCAGGCTCCATCCCTGGTCAGGACACATACAAGAAGGAACCAATGCATGCATAAATAAGTAGGACAACAAATCAACATTCCCCTCTCTCTCTTAAGTCAATGAATAAAAGTAAAAAAATAAAATAAATGCTCAGTCGGTGCTGGCAGCTGTTCCTTCTGCCCAGATCTCTCAACTCTTTGCTCTTAGCTTGGCTCCTTCTCCTCCAGGTTTCAGCTCAAAGGTCATTTCCTCAGAGAAGCCCTCCCCAACATTACCTGCTCTAAAGGACCCACATCACCCTTATCTGTGATCTTTATAGCACCACAACTAGAAATAGTTTGTTCACTTATTTACTCATTTCTTTCTCTTCCATTAGAATGTCAGCCCCAGGAGGGCAATTCTGTATCCCCAGAGCCCAGAACAGAGCAGATGTTCATTTTTAAAAATCTGATGAAGGAATAATAATATGCTCTAAAGCAAATCATTTCCCTCTCCTGGCCCAAGCTTTTCCATCTGTAAAATGGGGATAATTGTGCCAACCTTGCAAGATTGTCCTAAGGATGAGTGAAGGGTTTTTTTAGAAGAGGAGACAGGGAGACACCACCTGTCCCAGCTGCCACGGGGAGGAAGCCAAGAAACTCACCCTGATGGAAAACCTCCCAAGAACCCTAGGATGGAGGGAATGTCAGTCACCTGTTCCTGAGAAAGAATCTGAGGCTCAAAGAGGTGCAGTAACTGGCTCCAGGTCATAAAATTAAGTAGTCAGTGCTCTATTTGCTGTGGCAACTGTCCATGCCCTTCCCATGACCACTGGCACAATGACATCCTCAAGACACCCCCTCTACACCTGTTGAGATTCTTCCCAACACAAACACCATCTCCTCCATGAAGCCATCTTTGATTGCTCCAGGACATTCCCTGCCTTGCAGCTTCTGTTGCAAATTAGTTTCCCCAGGAGACAAATTCTGAGATTAGTGTGTAGACATTTACATTTGACCTTGAACAACTCTGGGGTTAGGGGGGCTGACCTCCTGTGCAATAGAAAGTCTGGGTGTAACTTCACCTGACCTCCTTCATCCCCAAAGACACATCCATGGAGTTCACCCTTGAATAACAGGTTTGAACTATATGGGTCAATTGGAAAAATCCACGTGTAAGCAGACCTGCACAGTTCAAATAGTTCAAAATCGTGTTGTTCAAGGGTCAACTGTATTAGGGCATTATTGAGATCAATACCTGCTTGGGCCCAGCTGGTATGCTCAGTGGTTGAGTGTCGACCCATGAATCAGGAGGTTGCTGTTGGATTCCAGGTCAGGGCACATGCCTGGGTTGTGGGCTCAATCACCAGTAGGGAGCATGCAGGAGGCAGCCAATCGATGGTTCTCTCATCATTGATGTTTCTATCTCTCTTTCTCCCTCTCTCTGAAAATCAATAAAAACATATCTAAAAAAATAAACCTGTTTGGGGGAGGAAAGGAAGGAAGCAGGACTGAGCAGAGGGAGGATTTATCTGTGATGTCACAACAATGGCTTCAGCAGACTCCATAACCCTATATAATAAAAGGCTAATATGCAAATCGACCAAACGGTAGAACGACCAGTCGCTATGACATGCACTGACCACCAAGGGGCAGATGCTCAATGCAGGAGCTGGCCCTGGTTGTCAGTGCCCTCCCACGGAGGAAGTGCCGCTCAGCCAGAAGCCAGGCTCGCGGCTGGCGAGCACAGCAGCGGTGACGGGAGCCTCTCCCACCTCCATGGCCGCGCTAAGGATGTCCTGAAATTCCCTGCACCCATCCTCACCTGTGCAGCGTGCACAGACCCAGCGTCCCAGCCCCGGAAGGCTGCTGGAAATGGCCACATCCCAGCCAAGAGGAGTGGTGATGACAGTTCTCGTCATTTAGTTCTCAGCAAGTGGCAGTCAGACATCACCCTAGGGCAGTGATGGCGAACCTATGACACGCGTGTCAGAGGTGACACGCAAACTCATTTTTTTGGTTGATTTTTCTTTGTTAAATGGCATTTAAATATATAAAATAAATATCAAAAATATAAATCTTTGTTTTACTATGGTTGCAAACATCAAAAAATTTCTATATGTGACACGGCACCAGAGTTAAGTTAGGGTTTTTCAAAATGCTGACACGCCGAGCTCAAAGGTTCGCAATCACTGCCCTAGGACTCCCGGACTGCGAGAGGGCATAGGCGGGGCTGAGGGACACTCCCCCCCCACCCCCGCCGCCAAGTGCATGAATTTTGTGCACCAGGCCTCTAGTGAGTGATAAAGTGAGATTTGGCCTTCAGAGTTGTTCAGCACTGAGACAAGAAGGCCTGGCCTTTGAATATCCTGCCCCCATTAGATCCACATTGGATGTGGGCTGTCCCTGAGGGGTGGGGAGTTCCCAGAGAGTGTCTCCCTCATTCCACAGCACTCCCAGCAGCTGGGGGGCGTGGGGTGGGGATAAGGGTGAGGAGGAGGCTATGGGTTCTTCAGCCCGGCCTCCCAGATCCAGATCCAGTCCCTGGCCTTGGACCAAGGGCACTGGGCAGCAACAACCACACCTTATTTCCATGCCCAGACTCATCCAAGCCTGAGGACCTAAGGAGGCTCTGAGCCAGGCTCCCCCTGAAATTCCCTGCACTCATCCTCACCTGTGCAGCGTGTACAGACTCAGCGTCTCAGCGTCCCAGCCCCGGAAGGCTGCTGGAAATGGCCACATCCCAGCCAAGAGGAGTGGTGATGACAGTTCTTGTCATTTAGTTCTCAGCAAGTGGCAGGTTCTGGCTGAGCTTATCCCATCCATTATCTCATTCATGCACCTCCCCACCCCCTACTCCCTTGAGGCAGGGTGTTTTATGACTAAGCAGGCTCAACAGGGAGCTGTATACCTGCCTCTAGAACTTTCTTTTGTTGATTGATTTTAGAGAGAGAGGAAGGGAGAGACACTGATTTATTGTTCCACTATTCGTGCATTCTTTGGTTGATACTTGTATGCGATCTAACGGACAACCTTGGCGTATTGGGACGACACTCTAACCAGCTGAGCTACCTGGCCAGAGCCTAGACCTTTCTGGTGGAAAGGGGCTGAGCTCTAAGACCCCAGACTCAGGAGCCATGACTAGGCCAGGATATTGTTTCTATGATCCCTTCGGGTATATTCCGCCATTTGACCTTTGGAGAAACAGTCTCCATCCCACCAGCACATCTGAGGTTGGCACTGGTTTAACCCCTTCCCTCCCAGAGTCAACACTGGCAGGGGCCTGCATGCTGCTTCCTGCTGGGGAGCCTGGGGATTTGAGGCTTGATGAGCCGGATGCCTCCCCAGTCCTCCTCCAGCTTGATGTCCCCCTGCTGCAGGGCCTGCTGGATGGCGTTGGCAAGTGTCTGGAAAGCCTGGTCCACATTGCAGTTCTTTTTGGCTGAGGTTTCCATGAAGGCCATGCCCAGGGAGGCAGCCAGCTCCTCTGCCTCCTGGGCCGAGACACAGCGGGTGCTCTCCAGGTCACTCTTGTGGCCCAGGAGCAGGAAGACTGCCTTGTCCGGGCCCTGAGTGGCCATGACCTCCTGGTGCCAGTCTGGGATGTGTTCAAAGGACTTCCTGTTTGTCACATCGAAAACCAGCAGGACACCCACCACATTCCGGTAAAAAGACCTGGTCATGCACCTGATGGGATTGAGGAGTAAGGAGTAAATGGGGAGAGCCCTGTACCTACCTTCAAGGCCCCCCCAGAGGCAGGACCTCGCCTGCATCCACTGACTGCCCGCCCCCTCCTTCTCCCCATGACAGCTCATTTCACACGGCCTGTGCTTCGGCTCCTGGACGCCGTCTCTCTCCCAAGAGTGCGCGCCTCCCAGGTAGGGAGTGAGTTTGATGCACAAACTCTCCCGACCATTCCTCCCGCCCTTCCTGGAGGAGGCCGGACGTTTGCCCGACGGAAAGTCCGCTTCCGGTTCTCTGCCTGGCAAACTCCTACGCATCCGTCGAGGCCCACGCAAACCTGTCCTTCTTTCCCATCCCCCGGACCTCACGCTCCGTGCTCCCGTGGGCCCGCTCAGCACCCACATCCTTCATCCCTCCGGGCTTCAGTTAGGGTCCTCCCCCACCCAAGGCCTGCATTCCTGACGGGGTGGGGGTGGGGGGAGGCGCAACAGGTCTCCAGCACCTGGCTCGGGCCGCGCCCACCAGCTGCATTTGTAGGTGGCGGGACTCGAGAGGGAAGGACTGGAGACCCGCACCTCTAACGGGGCCACTGAGGCTGACCCCTCTGAGGGGATCCCCAAACCCGAGGTCCCTCACCTCCTCGTCCCCCGCTTCTGGCCCCTCCCCCGCCCACCGCGCACCCAGCACCGCCCTCGCCCGCACCTGAAGCGCTCCTGGCCCGCGGTGTCCCAGAGCTGCAGCTTGACCCACGGGCCCGCCGGCAGCTGCAGCGCGCGGCCGTAGAACTCGACGCCCACGGTGGGCGCCGCCTCCAGCTCCGGCTCGGGCTCCAGGGTCCCGGCCGCGCCCTCCACGAAGCGTCGCAGCAGCGATGTCTTACCCACCGTCGCGTCCCCCAGCACCACGACCCGAAACTGGTAGCGGCAGCCCTTCCCCTCCATGGCCGAGTCTCGCCTCCAGCCTGTCCCGCGGTCACCGTCCCGCCCCGCCCAGCACCGAGGCCGGGAAGGGTGGCCCCGCCCCCCCTTCCCGCCTCCCCCGGGCTCTGAGCGACCCGTCCCCCCGCCAGTGGAGGACTGTGGAGCCCGGGGTGTTACCAGCCCAGGAACCCTGACTCCGGGGAAACTGGCCGGTGAAGACACCTGGGCAAGTCACTGACTCTGTGAGCCTCAGTTTTCCCCTCTGTACAATGGGGATAAGAGTAACCCCACGTCACGGATGAAAAGATTAAACGAGATGTCGGGAGGAGGGTGGGAGGAGAAGTGGGGAGGAGCGACAATCCAGACAGTCCCGCAGGCACTGCCCTGAGCTGCAGTGTTGGATCGGCCACGTCATCCCTGCATCCGTCTGTGGGGATGTTTCTCTCTCGGCCCCACCCTCCTGCTAGTTCCCCAGTTGGGCCCCTGCTGCTGGACCCGGAGACACCACTCCAGAAAGTTGATGGGTTATAGATGCTTCTTTCCTGCCCCCGAGGGGGAGGGGGGAGGCGGGGGGCGCCCGAGGCGCTTTCTGTAGCCCCACGGACCCTGACCTGAGAGGAGACCTCTCGGAGGAGGTGATGCTGAAACGGTCTCTAAGGACAATGGCAGCTGGGAGGTCAGGGCAGAAGGGCTGCTGAGCAAAGGCAGCGAGGTATGAAACAGCTTGAAAGGCAGTTTGAACCCAGTCCTCCTAGAAGCCTTACCATCAGCACATGTGGGCAGTGCACTGTCAGCATCAGGCTTCTAGAACTTCCTCTCCCTGTGGGCTGGGGTCATGTGCCTGCCTGACTGCTCCCCACACGACACTTGAATCCAGATGTCAGCTGACCTGAGGGCAAGTCGTTTCCCCTCCCCATCCCTGCTCCGCCTTCTGCTAAGTGAGGCAAATCACAGTGCCCACATCACAGGGTAGTTCAGGAAGAACTGTGTAACCTAACAGGTAAATATATGCATATTTGCATTAGACAGATCTGGGTTTAAGTTCCAGTGTGGCCTTAGTCAAGTTTTATTCATTCATTAATTCATTCACTTAGTAATTATTTCAGTAAGTGCTAGCTGTCTTATATACTAGGCATTTATGCTGCACTGAAAATAAAGAGACACAATTCCCGTTCTGGGGGTTCACATTGTATTGGGGAAGACAGACAATAAATACATAGATAATGTGATGACAGGGCGCAATCAGTGCTATAGATACAAACAGGGCAATGGCTTGAAGGGTGACAGCATGTTGTATCAAAATAGGATGATCTGGTCCAGCCGGCGTGGCTCAGTGGTTGAGTTTGACCTTTGAACCAGGAGCCCAGTCAGGGCACATGCCCGGGTTGCAGGCTCCATCCCCTGTGTGGGGTGTGCAGTAGGCAGCTGACCAATATTTCTCTCTCATCATTGATGTTTCTTTCCCTCTCTCCCTCTCCCTTCCTCTCTGAAATCAATAAAAATATATTTTAAAAAATAGGGTGGTTTGAGGTGAGATCTGAACAGACATCAGGGGAAGTGAGAGGGTGCGGGAGTAATGAGGCTTATGTGAAATCCAGGGAGGATAGTTCCAGGCAGGAAGAACAGCAAGAGCAAAGGCCCTAAAGTGGGAGCAGGCAAAGAGTACTCCAGCCCTCGCCGGTTTGGCTCAGTGGATAGAGCGTCGGCTTGTGGACTGAAGGGTAATTCACTTAGTAATTATTCCAGCCCAGGCACGTATCCTGGCCCTGGTCAGGGTGCATACGGGAGGCAACCAATTGATGTGTCTCTCTCTCATTGATATTTCTCTCTGTCTCTCCCTCTCCCTTCCACTCTCTCTAAAAATAAGTGGAAAGCCCTCACCAGTTTGGCTCAGTGGATAGAGCATTGGCCTGTGGACTGAAGGATCCCAGGTTCAATTCCAGTTAAGGGCATATGCCTAGGTTGCTGGCTTGATCTCCAGTAGGAGGCGTGCAGGAGGCAGCCCATCGATGATTCTCTCTCATCACTGATGTTTCTCTCCTTTCCTCTCTGAAATCAATAAAAATATCCTACATAATAAAGAGGTAATATGCAAATTGACCAGCACACCCTCACACAAGAAGGCTGCCCCTATGTGGCCAAAGATGGCTGCCTCCATGTGGTCACAAGATGGCCAGCAGGGGAGGGCAGTTGGGGGAGACCAGGTGGGGAGGAAAGGTCAGTTGTGGGGGACCAGGCCGGCAGGGGAGGGCAATTAGGGATGACTAGGCCGGCAGGAGAGGGCAGTTGGGGGCGATCGGGCTGGCAGGGGAGCAGTTAGGAGTCGATCAGGCTGGCAGGCAGAAGCAGTTAGGGGCAATCAGACAGGCATGTAGGCGAGCAGTTGGGAGCCAGCAGTCCCAGATTGTGAGAGGGATCCCAGATTGGAAAGGGTGCAGGCTGGGCTGAGACACAGACACACACACACACACACACACACACACACACACACACACACACACCACCAGTGCACGAATTTCATGCAGCGGGCCTCTAGTATCTATAATAATAAAAGCATAATATTCTAATTAGACCAGACGTCCTTCTGGACAACCTTCCAGACGACCTTCCAGACGAAGTGGGCTGCGAGGGAAGCCTGGGTCCCGGGTGCCAGAGGGAAGCCAGTGGAGGCAGAGGGGGAGGGAGGGGGGAAGGAAGGCCTACTCTTGCACGAATTTCATGCATTGGGCCTCTAGTTTAAAAAAAAAAGTGGAAAAATATCCTCAGGTGAGGATTAAAAAAAAAGAGTACTCCAAGAGCTGAGAGACTGGGAAGAGGGAACAGAAGGAGGAAGTAAGTGGTGGCGACGATGGTAGAGAGGAGGAGGGCGACGGTGGTAGAGAGGAGGAGGGCGACGGTGGTAGAGAGGAGGAGGGCGACGGTGGTAGAGAGGAGGAGGCTTCATAGGCCAGCCTGGGGACTTCAGCTTTCCCATCAAATGTGCTGAGAAGTCAGTGGTTTGGGGGCAGGCAAATCACATGATCTAAATGTTTTCTTGCTGTCCCATCAGTGTGGCTTGAACAAAGAGGTCACCGGCTTGATTCCCAGTTGCGGGCATATCCGCAGGTTGCAGGCTCGACCCCTAGCAGGAGGCATGCAGAAGGCAGCGGATCAATGATTTTCATCATTGATGTGCCGGGGTCCAGCCCCAGAGGTCCGGGGGTTCCCAAAGGTGTGGACGGTGTCGGCAAAGAATGAAGGACATGGAGACAGCGTTCAGATGATCAGCATAGTCAGGTTCTTTTTTATTGCCCTGTTACAACTGTATTTATACTATTTGGTTCTATAAGCATGCGTCTACAGTTATGTCATGGTATGTTTTGGGTCCTCCTTTGACCTTTTACAGTTTCTTGTTTTATGTTTACAGTTTCTTACCTGACCTTTGCTAAAAATCTTATTTCTATTTAGCTCTGCTGATTTTAATCTTATCTATTGTCCATGTTTCTACATTCTATTCTAAAGGTTAGTCTCTGTGTTTCATTATAAGGGCTAGTTTGTTATTTCTATTCTAAGGTTACTATTCTATTGCTCTACTGTTAAGCTATAAGGAAAAAACTGAAGGAGGTTTTCCTATTCTATGGCCTAAGTAAAGGTTATGTAGCTTAAGTGTGATTGTTCTTAGCTATGGTGATTAACAACCTGCCTGGCACTTAGTTTAAGTCTTTCTGCTTGCATAGCTCACATAAGATTTTTAGATAAGGAGCCTGCCTGCATTGTTTGCAGTGGTATTTCTTTAAGTGTTTGATAGTTGTCCTTTTAGCCTTACTGATGGTCTCGGGTTTTTAGGGGTATAGGTTTTGGTACTTTCTCTGGTGGGTAGACCCCTGGGGATGTGGGCCTAGCAAGTCCTAAATTTATTGCTAACAGTCTTAGTCTGAGTTTCTTATAAGTGGTACACTGTATTTCTGTAACACTAGGGGGTTTTACTGATTTATTCCCTTACCTAGTCCTGTTAATCCCTAACTCTAGGGAAACATTCCCAGCTGGGGAAACAACCTTTCCCGGGGAGGTGGCCCTGGTAAGAACACATAGCGCTAAGAAGGGGAGCAAACATATTAAAAACAGTATGCCATATACACCAGGTCCCTTGGAGCATATGCTGTGCAGATGTTTCTTTCCTGCAGCGACTGTGTCAAGCAGCAAGGATGGAACGGCTCCCAGCATTGATGTTTCTATCTCCCTCTCCCTTCCTCTCTGAAATCAATAAAATATATACGTAAAAATGTTTTCTTGCATTTATTTACTTACTTACTTACTTATTTATTTATTTTTGTTAATCCTCACCTGAGGATGTTTTCCCATTGATTTTTAGAGGGTGGAAGGGAGGGGGGAGACAGAGAGTGACATTGATGTGAGAGAGACATGTTGATTGGTTGCCTCCCACATGCACCCTCACTGGGGCCGAGGATGGAGCCTGAAACCGAGGTATTGAACCCAGACCTTTCAGTCCCAGGGCAAATGCTCTATCCACTGAGATAAATTGGCTAGGGCTCTTGCATACTTTTAAAAAACATCTTTATTGCGATATAATTGACACACAATAAGCTGCACATATGAAAACTGTACAATATAAGGAGTTGTGACATGTATATACCCTTTAAAACCATCACCATTAAGATAATGAGCAGTAATTACCCCCAAAAGTTTCCCCATGTATTTAAATAATTTATATGTATATTAGAGGCCCGGTGCACAAAAATTTGTGCACTCCGGGGGGGGGGGGTCCCTCTGCCCGGCCTGTGCCCTCTCGCAGTCTGGGACCCCTTGAGGGATGTCCACCTGCTGGCTTAGGCCCACTCCCCGGGGGATCGGGCCTAAGCTGGCAGTCAGACATCCCTCTGGCAGCTTGGGAGTCCTTGGGGGATGTCCACTTGCCAGCGGGGAGCAGGCCTAAGCTGCAGTTGGACATCCTAAACGCTGCTGAGGAGGCGGGAGAGGCTCCCACCACCACTGCTGTGCTGGCAGCCATCAGCCTGGCTTGTGGCTGAACAGAGCTCCCCCTGTGGGAGCACACTGACCACCAGGGGGCAGCTCCTGCATTAAGCATCTGCCCCCTGGTGGTCAGTGTGTGTCATAGTCAATTTGCATATTACCCTTTTATTATATAGTTTATATATAAACTTCAGAGAGGGAGAGAGAGATAGAAACATCAATGATGAGAGAGAATCATTGATCAGTTGCCTCCTGCATGCCCCAGGTTGCAGGGATCGAGCCTGCAACCTGGGCATGTGCCTTGACTGGGAACTGACTCATGACCAATTGGTTTATAAGTTGATGCTCAACCACTGAGCCATGTCAGCCAGGTTCCCCATGTATTTTTTTTTTTATTTTTTATTGATTTTTTACAGAGAGGAAGGGAGAGGGATAGAGAGTTAGAAACATCAATGAGAGAGAAACATTGATCAGCTGCTTCCTGCATACCCCCCACTGGGGATGTGCCCGCAACCAAGGTACACGCCCTTGACCAGAATCGAACCTGGGACCCTTCAGTCCACAAGCCAATGCTCTATCCACTGAGCCAAACCAGTTACAGTTCCCATGTATTTTTAAAAATATTTTTTTATTGATTTCAGAGAGGAAGGGAGAGGGAGAGAGATAGAAACATCAATGATGAGAGAGAATCATTGATTGGCTGCCTCCTGCACACTCCACACTGGGGACCGAGCCCACAACCTGGGCATGTGCCCTTGATCGGAATCGAACCTGGGACCCTTCAGTCCGCAAGCCGATGCTCTATCCACTGAGCCAAACCAGCTAGGGCTTTAACCTTTTGAATGCCAACCAATATCCTAGGAACTATGCTAAAATTGCCAAGGCATTTTTGCTGATTTTACAGCAATTTAGGAAAAAAATTATGAGTTGCAAGTAAATGAAGTTACATATTCAAAAACTTAAGGAAACCTTTACTACATTTGTTTTCTGCACTTCGGTGCCATCTGTCAATAAAGAGTGAACTACTAGCATCTAATAGTGACACTGCAGGAGCGCGATAGTGCTCCTGGCACTTTTGGCGAAAGACAGGAGGAGCGCAATCGCACTCCCCGGCACTCTAGGGGTTAATGTATGTTTTAAAATTGATTTTATTTATTTATTTATTTATTTATTTTAAATTGATTTGAGAGAGAGAGGAGGGGAGGAGAGATATTGATGAGAAACATGAAAGCTGTGGTACATTTACACTATGGAATACTATGCAGCTGTAAAAAAGGATCTCGCACCCTTTCAGAGAGCATGGAGAGACCTGGAGAGTATTATGCTAAGCAAAATAAGCCAGTCGGAGAAAGACAAGTATCACATGATCTCACTCATTTGTGGAATCTAATGAACACAATAAAGTGGTGAACAAAATAGATCCGATCCAAAGACATGGAAGCCTCCCCGCCTGCTGGTCCGAGGGCCTAAGGGCACGTAGGCCGCATGCACAGGGAGAGGAGACGAGGCCCGTGAGAGACGTGCCCTTCTCCCACCTGAGTCCTTGCAGCTCTGCGCTCTGGTGTGACAGGTAAGTAGCGTGGGCAGGCTGCCAGGTGCAAGGGCAGTGGCCATACCTATGGGGCCAGAGGCACCTTGACTGCCGCCCAGTGCCAGTGCTGCATCAGCAATGCCTGCCATGGTCCATGCTGCCCCCTGGAGGTCAGCACACATCATAGCAAGCAATGAACTCCCGGTGGAGGGGACAATTTGCATATTAGGCTTTTATTATATAGGCTTAGCCTTGAAGAGACAAACCTTGAACAAATAATGCATTTATCATATGAGCAATCAATTGCCTCTTCTTTTTAAAAAAATATTTTTATTGATTTCAGAGAGGAAGGGAAAGGGAGAGACATAGAATGGGAAAGAAAATTGATTGGCTGCCTCCTGCAGCCCCCTACTAGAGATCCAGCCCCTAATCCAGGCATGCGCCCTCCACCGGAATGGAATCCAGGACCCTTCTGTCCATAGGCCAACGCTCTACCCACTGAGCCAAACAAGCCAGGGCTCTATCACCTCTTCTTTTTTTTTTTTTAATATGTTTTATTTATTTTTTACAGAAAGGAAGGGAGAGGGATAGAGTTAGAAACATCCATGAGAGAGAAACACCGATCAGCTGCCTCCTGCATGCCCCACACTGGGGATGTGCCCGCAACGAAGGTACATGCCCTTGAGCAGAATCGAACCTGGGACCCTTCAGTCCGCAGGACGACGCTCTATCCACTGAGCCAAACCGGTTCCGTCTCTATCACCTCTTCTTAAGACGCCCCCTCCCAAGACTCCTCTCCAAGACCTCACAGAGCCCCTGCCCGCAACCCACTGGGCGGTGCTCCTCCTGATGCCGGTCGGCCCGAGCGGAACCGTCCTCCCCCAGCTTTGAAGATCTTCCCAGGCTGGACTGGAGGGCACGGAGAGGCTGATTCACTTGTAGCCCGGGGCCCGGTGCTCGGCGGCCAGCGAGCGTTGAACTACGCGAAAGAGCCTCCGCGGCCCCTGAACGAACCATTTACCGGTTTCTCCATCCCCCGCGGAAAGATCTCCCATCCTCACGCTCCTCCCACTGGGAGCCGACGCCCCGCCCCGCCCCGCGCCGGAAGCCGGAAGCCGGAAGCCGGCGGACTATAACTCCCAGCGGTCTGCGCGGGGCGCTGTCCAATCGTCAGGCGCAGCCGCGAGAGGCGGGGCCCATATATACTCCCGCCGGGCGCCCCGCCATCCTTTCTCCGAGCGCCGCGCGCCTGGTGACTTGTGTTGTGGGGAGCTCGCCGGCCGCCGCCCGCGCCGCCCTCCACTCCCCAGCCCGTCGCTCTTGGCCTCGTCGCCGTCGGCCCCGCACTCACCTGCGCTGCTCCCGAGGCTGCAGGATGCGAAGTGCGGACCGGAGCAGCCGGCCTCCCCGCCTGCTGGGCCGCGGGCCCTCGGGCACGGAGGCCGCACGCGCAGGGGGAGGGGCCGAGGCCCGTGAGTCCGCGCGGCCCTGCGCTCGGGTTGACGGGTAAGGGGCGCGGGCCGGCGGCCGGTGCGCGGCAGTCCTGAGCCTGAAGTGTTTAATTTGGGGGAGGCCGCGTGCTGTCCGCCAGCCCGAATCGAACCTGAATCTGCCGGGTGACCTTGGGGGAGGGACTGCACCGTAATCCCACGGCTGCACCACAGGTGGCGGAGGGCGGGTTAGTCATTCACGTGCTGAGTGGTAACGGACCTACAAGGGTGCTGTTTGGCCTCCGGGACCATGCGTGTCCGTAGGCAAGAGCGAGGCACAGGATCAGGGAGCTCAGGGCCGAGCGGCTGGGGTTGCCCCGCGCGGCACAGTGGCCCTTATCGAAGCTGCAGCTGCTTCCACGTAGCTGCTGCGGTCAAAAAGGAGCCCAGAGTGACAGTTTTCCTTGACGGTCGCCGTTCTGTTTGCTGTAACCGATCTGCAACATTTCAGGAAAAGACAGTTCTCATGGATCCGCCGTCTCTCACATAAACGGACCTTTATGAAAGTTGCCCGGTTTTCAGAGGCCCGCAGAAATGTAGACAGTGCGGCGATTTCCAACCGGTGTGGCAAGAATTTTTAAAACGATGCCGCACCTGACTAGTCAGGGCGCTGATCTCTTTTCCTTTCGATGGTCGTTTAGTCTGTACCATGAGATGGAAAGGTTGAATGTCCCTCTGATAGGGACTTGCATATAGAATTAACAGAATGAGGTTTTTGAGAAGTAGCTTGTTGAGGCCAACCAAGATAGTATTGGGGGGGGGGGTGGTTTAGACATCAATATGGGGAAATCCAGTGGCGAGCAGCACAGATCGTGGCCATGCTTTAGGTCATTGCCCTCAAAAGTTTAAGGCGTTAGTACCAGCATCAAAGGCCAGTTAAACCTTTATGGTTCTGAAGACCCAAGAAGGATCATTCAGGACAACTTCTGTTCTCATCTTAGCGGTGCCAGATGAAGATTGCAGGATGGTTCGAGTTGATTCTGCGGGGTGAGCACGCTGGAGTCATGCCAGTGAGGGCACCGCAGGACCCGGTAGGTTTCTTGTGGAGACTTGGGAGCTGCCCGGTGGGTCAGTGCAGCATGTTCCCAAGGGCTGTGGCTGGTGTAGCCATGGGCTCTCCAACTGCATGCAAGAGCAACCTGGAGAGACTTTGACAGCTCAGGTCAGCATAATACCTGCAGCTGCCACTCGCCTTTCCTATATCTCAGGACCTGGGCTCGGGAGCCTTCCACCTGGGCCCATGCAGGTGGATGTACTGAATCAACTTTTTGGTTTAGCGCTTTCACCCTTTTCTCCTGTAGGTTGCCTCCATGTTTCCTGGCAGTGTCTGATAAGGACGTAGCTGAAGATACCAGCTTTTTGCTGTCCTGTTTTAGAATAAGGTAAAGTTAGGTGTTGAAAACAACCGACCCTCCAGTTCCCTTTCCCATCAGATCTGAACACCGATCTTGGTGGTCGCAGAGGAGGAAAAGTAATAGTGAAGCTGGCCTCACAGTGCCTACAGCCTGTGGGCTAGTTTCAAACAGGGTTGAATTCACTTTGAACTTGTTTCGTCCTTTCCTATAAAATGAGATAAAGGGAGGATGGACGGATGTGAATCTGGGCAGTTGGTGTAATGGTTGCTGACTAATATTTCTGTCTTTGGAACAGCTTTTAAGTGACTTTTTTTTTTTTTAGATCTTTTACCAGTAAACTGTCTTCATTTGTAATTCAGGATCTACAGAGTTGGGTAAGTTGAATAGCTACTTGCCCTGAACTTTGAGCAGCAAGAACTGATTGCTGTGAATATTCTCATTTGGGGTAACCTCAAACCACAGTCTTATCCTCTTTCCCCAGGGAGAGTGGAAGATAGATTTGGTAGAAACAAGTCATGCCATCTAGTTGGGGATTTTTTTTTTTTTACGGTGACTGGTCTGGGATGAAACCTAATCTGAGTGGACATCTATGGATGATAAATGCGGATATGGGACTGAGACCAGCTCTTACGAAAGTGCCTGGGTGGCATTTATTAATTGGGGTAGTACTAACACACTGGCTTACACTTCCTTTACAGGAGAGCTCTACAGTAAGACAAGCAAAAAGACAAGTTTGTGAAGGAGATGGACTGTTCTGCTGTTCTACTTAAGTAACAAAAATCTCAGCTTCTCCACGCTCCAAGGCCTGCTGGTTCTTGAACTAGGCCTTTGCCCACCCCTCATTGTGGGGCTGGTTCTTTATCCATCCTGCCCTGCAGCATGAATTGTCTTGTGTGCTACATACATTCCCTTAATAAATTCTTGATGTAATGAAGTTGTCAGCTTCTTTCTTTGGGCTCAGCCCCAGGAAATTTTCCTAACAGGTTATTTTAGGTGGAAACTGTGACATGTCATGTTTTTTTTCTTTTTGAATGCTGGTATATAAATCTAAATATTAAAGACCCGAGTTAATTCATAGTGTGTCTCGATGTAAAAAAGTCTGACCTCTCAGAAAGGCCAATATGATCAGTTCCATAATTGCAATTAGATGTAGTTCTCCTTTGCTGAGCCTAAGATTGGACCTTTGAAGGCTTTTTGTGGTATAGGCACTTGAACTCGGAAGTTTATCTCCCCTTAGTTTGCCACCCTCCAAATTACTCTGCCACAAAACTAAAATCTGAAGCAGATTTCTAGCATAGACCCAGACTTCTCAGGAAGAGGTTCCTGAGTACCACATGACAATATAAGTTGGAAAATGGGCTTTCCTGATTTGTTTGGATAATGTGTGGAAGGTCTGATGCATTTTAGCTGTGACTACTTCCTCTTACACCCTGAACTAGGCAGGCACCCCCTGCTGCTGAAAGTTTTACTAGTGGCCACATTTGAAGCCAATGTTGGGAGTACTTAAATGGCGGGCAGAAATTGCTCATTTTATATAGCAGGTAATCCATATATTCAGATCCCAGAGAATTAAAGGACTTAGGTGTCACCTGAGAAGGGTCCCTGGCTAAACTGATTCATATCATTTGTAATTCTACTTTGGTTAGTAATTCCAGCCTTGGCTTGTCTGGCTTGGTTGAGCGTCCTCCCGTGTCACAGGTTCAATTCCCAGTTAGGGCACATGCCCAGGTTATGGCTTCAGTCCAGATCAGGGTGTCAACAGGAGGTAACCAATGTTTCTCCCTCTCCCCTTTTTAGATTTTTAAAACCATAAAAAATCCAAATTGTTACCTCTAGGAGTTCAGATAACTACTGGATAAATGATTGAAGACAGATGGGAACCTTGTTCAACCCTCTTCAAGTTGGTCCCTTGGTTTTCAAACTCAAACGGCTATATCAAATAAAGGCAGCAGTGTTGCACTAATATTCATAATCTCATGAAAGTTGATTATTAAAATCGTATAAAACATTTCCCCAAAGGTGAAAGTTCTTGAGTTGTTTTTAAAGAAGTCTTTTTCTCCCTCACATAGTCCTCCATTCTGGCCTGTCCTTTGTCTTGGCTACATGACAGCAGGGATCTCTGAAGACACTGTGTCCAGGGGCTGCCAGTGACAATCCATCAGTGCATCATACAGCTCCTCACTCTGCTCCATGAACTCCTTGTTGGCCTCGGTCACATCCAGCTGTGGCATGGGGTCTGGAACAGAACCAAGCATGTATTTAGGGAGCACCAAGGGGAGAAAGTACTCGGGAGCCACAAGACCATGAGACTTAGGTTCAGTTCCCTGTTCCCAGGACCTCTGTTTCCTAGGGCAAGTTCCCTTTCTGTGCCAGAGTTCCCTCCTAACTTGGGCTGATACAATTGCCTTGCAGGATTCCTGTGAGGATGAAAATGGGATAATGTAAGGTGTAGTTAGTACTCAAATAATAGTCTACATTTATTAAAAGCAACACCTATATTTAGCTATCATGTGTCTGAATTTTCTGGTGTGGTTATTTGAATTTTGAGCTTGGAAATTGATCCAAATTTACTAAGTCCAAAGCACTAGTCTTAGAATTAATATACCATTAAAAATGAACTTTGCCCTGGCCAGTGTGGCTGAGTTGAGTATTGTCTTATGCACTGAAAGGTTGCCAGTTAGATTTCCAGTTAGAGTACCTACCCAGGTTGTGTGTTCAATCCCCAGTCGGGGTGCGTATCGGGGTGCATATCAGGGTGCATACGGGAAGCAACCAATCGGTGTTTCTCACATCAATGTTTTAAAATCAGTAAAACACAAAGAACCTTGGCTGCACACAACTTGAGTCTAAACTTGCATTAGTATTGAATAAAAGAAGAGAGTAGTACATTCGGTATGACTGCATTATACAAAGGCCAAAAATGTGAAACTAAACCATATTGTTTAGGGATATATTCCTAGGTGATAAAACTATAAAGAGAAGGAAAAAAATGGTTACCACAAGAAGCTGTGGGTTGTGATTGGGGGAAGGATGGCTTCTGGAGGCTGGTAATATTCTACTTAACTGGAATTCAGGTCTCATGGGCAACTGCTTTATAATTACATGTTAAACTATACATTTGCTTTATGTACTTTTCTTTCTTTTTTTAACTATGTTTTTATTGGTTTTAGAGAGGAAGGGAGAGGGAGAGAAAAACATTGATTGGTTGCCTCCTGTACAAGGCACCCTGACAGGGAACCAAACCCAAAACCTGGGCATGTGCCCTGACCAAGAATTGAACCAGCAGCCTTTTGGTGCACACGCGGATGCTCAACCAAATGAGCCACACCGGACAGGGCTGCTTTATGTACTTTTCCATGTATGCGTTATCTTTCACAATAAAAGTTCAAAATAATAATTACTATGATAACATTTTATATTTTTGGTCTGTGTTGGTTTAAAATGCACACACACATTGATTAAAACACATTTAAAAACAAACTGGAAGTTAAAGAATATCTAATAAACAGAAAGACATCTCATGTACTTGGATTGAAAGATGATTTTGTAAAGATGGAAAAGTTCTCCAAATTGGTCTATAGCTGCAGCTGTTTTTTTGTTTTGTTTTGCAGAAAATGACAAGCTGATCATAACATTTTTATGGAAATGCAAGGAATCCAGAATAGCCAAAACAATCTTTAAAAAGAACAAAGTTCAAGGACTCACCTTCCCCATTTCAAAACTTACTGAAAAGCTACAGTAAGAAAGACCAGCAGTGGTTTAAGGATAGACACAGATCAATTGACTAGGGTTAAGAGCCCCAAACTAAACCTATACATTTATAGAAAACTGCTTTTCAACAAGTTAATCAAAGACAATTCAAAGGGTAAAGAACAGTTTTTCAACAAATGGTGCTGGATTAACTATAATTATATAGGCCGGGGCAAAGTAGGTTTACAGTTGTGAATATGCAAAAGGTTATTCTTATTTTTTGTATTGTATTTTTTATATTATTTTTTGGAAGAATAGTTTATTGATATTTAGAGAGAGGAAGGGAGGGAAACATGGATTGGCTGCCTCCTGCAGGCCCCCCACTGGGGATCGAGCCCACAACTTGGACATGTGCCCTTACCTGGAATCAAACCTGCAACCCACAGGACGACCGCCAACCAACTGGCCAGGGCTTGTATTATTATTTATTAACTGTTGTATTATTTTCCATATGAACAACCATAAGCCTGTATTTGCCCCACCCTCTATAAGGTAACTTAACTAGATTTAGTGCAGTGATAATTTTGCAATATATCAAAATTGAATTATATATCTAAAACATACATTTTGTCTAACATCATGTATTGGATATTTATCTGTACTGATGATTATCATTGGGGATAAAATCTTTCTAGTAAAATTACTGATTCAAAGCATATAAACATAGTAAGAACTAACTTTTATAGAAACATGGTATATTCTAATTTGTATTTATTAATAGTGTGATAGCTGAATTTTATGTGTAAACTTGGCTAGGCTATGATGCCCAATTGTTTGGTCAACCACCAGTCTAATGTTGCTGTGATGGTATTTTATAGACGTGATTAACATCTGCAATCAGTGAATTTTTTTTAAGTTTTGCTTCTGATTTTAATTATTACTGATTGATTAAAAAAAATTTTTTTAAGCAATTTTTAGAGGAAAGAAGAAGGCGAGAGAGAAGCATTGATTAGCTGCCTCCTCCATGCCTCCCACCGGGAATCAAACCAGCAACCTTTTGGTGCATGGGACAACGCCCAACCAACTGAACCACACTGGCCAGGGCCATTCATTGATTCTTGTATGTGCCCTGACCAGGGATTGAACCTGCAAACTTGGCCTATCAAGACGGTGATCTAACCAACTTAGTTACCTGGCCTAGGCTGACACACACACTTCTTACTGGAATTATGTATACACTGGCTCTCTCATTAGAATGTAAGTTCCTCTAGGCAGAATTCACCATGCATTCCTTTAGCATCCAGCTAAAGGCACAGTGCCAGCCACAAAGCAATCACTGCATTATGGCTGACAGAGGGAATGAGTGATGGGCTCCTTTCTTACCTTCCAAAGCATCATCTCCAACTTCTTCATATGTCTGTCAAGAGACAGAGAGGTTGGGTGAGAGGGATTCTGGCCCATAACAAGGATGGCTTATTTTTATTTTTATTTATTATTTTTTAAAAATATATTTTATTGATTTTTTACAGAGAGGAAGGGAGAGGGATAGAGAGTTAGAAACATCGATGAGAGAGAAACATCGATCAGCTGCCTCCTGCACATCTCCCACTGGGGATGTGCCCGCAACCAAGGTACATGCCCTTGACCGGAATCGAACCTGGGACCCTTCAGTCCGCAGGCCGACGTTCTATCCACTGAGCCAAACCGGTTAGGGCAGGATGGCTTATTTATTTATTCTTTTTAGGATGGCTTATTTTTAACAAGAGCAACTAGGTTGCTCCATCTTTCCCCATTTTTTTTTCTGAAGCCCAAGCCCCCCACCCCGGAGAATGACCCATGTCTCTAAAGGATAACAAAACCCAAGAGAGCAGACTTGCCAAATCAGGGTTACCTGCATGGTGCTCTGGGTATAGCCATACTGGGGATAACTGTAGCTGTAGCTGCCTGTATTCTGGTCATAGCCCCACTGAGCATAGTAGTTCTGGTACTGCTGGTAATACTGGTTGTAGCTGTAACTGTACATCTGACTGTATTCCACGGGCTTCACACGACTACTGTGAAGAAAGAACCAAAAATAAACAAGTGTGAGCAAACATTCCTATAACACTTATTAACTGAACAAGGACTTTTCTAAGCACTTTACACAGATTAACTTCATTTCATCCCCACAACAATCTCTTGCAAAAGTATACATTATTCCTATTTTACAGATGAGGAAACTGAGGTACACAGAGGTTACATAATTTGTCCAAGGCCACACAGCTAAACGTGATTCAAGCCAGGCAGTCTGGCTCCACAGCCCATGCTTTGAAGATAGGCGTTTTCAATGGTTACGTTCCTCTCTGTTACCAAACTTTGTCAGTACTGACCTTTTCCTCTTCCCAAGATCGGAGGGGATCTGGGGAAGGGGGCGGAGGGGAGGGGCGGTGTCTGCTTTTCACCACCCATAAAGGCTCAGGTAAACATGGCTAAAGAATCTAGATCTAGGATGACCCAAAAAGCTTTTCAAACTTCAAAATATCTAATCATCTCTTTCCTACAAAGAATTAAGAGAAGTGCTCCAGTAGCCTTATTGTCCTCACTGTAGTCATAGCTACCATTTATGGAGTAGGTACTCAGGAGCTGTGCCAATTACTTTTCATATATGGTCTCCTGTTTTAAGTCCTGCACAATCCTATGATACAGCAATTATGTATTATTCCCATTATACAGATAAGACTACTGAGTCTGAAAGGTTAAGTGATTTACTCAATACCACGCCCACAACTGGAGCCGAATGTAACTACAAGGTTCATGCTAACACCAGACCATTACATACAGCAGCTGGCCTGATAGACTCAAGTGTCCTACATCCTGTATTTGCCAGTCAGGGCTGAGGAAAGCTTTCTTATTCTGATTGTACAGCTGCCCCAGCTGCTAACCAAAGGCAATGTCAAGTCTGCAAAGGACCCATTGCTCTCAAAAACAAAGTACATGTGAGTACTTATGTTTTCAAACTTCTGAAAAAGGCCTGAGGTATGACAGCAGTCCCAGCTGACAGGAATGAAAGAGCATAACTGAAGACATGACAATGTTCCCCAGAGTCATTGTACTCGGTGGGCCAGAGTCTACCATAGGTGCACACCAAACACGCACAGGAGGCAAAGGCTGGTTTATAAGGAAAGTTGTAACAGTCACATAGTGCGGGACGTAGGACATCCTCATGATTGGTGCATTCTATCTCGGAGTGAAACCAAAGAAGAAACCAAGTCATAAGCAGGAGTTGAACCACCATAGAAATCCCCATCACAGGAACCACAAAATGCTCAAGTCTGAATGAGCTCTTCCCAAGTTCTTCGCAAATTCAATGTCTGTGTGGTGAGCAGGACTCAGCCAGAGCAGTTTGAGACTCCACATCTGACCACCTCCTGACAGGGTGGCTCGGTGATGTCAAACAGCATGACTCCCTCTCCCTGCCCAGGGCCAGGCTGAAAGCTGACAACACTTTGTCTCCATAACGCCCCTTCCATGGTGCTTCCAAGGCCCGCCACCCTCCTGCCATGTTCAGGTACTTGAAGGTACAGTCTCTCCACACTCAGCTCTTACAGTCTAGCTCTCAAAGGGAACTCTTACCTCCCTCAATTCCTACAGCCTAGAAACAGGCACCAAATACTGACAACATTCAGTGAAGAACTAGATGTAACAGAATATAACCTCTCTGCAGAAGGGACTCTGTCAGAACATACAACCAGAACGATTACCTGCAGTAAAAATATAATGATGATTCGGCAACTATGTGGAAAAGTGAGTGTGTATACTGAGTAAACTGGGGGAAAAGAGCACTGTTATTGTGAAATGAACAAAGAAATCAATCTACAGCATGTAAACTGACTCATATGTAGTGTGTGTATGTATATGTATATGTATGTGTATATGTATATGTCATGGATAGCTAAGGAGGAGCTGGAAACAAACTCAGAAATTATAGTTAGTCACTTGAGGGTAACGAGGAAATTTCTTTCTTTTAAATAGCTTCTTTAATGTTTTCATATATATAATAGAGTTTAGAAAAAATCACACTTTGGGGGAGAAATCACTCAGGCTTCTTTTCTCTGTGTTAAAAGCACAAGCCATAAGGAACCTGCAAATCCTTTGCTGCTGTGAAAACATGGTCATTTGGAAGCCCCACCCTAAAGCAGCAGCCCATCTCGTATCTCTGGAAGAGCTTTTCCGTCTTGGCATTACTGACGTTGGCAGAGGGAGGGGAGTAGATAAGCGCTTGTTGTGGGGGTTGTCCTGTGCATCATCAGATGTTTAGAGCATCTATTCATTAGATGCCAGTAATACCCTGAGTTGTAACAACTAAAGTTGTCTCCAGATGTTGCCAATGGCCCCTGGGGGACAAAAATTGTCCCTAATAGACAATTACTGCTTTGGTCAAAGGATGAAGATTCTATGCAGAAAAAAGCTGTCTTACATCTGAGTGAGAAACCTGCTTGGAGTTGTTTTCTGCCTAGCATGACAGGTACAATAGTGATGTATATACTAGTCTATAGAGTGTTTGGATCATTAATCCTCAGCCATTCCCATAGCATGGGACAGTCACAGGTTTATAGGTTTCATTGACATAAATAAGCTTAAAATTGGGTGTAAATTTTTCCTTCTGTTCAATTCTTAATCCCTGGGTCAATGTCTAACAGTGGCACTACGGAGCAAAGAGCGGGGGCATTACCTATGTGGTACCAAACTGCTTCTCCAGCACTGCTATCAGCAATGTCTGAATGTATCTGTCTTCCAGGTCAGAGCCCTCCCCCCAACCATAAGCTCCTGGAGGGTTATGCTCATTCATCTCCAACACCCAGCAAACAGCCTGGCGAATATCAGGCATTCCTTAATTGTGAGTGAACTGAATCTCTCTATAGCCTCCCATCCAGCATGTGGATGCTCTGATGATCAACGAACAGGTGAGGAGTATCCAGGTGAGGGTCAGTCCAGAGGCCCTCTACCTTCCCTGTCAGCACAGGACTCACGCTTTAGGGATTGCCACACTCAGCCGCACTGGTTTAGATCCCAGTCCTACTGCTCCCTGGCACTCTGTCAAGGCTCGCTTCTGTTCCAGTTCATCTGTGAACTTCACAAAACCATAGCCCCTGCGGGAAAAACACCACACACAAGATATATAGATCACAAATGGAATGAAGGTAAAGTCTAAGAATGGAAAAGGGGCTGAAAGGGATAGAGAGCCCATCAAACTATGTGGGCAGGAATGAGAGCCCCATCGGGGAGGCGTGTCCAGAGCAATGTGAGATTCAAGCACTGGAGGGTCCCGAGATCTACAGGAATCCCCACCTTCAGTTCACCACTCTCTCTCCACTTTCACTGGTGAGTCTCCTGCCCAAACAGTAACTTCCCTCCCAATCTACTAGGAAATATTACTTTCATTATGGTAACAGCAGTAGTAATAGTTCCTTCAGCAAATATTGATTGAGTCTGTCTATATGCACTAGGTCTTGGTAGTCATAAGCAGACAAGGTTCTTGATCTCCTGAACTCATCTTCTCCCAGGTGGAATAGATGGATGATAGCTAATATCTAATGAACACACCTCCCAGACACTGTGCTGAGCATTTTCCCAGGGTTACCTCATTGAACGGTCCAACAATTTGATGTAGTATCCACATTTTACTGAAGAGGGAACTAAGTTCAGAAAGGTTTACCAATCGGCCCAAAGTCACAGTAGAAGCAGGATTCAAATCCAAGTTTCTCAGACTTCAAAGAATGAGCGCTTTTTTTTTTTTGAGGCTTTTCCACTTTTTAAGTAAAAATAATAAAATACAAACACCTATACAGCAATTCCTACTGCTTTAGTTATATTGCATCATTTAATCCTTACATTGCCCCTGTGAGCAGATACTATGAATCAGTCCTGTTTCATAGATGAGGAAATGGGCTCAGAGATTCAGTAACCTGTCTCCTGTACTATACCTGGCTGGTCCTGGAGCCAGGATTCCAACCCAGGCAGTCTGGTTCTAGAACCTGTGCGCTTAACTATCACACTACATGACCTTTCTATGACACCTCAATCCATGAGAAAAATGCTGAAACTAACAGGGTGAGCATCAGTAACATGGAAGGCCTTACTTAGACACGCCTGTCTGGTCCAAAACCACCTTGCCTCCCCGGCAGGAGGGGTAGACTTTGACAAAGAATTCATACAGCATGCCGTCATCCACGTCTGGGGTCAGGTCCCCCACAAAGAGGGAGTATTCAGGGCTGAGAGGAGAGAACAAGATTCAGAGGCAAAGACCTTTGTTCTGACAACTTCTTTTGGCCCATTCTAGGTAAATCCTTTCTGAGCCTTTTTAGGGAATGACACATCTGGTGGGTCCTTAACTAGGTCCTAATTTGTTTCATTGGGCAGTCCCGGCAGAAGGTATGGAGGTAGTTCCCTGCTCCACCCAAGTCCTCCATCCATCCACTGCACAAAAGTTGTCTGGCTTCAAGGATTACATGAGTGCAGATGGAGGTCGAGGTCAGAGGTACTCAAAATATAAAACTAGGTATTTTGCAGTCATTGCATTTTTAAAAATCCTTACCTGAGGATATTTTCCCATTGCTTTTAGATAAGAATGGAAGAAAGGTGTGGGGAGAGAAAGAAACATCACTATGAGAGACACATCCATTGGTTGCCTCCCGCACATGCCCCAAGCAGGGCTGTGGATCAAACCTGCAACCCAGGTGCGTGTCCTTGACCAGTAATCGAACCCGAGACCTTTTAGTGTGAGGGCCAACACTCTAACAACTGAACCAAACCAGCCAGGGCATCATTGCATACTTTTAACTTAAATGGTGAAACACAGGGAGAATGAGAACTGGATATTATCTACTAAACACCTTAAAACCTAGCTAAATGCAGTCTCCCAAATTTTAGAATAAGGGTCATCCAACTTTTTCTGTAAAAGACCACTATTTTTTCTGATAGCATTTTTTCACTTTTAACTTAGCCAACATCTTGACATGTCATTATTCTGCTACAACATGACTTATTAATGGATATATTGCACTTCTATTAATGCACATATTGTAATTTAAACCACTTCCCTATTATTAGATTTGGTTTCCCCTCAATTTTGCCCACTATACATAACATTTCAATTAACACCTTTGAGGCTAATCTTACCCACATGATGAATAAATTCTGAGAAGCAGAATTATGGAGTTGAGTGGGTACAAATCTTTCTAAAGATTTTGATACATTGTTTTAAAGTTTTCACACAGCAACCTGAAATGCTGAATCAAATTATACTGCTATATGCCCGGCTGGTGTGGCTCAGAGGTTGAGCGTCGTCGACCCAAGAACCAAGAGGTCGCCAGCTCGATTCCCAGTCAGAGCACATGCCCAGGTTTTGGGCTCCATCCCCAGTGGGGGCCGTGCAGGAGGCAGCAAATCGATGACTTCCCTCTCTCATCAATCTTTCTCTCTCTCTCTATCCCTCCCTTCCTCTCTCTAAAAATCAATAAAAATAGATTTTTTAAAAATTATATTTCTACAAGTCAATTATTATGGAATAAAACCTCAACACTGAGGGAAGTAATGGGGTAGAAGGCTAGAAAGAGACCAAATATAGAGAAGACATAGGCCTCCACATGAAGCATAACAGTAAGGTGCCCTCCTTCAGGAGGGAGGCAAAGTGGAGCCAAACTCAACCCCCTATCCTCCTCTTTGGTGGTGACCTGCACAGTGACACATCTTGTCCCTTTCTAGACATTTCCTGGGGCTTGAAGCTAGGTCAGGGCTACTCTGTACTTACCTGTTATCTGGTTGTTTCCCATAAGTAGCATAGTTCAGTTTAAAACGTTTTGCCTGGAAATTTAAAAACAAACAAACTAAAACAGAGAAAGGTGTTTTAAGAGTCAAACAATATTTGAAAAAAACTGAAATAAATTACCTTGCCAAAACATCTCCCCCTCTCTAAGCCTCAGCTTTTTCTCCTGTATAAAATGAGGGGGTTGCACGGATGACCTCTAAGGGCACTGCCAGCTCCATGGTTCTATGAGCCCCCGTGTGCCAGCTTGGTGCAGCTGGAAGCTAAGTAACTGTGGGAAGAGCAAAATGTAACTCTCTTGAAATGTGCTCTCACTTCTGCCAGCCTGTTCTACTTTCTCAATCAGGCAAGAGGTCTAGTTTCAAGTCTTCCATTAAGAGAGGCAGAGGTGCAGAGTGGAAAGGGCATGAGTTTCAGGGTCAATCTTCATTTTGCTTCCTGGCATTGCCACTTACTAGCTGTTTTGCCTTGGGCAAGTTATTCCACTTCCCTGAGCTTCAGTTTCCCAGGCTGTCAAAGATAACAATGCCTACTCTTCAGGGTTGTTACAGAATTAAATAAAATAATATAAATATATAGTAGGGATTCAATAAATGACAGTTACTGGTAACAATAAAAATGGCAACATCATCATTATCTAAGTGTCCTTACAGGTGTGGCTCCTGGAAGGGGTTTCCCATTAATTTTATGCAAACACTTCTCGGCTGTGGCCAAATCTGCAAATTCTACAAAACAGTAACCAGCTGGGATCCTGGAAAGAAAGAAAACAGAGAGAATGGTTAAAGATGCGGTTCCCAGATGTGAGACTGAAGGGAGGGAAAAGTGTTTTTCTAACCAGAGCCCACACTGTTTTTGTTCCCTGCCAAATTCCAGTTCAGAACTTACAAATAACGGAACTGTTGCACGGCCTGCGTGGTTTAGTGGTTGAGCATCGACCATGAACCAGGTCACAGTTCAATTCCCAGTCAGGGCACATGCCCGGATTGTGGGTTCGATTTCCAGTAGGAGGTATGCAAGGAGGCAGCCGATCAATGATTCTCATCATTGATGTTTCTATCTCTCCCCCCGGCCCCTTTCCTCTTAGAAATAAGTAAAAATATGTTAAATATATATATATAACGACTGTCCATCTGGGCCAGTCCCAGACTTAGTAAACATTTATGTACTGTTTTACCTATGAAGTACTTTTGCCAAAAATGTTTAATACAATCCAATCAAACCTTAAGTTTACAGGAAATATTAGAAACAGAACAAGTAAAACACAAAGAAACAAAGAAATCCAGAATATAGGACCAGAATCCAGAATGTAGGACCTTATATAAGACAATTAGTTTTCCTCTTTAAAAAGTCAATGTTTATGAGAAAAGAAGTGGACTTTTCTACACTGAAAAGTGTAGACTAAAAAACTAAATGCAATGCAATACCTGATCTCTGATTAGATCCCAATTCATTAAAAAGCAAACTAAAAAAGCTGAAAAAGATAGTCTTAGAACAATTATAAAAATTTAAAGACTGGCCAATATATGGTATATCATTATTAATTTTCTTACTGTGATATGAGCATGTGGTTATCTAAGAGAATGTCCAGTTTTGGGCAATGAATGCTTAAATATTTAGAAGTGAAGTGTCACAATGCCTGTATTTTACTTTCCAATGGTTCAGCAAAAAGAAATCATCTAACTATATATCTTTCTAAAGATAGACTTAGCCCAGCTGGTATGGCTCAGTGGTTGAGCATTGACCTATGAACCAGGAGGTCACGGTTCGATTTCCAGTCAGGGCATATGCCCAGGTTGCAGGCTAGATCCCCAGTGGGGGGTGTGCAGGTGGCAGCCGATCAATTATTCTTTATCATCATTGATGTTTCTATCTCTCCCTCTCCTTCCCACTCTGGGAAAAAAAAGGATAGATTTGGATAAATAAGGAAAATATGGCAACATGTTAATAATTGTTGAAATTAGGTGGTGGCTGTATGATTATTCATTATACTATCTTTGTAGGTTTGTTTGAAATTTTTCATATTAAAACTTAAAAACATTTTTTAAAATATTTTTATTGATTTCAGAGAGGAAGGAAAAGGGAGAGATAGAAGATCAATGATGAGAGAGAGAGAGTCACTGATTGGCTGCCTCCTGCATACCCCCCTCTGGGGATCGAGCCCACAACCCAGGCATGTTCCCTTGACTGGAATCGAACCTGGGACCCTACCCACTAAGCCAAACCAGCTAGGGCTTAAAACATTTTTAAATCACCTCCAGAGGCTGATACAGAGTTGGAGAACATGGTTCCTATCCTCAAGAAACTTACAATCTAGTTAGATAAAGTAAACCACGGACCTTACCTACTGGGGGATAACCATGAGGTTCCTAGTGTTCTGATTTTAATAGCATCACTAGGAGGATGTGGCTATATCTTCTTCCTACTAAAAGATACTGACAACTGTTAACTTCCTTAACATCAACCTTAAAGCTATCACCAGTGAAAGAATCCCAACTTTTCTGGAAATACTATTTTAGATCTTACCCAGAAGGTATGGGCAAGAGCAATACCTAAGCCCAAGGATCACGGAATAGTCTATGAGCTCCATAAATGATTGCTGATGTTAAGGAAAATGGTGGGCCAAATCTGTGTGTGGAATCTTAAGGCTCACAGATGTAAACACCACCACCTGCGAGAACTGATCACTCATTTACAGCCAGCCACTGTGGAACACTTCACATGCACCATCTCATCTAATCCTCACATTACGCCATGAGGCAAAAAAAGCATTACACCCATTTATATGAGAAGACTGAGACGTAACAGGATTATACAATACGCTGTAAAGCACAAAGCTGGTACGTGCCAAAGGTTGGATTTGAACTCAGGATAGTGTGATTACATCCTTTACCCAACATTATATTATGACAAATTCCCAACATAAAAACTGAAATAACTCTACAGCAAACACCCACACATGCATCACCTGCAATGAATATTTTATCATACTATTTTATCCATCCAACTATCCATCCTTCTACCCATGTATCATCCTTATTTTTTTTTAAATATATTTTATTGATTTTTTACAGAGAGGAAGGGAGAGAGATAGAGAGTTAGAAACATCGATGAGAGAGAAACATCGATCAGCTGCCTCCTGCACATCTCCCACTGGGGATATGCCCGCAACCCAGGTACATGCCCTTGACCGGAATCGAACCTGGGACCTTTCAGTCCGCAGGCCGACGCTCTATCCACTGAGCCAAACCGGTTTCGGCCATCCTTATTTTTTTGATACATTTCAAAGTAAGTTGCAGATATTGGTGTACTTGCCTCAATGACTTTAACATGAATATTGTTGCCTAGAGTTCAATTATCATTTACAGTTTTTTTCTCTTTTGGTTTATTTGCAATGAAATGCACAAATCTTCTAGATCATGAGTTATTTCTACCACAGATGAATTTTGTATATTCTAGAATTTTCAATTAGTGGAATCATACAGTAAGGCTTCTTTCATATAGCGTAATGCCTTTGAGATTCATTCATGTTGTCACTATGGAAGTAGTTTGTTCCTTTTTTTAAAAAAAATCTTTACCAGAGAACATGTTTTTATTGATTTTGACAGAGAGGAACGGAGGGGGGCACACTGATAGAAACATCAATGTGAGAGAGACATAGCCTGCCACCCAGGTATGTGCCCTGACCAGGAATAGAACCTGAGACCCTTCCTGTGCAGACGCTCTAACTACTGAGCAACACCACCCAGGCCATTTTTTTTTTTTTTTGAACTGTGGTTAAATATACATAACATGCCATAGCTCGTTTGGTTCAGTGGCAAATGTTTCCCTTCACTGAAAAACAAATCTTTAAAAAAATAAATATAGCCCTAACCGTTTCGCTCAGTGGATAGAGCGTCAGCCTGTGGACTGAAGGGTCCCAGGTTTGATTCCGGTCATGGGCATGTACCTTGGTTACAGGCACATCCTCAGTAGGGTGTGTGCAGGTGGCAGCTGATCGATGTTTCTCTCTTATCGATGTTTCTAACTCTCTATCCCTCTCCCTTCCTCTCTGTAAAAAATCAGTAAAATATATTTAAATAAATAAATAAATGAATGAATGAATGAATGAATGAATGAATGAATGAATAAATAAATAAATAAATAAATCCCTAGCTGGTTTGGCTCAGTGGATAGATCTTCGGCCTATGGACTAAAGCAGTGGTTCTCAACCTTCCTAATGCTGTGACCCTTTAATACGGTTCCTCATGTTGTGGTGACACCCAACCATAAAATTATTTTCTTTTTTTTTTTCTTTTTTTTTTTTTTATATTTGGTAAATCTTTTTTATTTATTTATTTATTTATCATAAAATTATTTTCGTTGCTACTTCATAACTGTAATTTTGCTACTGTTATGAATCATAATGTAAATATCTGATATGCATGATGTATTTTCATTGTTACAAATTGAACATAATTAAAGCACAGTGATTAATCACAAAAACAATATGTAATTACATATGTGTTTTCCGATGGTCTTAGGCAACCCCTGTGAAAGGGTCGTCTGACCCCCAAAGGGGTCGCGACCCACAGGTTGAGAACCGCTGGACTAAAGGGTCCAGGGTTCAATTCCAGTCAAGGGCACATGCCTGGGTTGCAGGCTTGATACCCAGTAGGGGGTGTGCAGGAGGGAGCCGATCAATGATTCTCTCTCTTCTTTGATGTTTCTCTCTCTCTCTCTCTCTCCCTCTTCCTTCCTCTCTGAAATAAATAAAAAAATATTTAAAGCCGAAGCCGGTTTGGCTCAGTGGATAGAGTGTCGGCCTGCGGACTGAAGGGTCCCAGGTTCGATTCCGGTCAAAGGCATGTACCTGGGTTGTGGGCACATCCCCAGTGGGAGATGTGCAGGAGGCAGCTGATTGATGTTTCTAACTCTCTATCTCTCTCCCTTCCTCTCTGTGGAAAATCAATAAAATATATTTAAAAATATATATTTAAAAATAAAAATATACATAACATAAAATTTATTTTTAAGTGTATATTTTTGTGGTATTAAGTAAAATTTGTGCAATCACTGACTGCATTATTTTTAAAGCACTATGTTCTATTGCATATTATTTTTCCTTGGATCTTATCTTTTTGCCTTATTTTCTCTGGTCTTGGTTTTTAAATTTACATTTATTTATCCTATAGTACACTTGTAAGCCACTAAAAGTCTTTGTCAAATGAGGCAGGATGTAAATGCAATATGTCTGTAAGTACCACCATAAGAAACAGCAAAGTTTAGTAATCATGGGTAGAAGAGTAGTTCCAAATCTTATTTCGATAAAGATTAAAATGTGAGAACCTATGTCAGTATTTTAAACGGTAGAAGGTATTATTGAATGAATTTTCCCACTAGGAGCTCATTATCGGGGGTTTTCTGTCTATAGCAGCAAGAAAAATATTTAGGCCACCATGGTTTTCCAGTGAGAAAATCAGCCCCTGGGTATTGAGGTTCTGAATACACAAAGTACCTGTTAACCAAACAGTCGGATTGACCGTACACTGTACTTCATATTTCTCATCCATATGTTCAACCATCTGATGTTTTAGCAAGCTGCTTTAGTAGAGTAACTGGCACAGAGTAAGTGCTCAATAACCATTGTCAAATTAATAAAGGAATCCTCTCATTTCTAACTAGAACCCTGAAGAAAATTAAGACACACACCCCCTCACCAAAGACAAAGAAGAAACTGGAGGCAATAGCGCACCACTATCTGAAAACATTCTCTGCATTGTTTTGTTTACATAATTCATTGCTTCATTCCCCCATTAGAATGCAGTAAACTCCATGAGAGGAGGGACTATGTCTGGCTTGTTTCATGGGAAGCTAGAATAGGAGTACAGAGTAGTGTCTCTTTAAATAAAATTTTAAATGAATAGCATAAAAGTTAAGGGCACTCATGGCTTTGAGGACAGGACTGACTTTGAGTCCTGGCTTGTCATTTAATAGCTGCATAATTTTAAGATAGTTATCAAGCTTCCCTAATAACAGCATTTCACTCAGAAATTTTTGTGATTTTAAAAAGTGATTTTATTTTATTTATTTTATTTATTTTTTAAAATATATTTTATTGAATTCTTACAGAGAAGAAGGGAGAGGGATCGAGAGCTAGAAACATCGATGAGAGAGATCGATCAGCTGCCTCCTGCATGCCCCCCAGTAGGGATGTGCCCGCAACCAAGGTACATGCCCTTGACCGGAATCGAACCCGGGACCTTTCAGTCCGCAGGCCAACGCTCTATCCACTGAGCCAAACCGGTTCGGCTTAAAAAGTGATTTTAAAGTATTTATTACCTAATGGATCATAGTCTGCTTATATTTACTGTGCACATACTATATGCCAGACACAATTCTAAATGCTGAATGTGAATTAACTCATTTAATCTTCACCATAACTCTATGAAGTAGGTACCATAATCATCTCCATTTTTATAGTCAAAGTGAAGGAGACAGAGAGGTTAAGTAACTTACTATGGTAACACAGCAGACATAGCATTCAAACAGACTGGCTCTGGAATGAATATGCTATACTTCCTCTCAATTAAGGGCCCAATGTTAGCTTTTATAACATAACTAGGGGCCCGGTGCACGAAATTCATGCACTGGGTGTGTGTGTGGGGGGGGGGAGTATCCCTCAGCCCAGCCTGCCCCCTCTCACATACTGGGAGCCCTCAGGCGTTGACCCCCATCACCCTCCAATCGCAGGATTGGCCCCTTGCCCAGGCCTGACGCCTCTGGCCTAGGCGTCCGGCCCGGGCAGCGGGGACCCGCAGCTGCAGCAGCCCCGCGATCGTGGGCTTCGCTTTAGGCCCAGGCAAGGGGCCCCTAGCTCCTGGGACTGCCAGCTTCAACCGTGCCCAGCTCCCATCGCTGGCTCCACCCCTACTTCCTGCTATCACTGGCCAGGGCGGAAAAGGCACCTGATTCTCCGATCATGGCTGGAGGGTCCTGCCCCCATCTCTTAGCTCCCCCCTGGGTTTCCGATCACTGTCAGTGGCAGGGGGCTTCTTCCTGCTTTCCCTTTCGCCTCCCTGCATTGTGCCTACATATGCAAATTAACCGCCATCTTGTTGACAGTTAATTTGCATATAGCCCTGATTAGCCAATGAAAAGGGTATCGTCGTACGCCAATTACCATTTTTCTCTTTTATTAGTGTTGACTAGAGGCCCAGTGCACAAAATTCATGCAGGGGGGTGGGAGGGTTCCTCAACCCAGCCCAGCCGTGGGCAAACTATGGCCCGCAGGCCAGATCCGGCCCGTTTGAAATGAATAAATCTAAAAAAAAAAAAAAGACCGTACTCTTTTATGTAATGATGTTTACTTTGAATTTATATTAGTTCACACAAACACTCCATCCATGCTTTTGTTCCGGCCCTCCGGTCCAGTTTAAGAACCCATTGTGGCCCTCGAGTCAAAAAGTTTGCCCACCCCTGGCCCAGCCTGTGCCTTCTCCCAGTTTGGGAGCTCTTGGGGGATGTCTGACTGATGGCTCTTCAGACAGCCTTAGTGCTGCTGCGGAGGGGAGAGAAGCTCCCACCACTGCCTCTGGACTCGCCAGCCATGAGCCCGGCTTCTGGCAGAGCAGTCCTCCCCCTGTGGGAGCGCAGGAACCACCAGGGGGGCAGCTTCTGCATTGAGCATCTGCCCCCTGGTGGTCAGTGTGCATCATAGCGACTGGTGTTCTGCCTTTCGGTCTATTTGCATATTAGCCTTCTTTTTAAAACATATTTTTATTGATTTCAGAGAGGAAGGGAAAGAGAGAGATGGAAACATAAATGATGAGAGAGAATCATTGATTGGCTGCCTCCTGCACGTCCCTCACTGGGGATCAATCACGCAACCCAGGCATGTGCCCTTGACCAGAATCAAACCCAGGACCCTTCAGTCTGCAGGCCGGCGCTCTATCCACTGAGCCAAACCAGGTAGGGCTAGCCATTTATTATATAGGTTAACTATTATTACGGTGAGAAGCCCAGACTTTCTGCGATGTTTATATTTACCCAAATGACACTTGCTGCATAATTTAAGGGAGAACTAACTGAGCAGATGGAAGGAAAGAACGTACCCAGTGAGGCGGTTTCGGATAATTTTGACGCTCATCACGGTCTCCCCCATGGTGGCAAAGGCTCTGGAGATGAAGTTCTCATCCATGTAGGGCTCCAGCTGCGTCAATACAAGGGCAGAGCGACTCAGGCCAGCAGGCAGGCTCCGCCTTCCCGGCTGCAGAGCCCTGCCCCCAGCTCAGGGGTGGCTGCCTGCTGCGGGCGGTGAGGGTGCGGGCAGGTTCTCACCGGCAGAGCGGTCTGAACCGCAGCTCCATCCCTTGCCACTAAACTTGCACCCTCGGAGCCTCCCGCTGGGACTTCGGAACCCACCCCTCCAGTCTTAACACCCAAGAGCCTGCCGGGGCCAGTGGCGGGTACCATTCCCGTCAAGAGCGTGTACTTAGGTTGCAGGTACCCCCCGCGCCCCCCACCCCCGCAAACGGGACGCCTGAGGGAGGCAACCAATCGACCTGTTTCTCTCGCATCCCTGTTTCTCTCTCTCTCTCCCTCCCTTCCACTCTAAAAATCAATGGGAAAAAATATCCCCAGATGAGGATTAACAACAATAAAAAGACTTTAAACAAACAAAAACAAAGAGCCCTTCAAAAGCTTTGGGGTTCCCCCATTCTGTTCCCAGAGAACCTCCCTTTCGCCTCCATGACGACGGCGAGGCCCCAGGACCTCTCCCCCCAGACGCAGTCCCTCCCCCTGGATGCTGGGACCCGCTTCTGTGTCACCAAAAGAACCCCCTTCCTGTTCACTTCCATCTTTTTAGGACTCGAGGACCCCTCCCCTTCAGCCCGCCCTCCCTGCTGACACTAAGATTCTTCCTCGTGGACGCGGAGAGCCGCCCTCACTCACGTCGCCCATCCACAGGCTAGCCGCCATGGCCCCAGTCGGGCCAGACTAGGGGGCTGCGCCGCGCTGGCGCGAGTCCTCCGGCCAGGACCGCCACGGAGCATGCGCAAACGACGCCTTCTGCGCACGCTCCGAAACGCAGCGCCTCGGGCAGCGCCGGCCGGTGCCGCTTCGGAAATGGCTTCGGAATTTTCCGGAGACTCAGTAGGGCGCAGCTTCCGGGTCCCTCTGTCCAAGGCGCGGTGCAGGGTGGACTTCACCCTGCGCAGGTTGGTGGGTTGCTGGGGTAACTGGCTCTCGGGTTTCTTTCTGACTTTTATATAGTTAAACAGACGTACAAATAACATTTCAAAATATACGCTCATTGTAGAAACTTGCAAATACAAGTTATTTTTTTTAAGGTGAAATGTCCCCTTTGGGAGACGGGACGATCCAGTTCCACGAACTCTGTGGACAAGCCACTGATCTGCCCCAGCCACCCAGTTCGCAAGACGAGATTTTTGTTGAAGCTGGAACGGGATTCCTCCATCATTCCCGTGAATCGCCGGAGGGGGCGGGGTTAAAAGGAGTGTAAATTGGAGCAATCCTGTCATCTCAACCAGTCAATCCCCAGTCTTCTCACTCTGCTTTCTTGAGTCCCACATCCACTACCCTAATCCAAACCGCCAGGGACTTTAACCTGCCCCTGGAAGGCCTTGGTAAACACGATTTCGATGACTTGAATCTTGAGTTTAACAGTGTCCCAGGCCATCGGCTCCCTTTGGTGCCCATTTCTCAGAATGGGACCTTCTGTTGGTGGTGGTTGTCTCCAACAGTGAAATTCATAACAGATGCTTCCGGATCCCTTTGTGGGACTCCCAGCTGGGCTGATGGGCCCCTATGTCAGGCACTCATGGGTCTGAAAACGAGATCCAACCAAGAGTTGCCAAAATGGCCAAATTTCACCGCAATCGTAATGTAGTGGTTGGGTGCTTTGGCTATAGATTCAAACAAATGGAGCACCAATCCCAGCCCCTTCTCAATTATTCTGGCAAGTTATTGAACCTGAGATGAATGTGGATAATAGCAGTGCTTACCTTATGCAGCCGTGGGCAAACTATGGCCCGCATCCGGCCCGTTTGGCTTTTCTATCCGCCCGCTGAGCCGAAAGAGCGGAGGGTTCTCTTGCTCTCCCCTCCGCTCCTTCACCAGCAGCAGTGTTAACATGTATTAGTTCACACAAACACTCCATCCGTGCTTTTGTTCCGGCCCTCCGGTCCAGTTTAAGAACCCATTGTGGCCCTCGAGTCAAAAAGTTTGCCCACCCCTGTGGGCAAATATAGAGTGTTGTGAGACCTTCAAATGATAACTTATAGCAATATATTTAGTTCTGTTTGCCAACCTGTGCTGTGCTCTTTGCTTACTATTTTTAAAGTATGGGAAAATGTTAAATACTTATTTAGAATATAAGCTTCATGAGACAGGGATCTTTATACATTTGTTCCTAATAAAATTCCTACAATGTTTGGGGGTAGGTATGCACTGAAAAAAAAAATTTGCTGAATTTATGATATAAACAGCAGTCCCTTACCCCATCTATCCTCACCCCCAACTCTCACTCTATTGGGGCAATGATTTCGAAATCTTTTCCTTAGAATGTACCTGCATATTTCTAAATAACATAGTTATTCATTTATAGTTTCAGATATTTTAACAACTGCCCCTCCTACATACATACTTCTCCATCTTAATTTTTGTGAAAGCAGTATTAAACATTTACATTATTTACAGCTGAGCCACATGGGGTACTATGACTGCATTTGTTTTGGGGTAATCCAGGATGGAGGAAGATGAGGGAAGATAGAACTAAGCATTTGAAAAACAAGGCAATTAATTATTAATTCCAGGGAATAAAAAAAAAGTACAATAGTTATACTAGAGAACACCATGTGCCTGACAGTTCTGATATACATAAGGCACCAACAGAGAACTTTACAATTCTTACATGCAATACAAGGAAAAGGACTTGAGTTCTGGGTTCAGGTAGAAGCTGATTTAGATTCTAGCCTACACTCCAACTCTCAGGGACTGTTTCCTGAGACAGCAATTACTTTAAAAGCTGGTGTGAAGTGAGGATTAAACAAACTATTATTGCCTATAAAGTGCTCAGCACAATGCCTGGCCCATTTTGGTCCCACTCCGTAAGAGCTATTATTAAAAACAAGGCACTTCCAACCCGCTATACTGTCAAAAGGGGAAAACTCCAATAAATCTAATCCAATTTAAATTGGTGGTGGATGGGTATGAGGTGGATGGGGGAGAGGGATTGATCAAAGTGTGATATTTTTTTTCCTTTTAAGAAGTCAATTTCTAATCAGTATAGTGCCTGTATCAAAACTAAAAATTCAAAAGGGGGGGAAAAAATCACAGACTACATTTTAAGTTATTTTACATTACATTCATTTTTCCAAGAGTCATTGACATCCAAGAAAAATCCTCCTGGCCCTAATAAAAATATCTTCTTATTCATATACAGACCTGCTGTATCAACAATATTCATTGCAGCTTTCTGAAATTATAGAAACGTTCTATAGCCCAATACCATAGGCACTAACCACATGTAATTATTGAGGACTTGAAATGTGGCTAGTGCAAAAAGGAAGTTAATTTGAAATTTTTTACACATTTTAATTGATTTAAATGTCAATGGCTACATGTAGCTAGTGACCATCATAGTAGACAGGCCAGCTCTGATTCTGTTTGCTCAAATGCCTGTGAAAATCTACATCAATATGAATAAGTTGTCTTAGGAGTTACTGTGCAGTTAATCATGTTTTATCAATTACATGAGCTGTTGAAAATGATAAAACAGCAAGCTTAGTAAAAGTATTTGTAGAGATGTACCATCCTGATTTGGGATTAGGATGTTGAAAGAACCATTCCATGTCTCGCATATTACGCGGCATAAATTTTTTTAAATACAGTGATTCCTGAAACATAAATACCTAAGCAAAAATAAAACCTTTTTTGATTTGTATGGAACAGGCACAGCTGACAGGCACACATCAGGACATCACCTTAAGTCCTAGTCTTGACAAAGTCCACAGGTGTGGTTTATCCTGCCCTTCCCAACACAGCAGATGTTCCCTTAAAAAAGCAGGGAATGTGTAGAAAACAAGTGGCCTGTTTTACAAAACTCTAAATTTATTCAAAATGTTATAAGATTTCACTCTCTTCTAAAATACTTTACATTAAAAAAAAACACACCTGCTTGCTATTTTCTCAGACACGGTACAAGCAAGCTTCTGCTTCCCTTTCTGGGAACCAGCCTCTGCCCATCCAACCCTCTTCCCTGCCCTCCCTTCACTCGTGATATTGCTGTTTGTTTATAAAACCCTCCTTCCCTCGCCCCCATGTCCTGCTCTGCAGGCCAGCTTCCTTTCCAGACTTCAGGCAGGTGAGGCAGGCTGGATGGGCAGTGCAGGACAGAACACTGTGCTTCTGGGAGAAAAGCTGATTGGCCTTTTTCTTGATCAAGTGGAGGATCACTCTTTATTTGCCCCTTTGGACACCTGTTCAGGGCCAAATACTTGGCTTGGGCTTGCCCATGGCTGGTAGCCCTGCCCCTTCTCCAGTTTCCCCCAGGCATAGGTGCATGACAGCTGGGTCCGACAACTGTACCATGGGTCTGCCTGTGGATTGTGAAGGACGTAAGAGTGGCACATGACTAGAGTAGGGCTCGATGGAGCCCCAGCTCCTCAGGGTGTGGGACTCAAACATTCCAACAAAACCCACTCCCCTCTTCCATTCCGCCCTCTCCATCCTGTAGGTTACAGGCTAATTCCAGAAAGGAGGAATAAAAAAGAGGAAAGTGATTCTGTTCCGTGGATGGAAACAAAGGCAGGTGATGACGAAGTACTGGGGGCTGGGAGGCCTGCTGGAGTCTGGAGTCATCACAGCTTCTGTGTTCCAGGAGGGAGGGGTGGGGCCGGGAGCCAGGCCCTAGAAGCTTCATCAGCTCTGTTGCTTGTCCCTGACTAGTAAGACTGTGTGCTGGCCCCCGCTGGACACAGATAGAACCAGGCGGTTCTCCAGCTGTTTGCCTGTCATCTCCACGGGGATCCAGGCATCCTCCTCCTGTCCCGTGCCCAGCTGGTAGTTGGTGCCCATGCCCCAGGCAAAAACACGACCTACAAGAGAGAGACACAGGGGCAGCAATCTTCAGAATCCATAGCCTCACCTTTCTTGAGTGACAGAAGCCTGGGACAGAAGGGTGAATTTTAGCCTTGGCCTATAGCAGCCTGGCAATGACCCAACCTCTGGGAGTTCAGGGAAGCTGGGAAAAGCCAGGGAGATGATGGATAAGAGCTCTGTCATCCTGGGACCACAGCCCTTAACCACCACCAGTTACTTCTCCCTATTCCTAGGCATGGCATTCAAGACCCTACTGTGACTAGCCACTCCAAAAACTCCTACACCACCCTCCACCCCCAGGACCAGCCACCTCTGAGACGGCTCTGGATGTTTCTGTGCCAGGATGCCCTCCTTTGCTTATCAGAAATCTTCAAGGTGTAAGTACAAGCCCCACTTCCTCAGGAACTCTACCACATCAAGCACCTCCGCTAGCCTGACTTCTCAAGGCCTCCATGGATGTGACCCTCAATCCACTCAGGCTTTGGTGACTGCTCACTTACACCCTCCATGGTGGGAAATGTAAAGAAAAGCCTGAATCAGGAGTCCGGAGACCTGGGTTCAAGTCCTGCTGCCTGGCCAGGTCTCGGTTATATATCCCCTTTTGCTGTCTTTTTCCCCTCTACAGAACAAATTACCTTTATTAAAATAATTTGTTTATTCCCCTGGCCAGTGTTGCTCAGTGGAGAGTGTTGGCCCATCCACCAAAGGGTTGTGGGTTCAATCCCCAGCCACGGTCATGGCACGTGCAGGAGGCAATCAATTGATGTTTCTCAAATCAATATTTCTCCCTCCTCCCCTTCTGCCTTTCCACTCTCTCTCTATAAAAAATAATTTTAAAATTCATTTTAAGTTCATCGAAGTCAGAGCTTTTGACAATCAGGAGAAAAACTATGTTTTCATAAATACTGCTCTGCAGCTCAGCTCCATCTCATGGTGGCCATCAGAGCCTGCTGGGCTATTTGACAGGAGTCACAACCCCCAGGCCCCAATCAGACTGAATGTGGGCAGCCCCACTTACCATCCTTGGTCACGGCATATCCCACAGAGGCCCCACAAGCCACTGAGGAGACGATGGGCAGCCTGGAGATAAGGGTGGGCATGCTCTTCTCCTCAGCACCCTCTCCCAGGCCCAGCCTCCCGTACTCAGCCCGGCCCAGGCTGTATGCTTTTCCTGTGGGAGGAGGGAGAGAGTAGACAGGAGTTGGACTTAAGGTGTGGGTGGAGTAGCAGAGGGTGTGTTCCAGGTTGGCCAGCTGAGTTCCCATATCCATGGGAGCTGGTCCTCATTCCCTGGGTGGTGAGGAGGAGCTCTTCAGTACCTCTTCCAGTTTTGGGGAGGCCTGGGAGAGCCTCCACAGGCCCCCACTGAATTCATACTTGGAAGAGCACCAGCACTCTGGGGGGTTAGTTGTGACCCTCATAGACCCACATCTGGCCCAACCTATGAAGCAGACCCAGGTTCCAAGAGCCATGGTCTCAGGATCAGGCCAGCCCCGTGCAGAGAGATGAGGGCATTCCTGATCCAAAGGTCCCACCTTCTGAATCCATGCAGACTGTATGGTGCTGGCCACCAGAGAAGCCCACCCAGGACTTGGTAGAGTTCTTGAAGGATGTCAAGTTCTGGGGTACAAAGCAAGATTCTGTGCCTGAGGTTCCTGCAAGGCAAGGCCCGGAGAGAGTTGTTAGGGGTAAAAGTGTCCAAGGAGCTGTTCTTCTTCATCCCCCACTGAGGCCATCCTACCCTCTACCAGCATACGAATATTCTCCCTTTACAGATGACAAAACTGGCTCCGAGGGGTGACTCCACCAAGGGTGTGCAAGAAATGAGTAGTGGAGCCAGGATTGGAACCCAGGTCACTCTGGCTATGCCCGATGCTGGGTTTGGGACTCACCAAGTTGATGGTAGTTTGAAAGGCCAAAGCCATATACATGGCCCTCGAGGGAGATGGCAAAGGTGAAGTAGGCGCCACAGAAGGCATCCTGGAATTTCACATGGCCACGGGTTCCCCTGGATTTCAACATCACACACTTGGGGACCAGGAGTCGTTCTGCAGGCAGAGAAGCAGCCACGGTCAGTGGCAGACACACAAAGCCTCTCCTCTCTTCCCCGTGGTGGTTTCTCCCACATCACTGAAGCCCTCGAAGGGATGCTAAGCAGGGACTTTTCTCCCTGTTAGACAGAAGAGGTATCTAAGGCCAAGAGAGTGGAGAGCCTCACTCAGACTCCCACAGCCCTAAGAGGTGCCATTCTTCTCTGTTAACTCACTTAACCTCACAACAACCCAATGAAGTAGGTAGGTTTAGAGATGAGGAAACTATGTCCAGGGTCCCATAGCCAGCAGGTGGTAGAACCAGGATTCAAAACCAGGGTAGCCTGGCTCTAGAGTCAAAGTTCTTATCTATCTATCTATCTATCTATCTATCTATCTATCTATCTATCTATCTATCTATCATGAATTTATTTATTGATTTGAAAGAGGGAGGGAGAAAATCGATTTGTTGCTCCATTCATTTATGCATTCACTGGTTGCCTCCTATATGTGCCCTGAACAGGGATTGAACCCATAACCCTGGGGTAATGAGACGACAGTCAAACAAACTGAGCTACCGGCCATGGCTAGAGTCAATGTCCTTAACTACCACTGCAAGTCTATCTGATGTAAGCCTAAACGCACAGAGAATCCCTCCTGCCTATGACTTCATCAGGGGGTGCATTGCTGAGTTGCCCTGGCAGAGGGACCTAGCCCACCTACCAAGGCCCTGCCGGCCACCACGATTGGCAAATAATTCAGGGACACGGCCCAGCTGGCCCTGCTCCCCGCAGCCCAGAGTGTAGAGGTCACCATCAGCTGTCAGCATCACCAAGTGGTCGTTTCCTGAGGGCGAGAGGAAGGCAGGAGATGCAGGACTTGTCTGTAGAGCCCAAGGCTTGGCCAACACCAGAATAAGGTTCTCCAACTCCTGCCCAGAGCAAGTGACCCCAGACTCACCCGAAGCCACCTTCACCACAGGCGCACTCAGCTGCACGTGCACAGGTACCATGCTCTTCTTCATGGGCTCCAAGAGCCCAATCACACCATTATTGTCCTAGAAGGGAGGGGCAGAGCACTTAGCCAGGCCTGCATGCCCCATACCAGCCAGACCAACCATAGAGCTGTCTGGTAAGGGGCACTGGTGCCAGATGGGGAAGGAGAGCTTATGGATAGAGCTATGGCCTTCATACCAAAAGGTCTTGGGCTCGATTCCGGACAAGGGCACATGCCTGGGTTGGAAGCTCAATCCCCAGTAGGGGGCAAGCAGGAGGCAGCAGATCAATGATTCTCTCTCATCATTGATGTTTCTGTCTCTCTCCCTCTCTGAAATCAATAAAAATATATTAAAATAAATAAAAATTAATACAAAAATCCAATATTCCTGAGAAGCATGGAAGACAGCTAGGAAGGGAGGAGAGGTTGAAGGTAGCAAGATGGGTGAGAACAACAGACTTCCTGGATCAGCCTCGGCCAAAGACATCCTTGTCCCACCTCTCTCCTAAGACACACTTCGCAATATCAGATTCTAGGCAGCAGCCAATGGAGTGGACAGGCCTGAATGAAGAAGCCAGAGACCTGGCTGGGTCTGGGCCCAAGCTCTACTTCTAGGACTTGATTTCCTCACCAGTAAGTAGAATAGGGGCATGGAGATAGGTTATCCTTGGGGCCCCACCAGTTAATTCTGTCAGCCAGCCCATGCAGTCTTCCAGCCCATCTTACCCGGAAGGAGCCCCAGAGGAAGACACGGCCGTCCTCGGTGAGCGCCGCTGTGTGACTGTCTCCTGCTGACACTTGTACCACTTTCTCTTGCAGTTCCACTTTCCCAGGAACCGTCTCTGAGCCCTCCACTGATGTGTCCCTTCCCAGGGCACCCTCATCATTGCAGCCAAAGGAGTAGACCTGTGCCCAGGATGCCCCCATTAGTGCAAGATCTGGCCTTTCAGTCCATTCTTGTTCAGACCACCCCGTGCAGCTAGCCAGCTCCATCTCCAAGCCTCCTCCCCCAGACCCTATCCATCCCACGCCACGCCCCCAACCTACCTGGCCACTTTTGCTTAGACACACGGTGTGCATGCCCCCAGCCTCAGCCTGTACAATGTCTTCTGGAATGTTTACTAGGGCTGGCTTCTTCCTCTCCATCACATTCTCGCCCAGCCCCAACTGGCCCACGTCACCCTGGCCCAGTGTCAGCACCAAGCCCGGTTCTGTGCGGTGGGACCTATGTGAGACTGAGGAGTGAAGAAGACAGCTGAGTGTGTAGGATGATGGGAGAGAGGAGAGGTCACTGCATGGGCTCTGGGTTCAATCCCCTGCTCTGCCACAGACCTCAGTATGACCCTTCTGAGCCTGTTTCCTCATTTGTGAAATGGGGATATCAGAAGTCCCTACCTCACAGGGTTTGTGTAAAGGTTAAAAATCGAGCACATTATTAATCGAAACGAAGGAAATAGAAACGAGACACTCAGTATTGTGAAATGAATCTTGGTGGGGAGAACAGTGAGCACCCAAGATAGTTTTCCTGAGCAGCTCTAAGTTCTTGATAAGGCGCCATGGTGCCGAAAGTGAGGGCTCAGGTGTAAAGTCTACTCTTTACTGCTGCTTACTCCACTAATGCTAAATTGCTCTGCAGTTCCCAAAATTATGCTACAGACTTAAATACGCTTCCATATTTAAGATCCCATTTTATAGGAAAGGGAATGGAGCCTCAGAGAGGTTAATAGAGCTAATAAGTAATAGTGTTTGCACTGAAACCAACGGAGCCTACGTGGGTCTACAGTTAGCCTCCATCCTCAGGGTGTCACGGAACTCCTGAACAGTCACACAGACACCCTGGTTCCAATAGTAGATACACAACCACAGCTGAAGAGGGAGGGGCAGCAGTAAGAGCTAACACAGGTTTTTGCCGAGGTAAGCGCCAATCAGTGGGCAGTCCAGGACCATCTGCTGGCCAATGGCAACCGTCTGTGGCCCTGGACAGCCAGTGGTGTCCAGTCCCTCCCCCAGGGTTGCCAGGCCTCTGAGGCTGTGCTGGGCAGGGAGCCACCTGGTCGGGGTTTCTGGTTGGCAGGGCTCGGCCTGCAGGCACCTCGGGTGTAGCAGGCGCCTGGAACGCGGTGGGAAGCACCGGCCCTCACTGCCTGGTTACGAGGGTCTGCAAAAGACAGACACTGTCTGAGTGTGGGCCCACACCCCCCTTCTCAGATGGGGGTGGCTCTCCTCCCTGTCTCCCTCCAGGGTTCCAGAACAGAGGAAACCACAGCCACCTCCCTCAAATGCTTCCATGACATTATCTCATTTTCCTCACAACAGGCCGGTGAGGTTGGAATTGTTCTCGCCTCCTATTTCATGAAAGGGTAATCCAAGCTCAGCGAGAGTAAGATACTTGCTCAAAGCTACATACCTAGAAAGTGGCAGGGCCATGAACCCACATCTGGACGCCAGTGGTCCAAACCATAAGCCACTACTGCCTGGGGCAAAGCCTTCGGGTCTAGTGTTTTGCTAGTACCACCTGAGTGCTTTGAACACGTCTCTGTGCCTTTATAATTCCTTGAGGTGGGATTCAATGACCTACAGGACACCTGCCAACTGGGTGGAGCTTATGGACTTCCAGGCCCCTCAGCTTCAAATGTCAGTGGGGAAGGAGCCCAGTCCCAGATTTGGGGGCTTCAAGAGGCCATACATAGAGACAGAAGCCAACTTACCCTTCACTTTCTTGCTTTTGGGGAGAGCATCTTCTGGGGGTGACCTTTTCTTAGCCACACGCTTGGGTGGCATCTTCCTGTCCTGAAAAGCCGAGGCAAACACTCCATGTCAGATGGCAATCAATGCCCTGCTCTAATTAGGCAATATTACCCAAAGAAAAAGACCTTTACAAAGGCAAGAGGCACTGCCCAGCAATTCCACTTCTCAGAATTTATCTAAGAACAAGAACAGAATAATACGCCCAAAGAGTAAGTTCCACAGACATTCTCTACTGTATGCTTCATAACATTAAAAAAAAAAAGTGGAGCAACCCATGTGCTTAATAGGAGAGTGGCTATGTAGTATATTCATGATCGAACAGTTTAAAGCCACTAAAAGCGATGCTTTCAGAGACTTATTGAATAGGAAGATGTTTACCATTGCCAAATAATATCAGCACATCAAAAAACAGTCCATCGCCGAACCGGTTTGGCTCAGTGGATAGAGCGTCAGCCTGCGGACTCAAGGGTCCCAGGTTCGATTCCGGTCAAGGGCATGTACCTTGGTTGTGGGCACATCCCCAGTGGGGGGCGTGCAGGAGGCAGCTAATCGATGTTTCTCTCTCATCTATGTTTCTAACTCTCTATCCCTCTCCCTTCCTCTCTGTAAAAAATCAATAAAATATATTAAAAAAAAAACAAAAAAAAAAACCAGTCCATCCCACTTTTCAAATATAATGCATACACACATGTAAAAATAAGCGTAGAAAAATGTGAAGGAAATACGTCCATTATTAACAATGATAACCTCTGGAAAATAAGATTATGGACAATTTTTACTTTTTTCTTTACACTTTCCTATATTATATGTTTATTAAGAAGCATTACATATCCTATCTAATAAAGAGGGAATATGCTAATTGACTGTCACACCCTCAAAAAGATGGCGGCATCCACAGCCACAAGATGGTGGTGCCCAGTCCCTTCAGCCCCGCCGGGGCGGCAAGATCACGGCAAGGCTGGGCCCGCTCCTAGGCGGGCCCAGCCGCTCTGCATGCCTGCCTCCGGAGACCCCCAGTCCCCCCAGCCCCCCAGGGCCAGCCCAAGGCACAGGCAAGCTTCAGATGTCGGCTCCCAGCCACCCAGGGCTGCCCGAGGCTGAGGTTACCAGGGCCGGCCGAGGCTTGCGCTGATGGCAGTGGCAGCAGCAGAGGTGATATGGGGCGTCACCTTCCCCTGATCGCCGGGTCGCCTCCCACCCCCAAGGGCTCCCGGACTGTGAGAGGGGCAGGCCGGGCTGAGGGACCCCCCCCCCTCCAGTGCATGAATTTTCATGCACCGGGCCTCTAGTTTTTATTATAAAAAATGAAAAAGCTGGTGTGGCCAAAACCAGTTTGGCTCAGTGGATAGAGCGTCAGCCTGCAGACTGAGAGGTCCCGGGTTCGATTCCGGTCAAGGGCATGTACCTGGGTTGCGGGCACATCCCCAGTGGGGGATGTGCAGGAGGCAGCTGATCGATGTTTCTAACTCTCTCTATCTCTCTCCCTTCCTCTCTGTGAAAAATCAATAAAATATATTTTTTTAAAAAAAAGGTGGTGTGGCTATAGCTGAAGAATATTAAGTATCCCTCATAACTGCCCTCAAACCCTGAGATAATCACTAGTAACTTTGTAACTAATGGTTAACTACATACCCACTATGTAACTCTGATGTATTACTGTTATTATCAGACATTACAAAGTTATTCTAAGTCTAATTAAGTAAAACCAAACCAAGCCATTTGTGCCCTTTGATCCCTAAGTGTCACTTCTGGGAGGAGCCTGGCTTTTCTAAAGAGTCCCACAAGGGCACACAAACACCAAGTGTTACAAAAGAGTGAAAGGAAATCACTTATGGGTGACAAGAAGGGTTGTTGGGCCCTAGCTGGTTTAGCTCAGTGAATAGAGCTTCAGCCTGTGGACTGAAGGGTCCCGGGTTTGATTCCAGTCTGGGGCACATGCCCAGGTTTCGGGTTCGATCCCGGGTGTGGGATGTGTAGGAGGCAGCTGATCAATGATTCTCTCATCATTGATGTTTCTCTCTCTCATTCTCCCTTCCTCTCTGAAATCAATACAAATTAAAAAAAAAAAGAAAAGAAAAGAAAAGGAAGGTAGGTAGGTTGGCTGTTGGACCCAGGATGATCCAGGGCAACTAAAAGCCTGTCTTGAACCCCTCCCCTCCTTTAACTGCTACTGCTCCCCAAGGTCTTCAGGTCTTCCCCAAGGCTGCTGAGAACAGAGGCATTCTCTCTCGATGCCAATCCAGCCAATTTGTGCGCCCAACTTTCCCCCCCACAAATGCATCTTTATTGAGCCCTGGTCTTTAAGGTTGTGAAGTACAGTCAGGTTGTCTAAGCCTGGGGTGCCCAAACTCTGAACTGTGCTCTTTCTGTAGGGATGGCCGGGGCCAGGACACTTGAGAGCTGTCCTGATGCAGAAGTGGTACAGCCTGTGGCAGTTAAGAGTCTAGCCCAGCCGTGGGCAAACTACGGCCTGCGGGCCGGATTGAAATGAATAAAACTAAAAAAAAAAAAAGACCGTACCCTTTTATGTAATGATGTTTACTTTGAATTTATATTAGTTCACACAAACACTCCATCCATGCTTTTGTTCTGGCCCTCCGGTCCAGTTTAAGAACCCATTGTGGCCCTCGAGTCAAAGTTTTCCCACCCCTGGTCTAGCCTCTGGCCCTAGCCACTTTGACTCAGTGGATAGAGCATGGGCCAGGCAGACTGAAGGGTCTCGGGTTCAATTTTGGTCAAATCCCTGGACCGGTCAGTGTGCGTGTAGGAGGCACCCAATCAAGGCAACCAATCGATGTCTCTCTCAAATAATGATGTTTCTCTCTGTCTCTACCCCTTCCCTGCTACTCTCTCTAAAAACCAATGGAAAAATATCCTTAGGTGAGGATTAACAAAAAACAAAACAACTACAAAAAAAAAAAAAGAGTCCAAGAAGCTAGAGAGAGAAACCAAGATGGCGGCATAGGTTAACGCCGGAGATTGCTGCCTCGAACAACCAATCAAAAATACAACTAAAAGACGGAACGGACATCATCCAGAACCACAGGGAGGCTGGCTGAGTGGAAATTCTACAACTAGGAGGAAAGAGAATATCATAGCCAGACTCAGAGGAGGCGCAGTGCTGAAGTGAAATACTCAGGTGCGGAGTGCGCACGCGGAGCGGGCTGGCGGCGGAGGGCGAGGTTGTTGTTTTCAATCGGGAGGGAGTTTCAGACTCTGAGCTCCAGATCCAGGCGGATCTCTAGGGATCCAGACTCAAACGGGAGAAGTGGGACTGTCTGGCTTCGGTCGGAACTCGAAGGCAGCTTTCTCTCCGAGGTTTGCAGTGGTTGCTGGGACTCTGAGGCAGAGCCCCTAGGGACGGAACTGAGAGCAGCCATAACTGCTCGCTCCGCCCGCCCTGTTTGATCCCCTGCAACCTGCCCCGCCCAAGCCCTGCGCAGAGGCATTTGCCAGATAGCCTCAGGCAAACGCTAGATTAGCACCGCCCTAGAGATCCAGCACAGAAGTTCTCCCACTGCAGACACAGCTGACTCTCATAGCCAGTTAGCCTGGAGGTCAAATCACCCCCGGTATTGCCGACAACAATCAAGGCTTAACTACAACAAGACTGCGCACAAAGACCACTAGGGGGTGCACCAAGAAAAGATAAAAAAATGCGGAGACAAAGAAACAGGACGCAAATGTCAGAAATGGAAGATATAGAGCTCAAAACCACACTTTTAAGGTCTCTCAAGAACTGTCTAGAAGCTGCCGATAAACTTAGTAAGGCCCTCGAAAAGACTGGTGAGACCGCCGATAAATGTAGTGAGATCCTCAAGAAATCTAATGAGACCCTCGATGTTGTGATAAAGAACCAACTAGAAATTAAGCATACACTGACTGAAATAAAGAATATTATACAGACACCCAACAGCAGACCAGAGGAGTGCAAGAATCAAGTCAAAGATTCGAAATGCGAAGAAGCAAAAAACACCCAACTGGAAAAGCAAAATGAAAAAAGAATCCGAAAATACGAAGATAGTGTAAGGAGCCTCTGGGACAGCTTCAAGCATACCAACATCAGAATTATAGGGGTGCCAGAAGATGAGAGAGACCAAGATATTGAAAACCTATTTGAAGAAATAATGACAGAAAACTTCCCCTACCTGGTGAAAGAAATAGACTTACAGGTCCAGGAAGCACAGAGAACCCCAAACAAAAGGAATCCAAAGAGGACCACACCAAGACATATCATAATTAAAATGCCAAGAGCAAAAGACAAAGAGAGAATCTTAAAAGCAGCAAGAGAAAGAAACTCAGTTACCTACAAGGGAATACCCATACGACTGTCAGCTGATTTCTCAACAGAAACTTTGCAGGCCAGAAGGGAATGGCAAGAAATATTCAAAGTGATGAATGCCAAGAACCTACAACCAAGATTACTTTATCCAGCAAAGCTATCATTCAGAACTGAAGGTCAGATAAAGAGCTTCACAGATAAGGAAAAGCTAAAGGAGTTCATCACCACCAAACCAGTATTATATGAAATGCTGAAAGGTATCCTTTAAGAAGAGGAAGAAGAAAAAGGTAAAGATACAAATTATGAACAACAAATATGCATCTATCAACAAGTGAATCTAAGAATCAAGTGAACAAATAATCTGGTGATCATAATAGAATCAGGGACATAGAAAGGGAATGGACTGACTATTCTTGGGGGGGAAAGGGGTGTGGGAGATGCGGGAAGAGACTGGACAAAAATTGTACACCTATGGATGAGGACAGTGGGTGGGGAGTGAGGGTGGAGGGTGGGGTGGGAACTGGGAGGAGGGGAGTTATGGGGGGGAAAAAGAGGAACAAATGTAATAATCTGAATAAAGATTTAATTAATAAAAAAAAAAAAAAAGAGTCCAGCCCTAGCTGGTTTGGCTCAGTGGCTAGAGTGTCGGCCTGCGAACTGAAGGGTCCCAGGTTTGATTCCGGTCAAGGGCACATGCCTTAGTTGGGGGCTCAATCCCCAGTAGAGGGCGTGCAGGAGGCAGCCGATCAATGATTCTCATCATTGACGTTTCTATCTCTCTCTCCTCTCCTCTCATCATTGACGTTTCTATCTCTCTCTCCTCTCCTCTCATCATTGACGTTTCTATCTCTCTCTCCTCTCATCTCTCTGAAATCAATAAAAATGTATTAAAAAAAAAAAGAGTAATTAACCAATATTGGATTACGTCTATGGCCTGCCCCAGGTAACTCTCAGGCACAGATCTAACTAACCTAACCCTCCTCTCCCCCATTTTCATAGATAAGGGATGGAGACTCTACCCAAGGCTACAGATGGAATTTGTAGAACAAGAGCTCTTTTCAGGCTCAGCTGTGGGTCTATCCAGCAGCCCACTCCCTCTTTTCCTTCCTCCCTCCCTCCCTTCCTTCCAGTAGGTCTTTGAGCCTCACCCTCTCCAGCTCCCCACTCCACAATACGTGAATACAAAGAGCAGTAGCCTCTAAATTTTGGGGGACATTCTGCTGACTACCCTGAGAGAGAACAAAGTACTGAAGATAAGGAAGTGGCTGTGCAGGTTGAGCTTCTACAGGTTCTGACTCTAATGAGGTGGCAGTTCTGAGCTTCACCCAACTTTTTTTCTCCCAGGCCGGGAAACCTCCCCTCCAACCTACCTCTTTGAGACCCCTCTTCCTACACTAAAAATGCACATTCCTTGGGATTAGAGGGAACTGGATTCACCTGCCAGAGCTGTGGCTTGTTCACCTGGCTTTTGTGACCTTGGTTGGCCAGCAGCCTTAACCTCTTTGAATTGTATCCTCATCTGAAAAGGGGTTGCCATACTACTTCTTAGGGCTGCCCTCAAGACAGAATGACATGTACCACTGCACATCTATTAGAATGGCCCAAACCTGGAACACAATGCCAAATGCTGGTGAGGATGTGAAACAACAGAATTCTCATTCATTGGTGGGAATGCAAAATGGCACGGCCACTTTGGAAGACAGTTTGGTAGTTTCTTACAAAACTCAATACAACTGACCCTAAACAACACAGGTCTGAACTGCCAGATCCACTTATACGTGGAGTTTTTTCAATAAATATGTACATTGCTATAAATGTATTTTCTCTTCCTTATGATTGTTTTAAAAAAATTATTATTATTGCCCTAACCAGTTTGGCTCAATGGATAGAGCATCAGCCTTCGGACTCAAGGGTCCCAGGTTCGATTCCGGTCAAGGGCATGTACCTTGGTTGCGGGCACATCCCCAGTGGGGAGTGTGCAGGAGGCAGCTGATCGATGTTTCTCTCTCATCGATGTTTCTAACTCTCTATCCCTCTCACTTCCTCTCTGTAAAATATCAATAAAATATATTTTAAAAAATTATTATTATTATTGTCTAAAGTTTTAGATATGTCTCCTTTTTCCCCGATTGACACCCCCCCAGCCATTCCCACCCTGGGCAAGCCCCCACCGCCCAGTGTCTGTGTGTTGTGATTTTCTTAATAACATTTTCTTTTCTCTAGCTTGCATTTTTTTTGTAATACAGAATGCAATACATATAACATAAAAAAGACTTTATAAAGAACTTTTAAGAGCCAAGCACACAATAAATAGTAATTTCACACTTAACATTGTCAATAGGTTCTGTGACTTTAAGTGGACAGATTACAGTGTCTCATCAACATTATAATGAAACAATGTTGAATGCAGTATCATTATTCAAGGACCTGCTGTGTTCAATACATGGAAGCTCAAGTGTTCATTCATCCCACAAATACTTACTGAGTGTCTGTTACCACTATGTGGCTTTGGGCCCGAAGTAGTAAGAAAAAAAAAGAACAGTAACCCTCCCCCTGTTCTCATGGAGCTTACATTCTAGCGGGAAAGAAAAAAATTGTTACAGAAGGTGCTGTGTGAAGGATAGACAAGGTGATACATAGAGAATAACTTGGGGGTCACACAACAATGTGAACGCAATTAATGCCACCAAACTGTACATTTATAAATGGTTGAAATGGTAAATTTTATGGTATGCATATTTATCATAATAAGAAAACAGAGAGATTAACTGGACTAGGGGAGGAGAGTGGAGAGTCAGAAATAGAACCCAAGTATATCTGATGGATTAAAATAAACAAATAAACAAACAAACAAATAAACAAAACCAAAAAACCCACAACAGGTTGGCTAAAGGTAGTCCATGACCCGGGCAGGGGTGGGGGCAGCGTGGGCAGGCCTCCCCAGGGTCCCCCATGAACTTGGCCAAACACAAAGGGCAAGGGCAGAAGGAAGCTGAGAGGGAGAGGATGGTGAGACCAGAGAGGAGACAGGCGGCGAGGCTGGGCCGGTGGGTGGAGAACCTGAAGGACATGGGAAAGGCCAACCCCCTGCTGTGGTTGACCTCTGGCTTTAGGGTCTAACCACCCCAGTTCTCTGGGCCTGAGGATCCTCATCTCTCAAGTGGAGGTCTCTGGGCACTGCAGTGCTGCTGTGAGCAATCCTCCGGGCAGGACAGGGAATGAGAGGGCACCTCCTCAGGGGCAGAGCCTGACACCCACTACCCACCTGCATCCTGGAGCACAACCAGTCCTTGTGCACACGCCCTCTCTAACTGCTCTGGGTGTGTTTTCCTAGCCAGACAGGGAGTGTCTGGTGGGGAATAAGAAGTAGTCTTTTGTCCACCCACAACCCACACACACAGCTTCCATGTTTGAGGAGCTGACAATCTGGGAGAAGAGTGAGACACAGTCCCGAATAATTAAAAATCAGACACAGTTGGATGTGAGGGCGATCTGGCTGCGACATCTGTCACCCCATTGATCGCCAGGGTTGATTCGGCTGATCTGGCTGGCTAGGCGGGTGTCCCCCTCCTCCCTCACCGATCCATGTGCGTCCCTCCCGAAGCTGCGCGCTCGGTCGAAGAGGACGACCTTCCCCCCCGAGGAGAGGACCGGTCTTCGGTCAAGGGTATACGAGTAGCTGCGCTCCCCTGCTAGAACCTCCAAACAAGCTCTCAAAAATCAGACACAGTCAACTATCCTAGAATGCTCACACCTGCCTTCTGGGGTAAACGTGATCACCCTGGTTTCACAGGTAAGAAAGCTGAGGTTCAGGGAAAGGCACCCCAGGACGCACAGGAGTGGGGTGAAAGGGCAGGTCTCCCAACCAGGGCCAGAGCTCCCCCTTCCCACCTCGCCCTGGGCCCGTTCTTCACGTGATGAATGAAGGCACATCAGACTAGACCAGCCGTCGCCAACCTTTCGGACCTCACGGACCACGGGTTGGCGACCGCTGGACTAGACAGTCTACCAGGGAGGGCCTGTGTTCCTGCTGTGACCCCCTGTAACCCCACCACAGCCTCGTTTCTACAAAGGGAGACAGAGCCCTCTAACCACAGCAGCTGTCCCTGCCACCCCCTCATCCCCAATGTCAGGAGGCAGACAACTGCGGGCCAGACCCAGAGGCTGATGAATCTCTTTGTGAGAAAGGTCCCCAGGGAAGGGAGGACAGGGGCTCATCTGTCAAAAACATGTGCTGAACTCCTGCTGCGTGCCAGGCACACTCCCTGCCCGGGACACTCCACCTCAAGCGTTTCCTAACCAGCCCTGGCTGGCTTGGCTCAGTGGATAGAGCATTGGCCTGCGGACTAAAGGATCCGGGGTTCGATTCTGGTCAAGGGCACATGCCCAGGTGGAGGGTCCAATCCCCAGCGGGGGGTGTGCAGGAGGCAGCCAATCAATGATTCTCTCTCATCACTGATGTTTCTCTCTCTCTCTACCCCTGTCCCTTCAATAAAAAAATATTTTTTAAAAAAGTTTCCTAGCCGAAACCGGTTTGGCTCAGTGGATAGAGCGTCGGCCTGCGGACTGAAGGGTTCCAGGTTCGATTCCGGTCGAGGGCATGTACCTGGGTTGCGGGCACATCCCCAGTAGGAGATGTGCAGGAGGCAGCTGATCGATGTTTCTCTCTCATCGATGTTTCTAACTCTCTATCTCTCTCCCTTCCTCTCTGTAAAAAATCAATAAAATATATAAAAAAAATAAAAAAATAAAAAAAATTAAAAGTTTCCTAACCAGGGGTTCCCCTTTGTATACAGAGCTGTGTCTGGGTTTATGTGTTTATTTTTCCTAAGAAAAGGGGCCACATTTTCCACCAGATGTGAGAACTACCGCTTTATGGAAAATACAGGTATCAGTAATTCTCACCACATGCCTCTTACCTTCATTTTACAGATAAAGAAACTAATAGGAAGATTTAGTGGGAGGCCCAAGGGGGCTCAACTAGTGAGTTGCAAAACTGAACAGGATCCCTGCTCTTGGGATGTCTCGGAAAACACCAGCATGAACTCCTAATTCATTGTTCCAGACTCCATTCTAATACTCTTCTTGGGTGAAACCACCCTGCCTTTTCCACCTCCACCCAGTGTTCCTTGGTCTGGCACCTGAGACCTTTCAAGACCCAGTCCCTCTTGTAGCATCTTGTTCCTCCTCTCCTTGTACCCTGTGTTCCAGTCAGACTCAAACATCTGTGGAATCCCTGACCACTACACTCACCTAGACCTTCACGCCTTTGCATGTGCTGTTTCCTTTGCCTGTATCACCCTAATCCCTCCACCTGAACAACTCTGCAGCTCCTTTAAAACCCGGTTCAAGCGTCACCTCACCTGGAAAGCCATCCCTGACCCTCCTGGGCTGAGTTCCTGTGTAACACTCCATACACCCAACTTCTGCTAGGACACGAGAACCACACTTGGTTGGAGCACCTCAATTGCTATTTGATGAATGACTTGTCAGCAGCAGTGCCCCTGGCTCCTCGGCAAACATCCCTGATCACACTGGCACTTACGTAATTGTGGCCCCGCATGGGTCTCCCCAAGGAGACCTGCAGTTCCGCAAAGGCCACGTGGGGCCCTTCTCACCACCGCTCCCCAGCCCTGCCAGCGCAGCACGGGGTAGACGGCAGTAAATAATCTGTTGACAGATGCGTTTATAGACAAAAAAAAGGGGGGGTAGGGGGCTCACATGCTAACCTGACTAGTTCGGGGAAGGCCTGCATGGCGGTTCTGCAAACTCAAAGACCTAAAGTAAGTACAAAGAATGGTCTGAAATTAAAAATTTAACTAAAAGCAGTTTATAGAAGGCAGTCATTTCCTAGGCCAGTGTTTTCCCTGACAAAGATCAATTTCCAATCTTTACTGAGCCTACTGTCTTTCTGCATCTGAGAGAACGTACCTGTTTAATGTCTGAGTACCTAGTAACTTCCCTCTTTCAGGACGCCTCAGGGCGCAACAAATGGCCCCCGGGCCCAGACCACAAACTCCCTCATTGTTATTGTCACCGTGTCAATTGTTAACTATCCTGCACCCGCCTCAGTAAAAGGCATGTGTCCATCATTTCACTTTTTATCCAGTCCCAGAGGTCTCCCGCTTTGCCTTCTCCCACCTCCCGAATCTATCACCAATGGATTTCATGTAACCCACTTCCGGCTGCTCCTTTGCTGGTAATTTATAAAAACAAGGTAAAACCCCGCCATTCTCCGGAGCATCATCCCAATTCCTTGAGGTTTTGCTTCCCGGCACTTGTCCACAGTTCGGCTCAAATAAACTCACAAAAACTCTTTACAGGTTTGAATGTGTTTTTGCATTAACAAGTGGATGCGGAGTTCACAGCAACCTCTACCGTCCACAGGGGTCCCGGTGCCCAGGCTGCCCTGCGGCAGCCCCTCCCCGCCGACCCTGCAGCCGCCCCTCCGGCAGGGCTCCGGGCCCCTGCAAGCCCAACGCCCCCGTGGAGTCCGGGCAAAGTCACTCTCCGCTCCGGAAACGGGCCCGCACCAGGGAGCGCTCCCGCCGCAGGCCAGCGGGTCCGCGCACCGGCCAGTGAGGTCACCGCGGCCCCGCGCTCCGGCCGTTTGAATCTCCCGCCCGCGCGGGCGCCGCGGGCCGGACGCGAGAAGCGCTGCGGCGGAGGGGCCACCGGGCTCGCTCAAGCGAGGCGGGGCCCGGCCCTCGCCCGGACGCCCCGCGGGACCGGGGACACGCGCGCCCGCACTTGCGCCTTCCTGCCGCCCGGCTTCACGTGGAGACGTCGCCACGCGACCGGGCGCGCGCGAGCCACTGCGCCGCCCGCCGGGGACCCCCACCGCGCTCTGGCCGTGGTCGCTCGGCGCGCTGCCGTCCTCCAGGACCCCTCGCCCACCACGCGCGCGACCTACCTCGGTGCCGGTCAGCTCCTAGGACTCCTCCGCTCGCCGGCTGGGCCGCGAACTGCCCCAGAGCATGCGCTCTGCGGGCCGCGGGCCGCCCTGACCCGGGCCACAGAGGAAAACCACGAGCCCGGCGGCCCCTGGCGGCCGCCCCGGGAAGTGCAAGGAACACGCTCCCCACAGGGAGCTCTAGATCAGGTTCCCCACCTGTACTCCGCAAGTACAGTGGGGGTGCATTTTGGAGACCCCAAATCGGGACGAGTGGACTAACAACCAGAAAGACCACTTGAAAACAGGGTTTGTTTGTGTGATAGGAACTGTACAGAGAAAAGAGATACTGCTCGTCCCTGTTCTCAAGAGGTTCTCTGTTGGAGAAACATGAGAAATCAGACCACCAACAGAGTTACGGCAAGGGTACGTCCAGGGGCATCTGACTCAGCCTGGGACTTAAGAAATGCTTTCCAAGTTAACGCGGAAAGCCTCCCTTGTGATGACAGGGAGCGATGAGAGCCTAGGGTGGTGTGGGAAACATGTTATGAAGGTCTAACTGGAGCAGAGGTGCCTGCAGGAGTGACAGGGGAGAGCGCTGGAGCAGGAGGGCTGGGCCAGGGGTGCACGGTCTAAGCCTAAGGAATGCAGCCTCTATTCCAAGGCAGTGGGGAACTGTGAAAGGATTTGACCACATGAGTAGGTTTTTGTTTTCCAACAGAATGGAGAATGGACTTGGGGGAAGCAAATCGAGTGAGGGAGACCATTTGAACTGGATGTGAATTGGGGTTGGGGGCTGGAAAAGGAAAATAGGTACCAAGCGGACGACCCTCTCTTGTTAACACGCTCAGTGGATACAAACAGTTCTTGAAGATTTCAGGTGTTCCCTGAGGTGACTTCTCTGGCCATTTGATTGTCTGGGGGGGGGGGGGGGTTTCCCAGGTCAGGGCAGTGACCTCTGCAGAAGGATATTTTCTCCATTTCATGTTGATTCTGACTCTGAAAGCCATTCTATCATAACCAGATAGATAAGATACGTTTGATGAGTATTTACCAACTGAATTTCTTTTTCTATGGAGTCCACCCCAAAGCACTCCCCATCTTGAGAGTCTCTTACCTCTCCAAGTTTACCTCTGCCTCCATCACGGCCTCCTCCTTTGGATGATGTAGTACCCTGAAATTTCTCCAAGTTTAAGCTCTGGGATCTCTGCTCTCTCTCTGCTGTCTTCCTCCAAGTTCTTACTCATTCACATGCTTAATGTAATTATAAAAATGATTATTATTATCACCTATTTTGTAAAACCTTTTACTTTGTTCACTGAAGAAACATTCCCACCCATGTTATTTAGCACATTTGTTCCTCACAAAAACCTCATGACAGTTGTAAAATGAGAAAAACGAGGTTCAAAGTGGTTAGGGACTTTCTCTGGAGTCATCCTACAAGTGGTAGAGGGGGCAGAATTCTTGTTCAGGGCTGAGCTATCACTTTTTGAAAGGGCAGTCCATCTGCCCTCCACTGGAAGTTTCAGCCCTTCAGCTCTACCTGTGACTCATCACCCACGGAACTAGACACCACCCCGACTTCATCTTTCCAGCCAAAGTTAAGGTTCTCTGAGAAATAAATTCAAACCTTAAATGCTTTGCCGATTCCTCCCTCTCCTCTCTTCATGTTTCTATTTCTGCCCCTCTGATCAAAAGCACCACCCTCCTGGACTCTGCTCCTACCTCTCATTTCTTCCCCTCCATTTCATCCCACCAATATCCCGAGGTTAGTCTCCCTAAATCATAGCTGGGAGACCTTGCCCTGTTTAGAAATCTTTAAATATTTAGATGTTTTGGCCTGAGGATTGAAGGGTCCTGGGTTGGATTCTGGTCAAGGGCACAAGACTTGGTTGCAAGCTCGATCACTAGCCCCCATAGGGGCTAGTGCAGGAGGCAACCAATGTATCATTGCCCTTTCTCTTTCTCTCTCCCCATCCATTCCACTCTCTAAAAAAAATAAAAATAAAAATCAATCAATGGGAAAATATCCTCAGGCGAGGACTACCAACAACAAATTAGATATTTCTTTGGCGCTGTGCTTGCAATACCAGGTGGTCACAAAATGTTCTTTAAGCTCATTGTACTTATGAGACTGTAAGAAGCATTTACAAATATTAACTCATTGAATATCCCCATTCTTTTATTCCCAATTTCATGAGGAAATTGAAGCAGATTAAGTGGCTCCACCAAGGTCACATGCACAGAAACTGTTGGTATCAGGATCCAAACCTAGGCAGCATGACTCCACGTTTGGCAACCATCGGTATGACTGCCTACGTGCAGAGAAAGGCCAGAAAAGCCTGTTTGGAGAGTCTAGACAGGTATATTGCAAGAGGAAATTTAGCAGAAAGGGTGGGGCCTAGAATGCCCGCTGACAGCTTTGCTTCAGCTCCACTTGCACATCGAGAGAAATGAATACAGGTATTTCCTGTCTAGCATTAGCTATCCAGCCCTATCCTGAGAAGTTGGTACGAATCATTAAGATCATCTTCCTCTGGTTGTAGGGAAAAGCGAACACTATACTGAGCCCCTACTTTCCAAAGACAGTATGTGGTAATGACACCAAGAGGAGAGGTCAGCACTGGCTGGTCCTGTGCCTTACATCTGGCTCGCTTCCAGGAAGCCTGCAGGGGGTTGATGCTCTTGTGCAGGTTCCACTTCCCATTGTGAATTTGGGCAATGGAGTCTTTGTTCAAGTTTTCCCATCTGAAACTGGGTTAGATTAATACCCATTTCAGAGTTGAGAGGATTAATATATGCAGATACTTAGAACTAAGTATTGCAAGTGCAATTAGTTTAAGCAGACCATCTACATGTTGCTTTATCAGTTCAAAAAGCCAACAAGCCGCACTCTCCCTAGTAACGGCTACAGGAAATAGCTCCCATTCCCAAATCTATTATCCTCTGGCCCTGAATACCATTTGTGAAACTATCTGGGCATTCCACACAATTTGGCCAAACCCACCACCCAAACCCCAAATACACACTTCCCTTAAATCTGACCACAAAGGCTCCTAAATGGTTTAATGGCTATCTGGACCCCACGCACCAGGATCGACTCCACCTTCTAGATGGTCTCCATCCTTCAGGGCCTATTACATCCCCTCCCTACAAGGCTGGCAGTCTGTACAAGGGCTTGACAAAGCTTCCATTGTGACCCAACCTCACATCATCCATGGCAGTGGTCTTCCAGGCTTAAGGGCTTGCTACTTGGACACCAGTTGTCTAGGTTTAACTAGCCTAACAGCAGCGGGTTTTAACATTCCTAACAAATCTTGTAGTTGCTAATGTAGGTGAAGCATTACCCAGATTTTAAATTTTAACCAGGTATCCAACTACTTAATGAAAATGAGATCTAGCCAGGGAATTATATAAAGCTAAACACAAAGAGCACAAGACAAAAGCTTAGGGTCTTTAGGGCACAACTAATCAGGCATTAATTGCTATAGCACTCCATTATGGAACACTATCTTTGGCTATCACACACTCCTATATGAAAAAAGAAACCACACTAGTTAAGTATATAGTCACCTTTATTATAATTCACAAATACATAAGGATTTAAAAAAACATTTAGACTTGCATGGGCTTCTGTTCATTCAGCTATGCAATTAGAAAACCAACTTTGAGGATAAAAAAAAACAAAGTATCATTTTAGTTTCATTTTTTTGCATCACACATTCTGACAGGTTTTCTGGGCCTTTTCAAGGACCAATACTGTCTCAATAAAGCTGCCCAGCCCTAGCCAGTTTGGCTGTGAGTAGAGCGTAGGCTGAAGAGTCCCAGGTTTGATTCTGGTCAAGGGCATGTACCTCGGGTGCAACCAATAGATGTTTCTCTGGCCCTGACCTGTTTGGCTCAGCGGATAGAGCGTCGGCCTGTGGACTGAAGGGTCCTGGGTTCAATTCCGGTCAGGGGCATGTGCCTTGGTTGCGGGCAATATCCCCAGTGGGGGGTGTGCAGGAGGCAGCTGATCAATGTTTCTCACTCTATCCCTCTCCTTTCCTCTCTGTAAAAAAAAAAAAAAAAAAAAAAAAAAATCAATAAAATATATTAAAAGAAAAAAGAAGAAAAATATACTCTGGTGATGATTAAAAAAAAAAAGCTGCCAACGCTCAGTGCCTTCTGTAATGACATAAATTTCAATGGGCCACCCTATTAGTCTAACAGTTAATACAGATCTGGGAATGACAGAATTTGCATTCAATTTTCCTTTTACTCCAAAGGGCAGCTACTTATCCTCCAAAAGCAGCCATCACTTTAGAGGAATCCAAAAAGCATTAACTGCCAAAATGGTGAGGTGGCGCCTCTTCTTTCCTAAATGAAAACAGAAAAAATGATTAGAATCATAGACTCTTAAATTTAAAAAATTTCACATTTTAGCGTACTAGATGTTTCCTGCATGGTTTGTCTCCTCAGTCATCGTCCACAGGACTCTGAGAAGCTGTAGGAATATGCAGGCGCAGACTCAAGGCCCGGCTTTCTCTCCAACGTTGTGGAAAGGGACTGTACATCACGGGGCAGAGCCCTCCGCTCCCCTGCGCCACCTGGACAGAGCCCGGGGAGAGTGACCTCCCGGGGTATCCACGTTGGGAGTGTCTGATAATCAATTACAAACAGCAGTAATTACAGTACAGCTAAACAGCATCACCCCTCAAAACTTCTTAGATTTTTATTACATACTAGAGGCCTGATGCACAAAATTTGTGCAAGAGTAGGCCTTCCTCCTTTGCGCAGGCGCACCCCATCCCTAGCTTAGTCCAAAGAGGTCCGGTCTGATTAGCATATTATGCTTTTATTATTACAGATCACACTACATGCAGTTGTTGGTTTAGTAACTGTTTTTAATCAATTTCAAACAAGTCATTACTATGTACTATTTCATGATTTACTTCATCAGTTATTCCTTGTTGAAGGCGTATGCAGACAAATATGCCCAGCTTCAACTCCAGTATCATGAAAAGGGTCTGTGCATGAGACCAAACCCTATCTCCTGTGGATGGACTGTAAGGGGCAAAACCGATAAGCCAAAAGCAATTCAGATGTACTTACCCAAATCAAGTTATTTAGAATCTTGACTGAAGGCTGCAAAACAAGGTAAAGAGCTTAATTCAGCAGTACAGTAAAGCTGGTTAAAGCAAAGAATTCACTTCTGATCAACCTATATCTAGATAGGAAGCTCCAGAGCAGCAATTGTCAACCTTTTTCACCTCATGCAGCACAAATTACTAAAACTGCAGCACACAAAAAAATATGTATTTTACCGATCTGCCAAAACAGGTAGAATTTTAAATATAGGTTTTTATCGGTTTCAGGAAGATAGAAACATCAATGATAGAATCATGGATAGGCTGTCTCCTGCACGCACCCACCCTCCCAATTGGCCATGTGCCCTGACCCCCTGGTTCATGGGTCAATGCTCAACCCTGAGCCAGGCCAGGACAAAGGTAGATTTTTAATTGATTCACACCAATTTCTGTGTTGGATGTTGATTTTAAATTTGACAATCCACTGCAGCCAATTAAGCCGACCATGCTCTGTTCCCCATGGGGGCCTGGTGTGCAATGGCTGCAAACAGCAGCATCCTTGGTAGTGTACGCAACCCGTTGCTTAGTATGGGTTGCCTTAAGGGACCTTGGATACAGCCAAAAAATAAAATAAAATAAAAAAAAAAAATAAATAAATTTGACAATCCAAGGGAAAAGAGGTCAGTGCTCCTGACTAAATCGGCAGGTTTTCAATTTCGTGCAGCACACCGGTTGAAAATCGCTGTTCTAGAGAGATGTTTCCTGCATGGTTTGTCTCCTCAGTCATCGTCCACAGGACTCTGAGAAGCTGTAGGAATATGCAGGCGCAGACTCAAGGCCCGGCTTTCTCTCCAACGTTGTGGAAAGGGACTGTACATCACGGGGCAGAGCCCTCCGCTCCCCTGCGCCACCTGGACAGAGCCCGGGGAGAGTGACCTCCCGGGGTATCCACGTTGGTCACTACACTTAGATTCCGACTACGGTGCTAGAAATCCCACCCAGCGACAGCGATACCTAAATCCCCCCCAAAGTCGTCAAAACTCGAGTTCAAGACTGGCCAGAAGTCCTGTCAGGAACCTAAGTTCACTTTCAGCCGGGCGCCGCAAACACACATCTAGAAACAACAGCCATCAGCGCGCTCCCAGAGAAACGGCAAACATCTTTAAACCGGTCTCCAGCCGTGAAATTACCCCAAATGTTACACTGGCAGCACTAAGAGCCATCGGTTTCGAAATCAGGACTCACACGCGGGAGGGGCCAGGAATAAAATGTTCTGCGTGCAACTCCCCCGAGGGCAACGCGGCTCCCGGGAGGAAGGGCAACGACTGGGCGGGGTGGCTGCGTTCTCGGCGTCCCGGCGCGCAGGGTGCAGGTCGGCGCGGGCGCGCCCCGGTTACGCCGTCACCCGCGGGGCGCTAGCGCCCCAGCCCCAGCCGCCCAGCCCCTCCGCCCGGAAAAAGGGTATTTGGCACGGACGCCGTCGAAACCAGCCCTTCTAAGTAGCACCGTTTCCACCGGAAAGGCCGGCTGGCGGGATCGGGCACTCGAGCTGAAGCTGACAAACCAGGGGGATACACACACTTACCAAACACCACGAACGCTGAGCAAAGGTCTCCCCCTAAAAGGCTGAGCTAGTGCGAGGCGTCCGTATTTATACCTTTTGAAGCGAGCGGATATGTCTACTGCGCCTGCGCCCCGCCATGCGCAGTCAGCGTATCGGCAATTCACTAGATTAAGCCCCACCCCCAGAGGATTCTCGCGATACGAGAGCCTTCACGCGCGACTTTGCTGAGGGACGTAAATTACAGAAGTTACGTACGTAGGCGGGTACGTTTCCAATAGCAAAGTTACCGTTCTACCGTCGCTTCACGCCGTCTGGGGAATGTGCTGTTAAACTCGTCAGAAATAGCTTTGGTGTCATAACTATGCAAAATAGAAAAAGACGTCTAGAAAAACGGGACAAGTCTAAAAAGTGGTTGAATCTGCCCTGTGCCCTGAAATAGACATTTGACAAATGCGTCGGCAAAGAAGACGAGTGCTCCTACGCGAACTGGTTAAACTTCAAAGCCTCTTATGCACAACTACGGGAATATACTGTTGAACTGTACACTTACAAATGGTTAAAATGGTAACTTTTATGTTAAGTACATTTTAACACATACATCCCTAATCTAAAGACTTAGGCAAGTAAAGAATTCCGAAGATACGTATTGCAGTAAAATGTTACAAATGGGATAGAATTTCGGATATGGTGTTAGGTGAATAAATGTTAAATGGACACAGAGCGATCACAGCTGGACTCTAACGAGTAGAAATATTTATGGTGTTCCTTCTAGAAGATGTTTGTGCTGGGTGGTTTACATACATTCTTTACTGTCACAGCAATTCTAAGACATTGGAATTATTACCCAAACTTTAAGAGGCAAAACAGGACCAGAGCAGTGGTTCTCAAACTGTAGTTGCTAGACCCTGGGGTCTCTGAGATTCTTTTGGGGGTCCTTGAGGTCAAAACTATTTCATAATAATGCTTTCTTTGCCTTTTTCACCGTGTTGACTCTGCACTGGTGTAAAATGAAATAGTGGGTAAACTTGGCTGGTGCCTCAGTATGTTTCAAGGCCTTGTCATCAAACTGTACTGGTTCTAGTTTTTTTCATTATCAAAGATATACAGTATTTTGCCAAAACCGGTTTGGCTCAGTGGATAGAGCGTCCGCCTGCGGACTGAAGGGTCCCAGGTTCGATTCCAGTCAGGGGCATGTACCTGGGTTGCGGGCACATCCCCGGTGGGAGATGTGCTGGAGGCAGCTGATCGATGTTTCTCCCTCATCGATGTTTCTAACTATCTCTCTCCCTTCCTCTCTGTAAAAAATCAATAAAATATATTTTAAAAAAAAAAGATATACAGTATTTTATTTTATTTTTAAAATATATTTTTATTGATTTCAGAGAGGAAGGGAGAGAGAGATGGAAACATCAATGATGAGAGAGAATCATTGACTGGCTGCCTCCTGCATACCCCCTACTGGGGATTGAGCCCACAACCCAGGCATGTGCCCTTGAACGGAATTGAACCCGGGACCTTTCAGTCCACAGGCCGACACTCTATCGACTAAGCCAAACCAGCTAGGACAATATACAGTACTTTAGAAAAGTGATATTAACCTAAGAATGTCTTTGATGAAGCAATAATCATTAATTTTATTCTTGACTTTTGAGTACCTATCTTTTTTTAAAAATATATTTTTATTGACTTCAGCAAAGAAGGAAGGAGAGATAGAAACATCAATGATGAGAGAGAATCATCAATGGGCTGCGTCCTAGATGCCCCCCACCAGGGATTGAGCCTGCAACCTGGGTATGTGTCCTGACTGGGAATCTAACCGTGATCTCCTGGTTCATAAGTTGATGCTCAACCGCTGAGCAACACCAGAAGAGCTGAATATCGATCTTTTTAATATTCTGAGTAACAAAGTGAGAAATACATCTATAGCACTTTTGCTGCATACCAAGTACACTGGTTATCTCCAGCAAAAGAATTTATGTGATTGGATTGAGCTGAAATAGCTTTATTTTTTTCATGGCATACAATTTTACTTGAAAGAACGTCTGACATCTTTGCCAGCTTGGTATCTGTGTAAGACTGGAGTTTCTTCATTTTCTTTTCTTTTTTTTTAATATATTTTATTGATTTTTTTACAGAGAAGAAGGGAGAGGGATAGAGAGCTAGAAACATCGATGAGAGAGAAACATCGATCAGCTGCCTCCTGCACACCCCCTACTGGGGATGTGCCCGCAACCAAGGTACATGCCCTTGACCGGAATCGAACCTGGGACCCTTGAGTCCGCAGGCCGACACTAGCCACTGAGCCAAACCGGTTAGGGCGAAAATATATATTTTAAAAATGGCAGCAGAGTAAATGGATGCTGCACGGACATGCTCCCAGGAATAAACTGGTATTACAACTAAAATACAGAAAAAATAAATAAATAAAATAAAAGTCAATAAGCTGTTCTTTAAAATAAATAAATAATTGTAAAGGGGACAAAAAACCAAAATGCTTGAGAACTAGTAGTTTAGAAGAAGACAAATAATTCTGCTACTTCTCTGGTGATATTATCAGCATTCACTTACCTTTCTTTTTTTTTTTTTAAATATATTTGATTGATTTTTTATAGAGAAGAAGGGAGAGGGATAGAGAGTCAGAAACATCGATGAGAGAGATCGATCAGCTGCCTCCTGCACGCCCCCTACTGGGGACGCGCCCGCAACCAAGGTACATGCCCTTGACCGGAATCGAACCTGGGACCCTTCAGTCTGCAGGCCGACACTCTATCCACTGAGCCAAACCGGTTGGCTTACCTTTCTTTAAAAAAAAAAAAAAAAAAAAGTAGCCCTGGCTGGTTTGGCTCACTGGATAGAGCGTCAGCCTGGGGACTGAAGGGTCCCAGGTTCGACTCCAGCCAAGGGCATGTACTTTGGTTGCAGGCCCGTCCGCAGTGGGGAGTGTGCAGGAGGCAGCTGATTGATGCTTCTCTCTCATCGATGTTTCTAACTCTCTATCCCTCTCCCTTCCTCTCTGTAAAAAATCAATAAAATATATTTTAAAAATTATATATGTATATATATATATATATGTAATCGATTTCAGAGAGGAAGGGTGAGAGAAAAGAGATAGAAACATCAATGATGAGAGAAGATCATTGATCAGCTGCCTCCTACACGCCCCCCCATCAGGGATTGAGCCCGAAACCTGGGCATGTGCCCTTGACCAGAATCGAGCCCGGGACCCTTCAGTCCACAGGCCGACGCTTTACCCACTGAGCCAAACTGGCCAGGGCCACTTACCTTTCAATCACTCATTCAACATTTACTTCGTGGATATGACACTGGGGATTCTAGATGAAGCACTTCAGAGTTTACGGCAGAGGACATAGACATGGCGGAGAATTATGCTACTACTTGAAGAGTGGTGCCTGGCATGAATAAAGAAAGTGTTTGGAGAACACAGAGGACAGAGCAGCTGAATAATATGCTAAAGGCTCAGAGGATTTTCCTGGGGAATTAAAATCTGAGCTAGAACTTGAAGGAATTGTAAAAGGATGGGGGTGAGGGGTGGGGTATGGATGAAGACAGTATTCCAGGTTGAGGAGCTAGCAAACCGGTGGTCTCCCAGGAAGGGTGAGAAATCAGCTTGATGAGGAATATTAAAGAAGTGCCTGGATTTTTCATGAGACTGGAACAGGGGTCCTCAAACTTTTTAAACAGGGGCCCAGTTCACTGCCCCTCAGACCGTTGGAGGGCCGGATTATAGTTTTAAAAAACTATGAACAAATTCCTATGCACACTGCACATATCTTATTTTGAAGTAAAAAAACAAAACGGGAACAAATACAATATTTGTATTTGCATGTGGCCCGCGGGCCGTGTTTGAGGCCCACTGGACTAGAAAGTAGGTAAGAGCTGAATTACAAAATATTTTGCAGTCCAGGCTGAGTTTAAGTATTATCTGGTAACTAGAGGCCAATACGTTTTGAAGTAAAGGATGGCTGTAACTGGATTGGAGGGACTGGAGATTACAAAGGCCTCCAGACTTGTTGATGATAGCTGGCTATCATCAACAAATCAACAAACGACAAGTGCTGGAGAGGATGTGGAGAAAAAGGAACACTTGTGCACTGCTGGTGGGAATGCAGACTGGTGCAGCCACTATGGAAGACAGTATGGAGTTTCCTTAAAAAACTGAAAATGGAACTCCCATTTGACCCTGTGATCCCACTTCTAGGAATATATCCCAAGAAACCAGAAACACCAATCAGAAAGGATATATGCACCCCTATGTTCATAGCAGCACAATTCACCATAGCTAAGATCTGGAAACAGCCTAAGTGCCCATCAGTAGATGAATGGATTAGAAAACTGTGGTACATCTACACGATGGAATACTATGCTGCTCTAAAAAGGAAGGAACTCTTACCATTTGCAACGTCATGGATGGAACTGGAGAGCATTATGCTAAGTGAAATAAGCCAGTCAATAAAGGAAAAATACCACATGATCTCACTCATTCGTGGACAATAGAGACCATTATAAACTTTTGAACAATAATAGATATAGAGGCAGAGCTGCCTCAAACAGATTGTCGAGCTGCAGCGGGAAGGCCGGGGAGGGTTGGGGGGCAGGAGGTAGGGGGGTAAGAGATCAACTAAAGGACTTGTATGCATGCATATAAGCATAACCAATGGACATAAGACACTGGGTGATAGGGGAGGCTAGGGGACTGTCTAGGGCGGGGGGATAAAATGGATACATATGTAATACCCTTTGTAATACTTTAAGCAAAAAAAAAACAAAAAAAAAAAACAAAGGCCTCCAGACTTGGGATTTGGATTGTAAACAAGGCAAGAGGAGACATACAAATCAAGAGACATTTCTGAGGTAGAGAATTTATTGTCCTACTGAACCTGCAAGGTAAGAGAGGAACTTGCATATAAAACCAAAGTTTCAGGGTTGGGAGGCTGAACTTATGGTTGTCTCTAACTCTGATAATTGAGAAAGTAGGCGGTGGGGGTAGACATTAAAGGAGCATACATGTTATGTTGGGAACATTTGGATATACACAGGAGTGGGAAAAAGTATACACAAATAAATAATACAATCATTAATACATAATAGAAGTACAAACTGTTTCAGGTACTCACAACTGTACACCTACTTTTGCCCACCCGTGTGTGTGTAAATCTCCAAAGGTCGATTGGAGATAGGGTTGGACTCCAGCAAGAAACCTGAGTTGTAGGTAAAGATTTCAAAGTTATCAGATTAACAGTGCTGCCTGAAGTCACCGTGGGAACTCAGGGAGAGTGATGAGAGGACATGGACACTGGTCATTTAAATGGTGTTCAGGGAAGAAGAACAGGGAAACATGATTGGAAGAGAACCAGGAGACATTGGTGTCTGAGAGGCCAAGGGAGAAGTTTTGAGGACAAGAAACATGGTCTAAAATATCCATGTTGCAGAGTAAATACATTAAGAGCTGGAAATTAAGAAATCACTGGTGACCTCAGGGAAAGCCATTTTTATTTTAATCCTCACCCGAGGATATTTTTTCCATTGATTTTTAGGGACAGTGGAAGAGAGAGTGAAAGACAGAGAGAGGTTGGTTGCCTCCTGCACAAGCCCCAATCATGCCTGGGCCCTTGATGGGAATCAAACCTGGAACCCTTTGGTCTGCAGGCTGACACTCTATCCACTGAGCCAGACTGGCTAGGGCAGCCATTTTTATTTTAAATTCAGTTGAGATTTTAATGAGTTGAATGAACATGGCTTTAGAAATGGAAAACATGCATATAGATCAGAGGTCACAACTAATGTCAAGAAGCCTGTTCAGTTTACCTCTCCATCAGATCTTCCTCCTCTACTTGTTACGCATTTAGCTCAACTGTTGGACTCTACAGAAATTTAAGTTGTTTAACATTAAAATAGGTTATGTGAGTGTAGGAAAAGCAGGAGGTAGGGCAATAGGTTGAAGAGAAAATATGATCAGAGGAAGATTTTTAGGGTAGGAAGAAGATAAACATTAAACCAATGAATGAATGAATAAAGTGTGTGTGTGTCCTCAGTAACAGATAGAGGGAAATTGAGGGCATTTGTTCCTGTCAGATGTTTTATGAAGGAGGCAAAAATTCTAGGGGGAAGAAATGAATGGTATCCACAAAAGAGACAGATGGAGTGAGTGGGCCAGGTTGCTGGAGGTTCCTGTTTTGCCCTCAGGCCTCCTGGAGCTGGAATTTAAACAGTGGTTGCCTGTGTTTTGGTTTCAGGGCTTGGCTTTTTGCTGTTGTACATTCTCATCTTTTATAAGTACACTTTATCTCATCCCCTCCCACTTAATATCCACTGACTGCCCCCCCCCCCCGGCTTTTAAAAAATATATATTTTAATTGACTCCAAAGAGGAAGAGATAGAAACATCAATGATGAGAGACAATCATTGATTGGCTGCCTCCTGCACACCCCTACTGGGGATTGAGCCCACAACCTGGGCATGTGCCCTTGACTGGAATCGAACCCGGGACCCTTCAGTCCACAGGCTGATGCTCTATCCACTGAGCCAAACTACCAGGGCTGGACTTCCCCTTTTTGATAGTGGTTTTCCAAACCTCTCACTCTACTACAGTCCTCCCTCTCCTGGGATATAGAAACCTAAATCCATAAGAACTCTAAACTCATTTATTGTTTCAGCCAACACTGGGCAATGAGCACAGGCAACAATGCTTAACCTCAAGAGGGTAATGGCAATTGAGGCCTTTGGAGGACTAGAAGGAAAATCTGGGAGCAGGTGGAACCCAATGGCATGAGTTCTGACTCATGGTTTCTTTAAATCCCAGGTAAAGGGTGGTGGACTAACCAAGGCCAGTCTCTGAAGTGACAAGTAGAAAGTGAGTCACTGGTGAGGCCACCATGAATGAAACTGGGCTGCTAGCCAGAGAGGAGTATACGAAATATGACCTGTCTTATTGTGATGCCAGCCTGTGGTCTAGTATGTGGTCCATACAGAGTAATCCTTATAGGGATGATTGGGATGCAGTTGCTTGTCCTCGAATATATGCAGAGTGGTCACACGATGTGCTTTGACCTTGGGGAAGCAACTTCACCTCCTAGGTTCTTTGCTGGTAAAATGAGTCTATTTCTACTTACTTCCCAGACTAGGGGTGGGATAAATAGGATAAAGGACCGAGAGCAGTACCTGGTACATACTATGGGGTTCACAGTTGGCTTTCCTCTCTGCAGCCTATTCTTTTTCTGTATGTGTGCATTCACAAACATGACTGCGTATCTCTGGCTACACTTAATGTTCTTTTTTTCTTTAATATATCTTTACTGATTCCAGAGAGGAAGGGAGAAGGAGAGAGAGATAGACACATCAATGAGAGAGAACCACTGATCGGCTGCCTCCGGCACGTCCCCTACTGGGGATCGAGCCCACAACCCAGCCATGTGCCCTTGGCCGGAATCGAACTTGGGACCCTTCGATCTGCAGGCTGACACTCTATTCACTGCACCAAACCAGCTAGGGCTACACTTAATGTTCTTACTATTATCTTTCCCCCCTCATCTACTTCTCATTGAGGCTGTCAGTCAGTATTTTAGGTATCATTTTTAAGCAGGCTTAAATCTTTTGGAATAAGGTAGAATATAAAATAAACACTTCATACCAGAATAGTATAGTCTTTTTTTTAAATTCTAAAATACTTTAATAATTAATGTTGGTAGGAAGACTGATATACAATGCAATTACTTATTTTACAAGGAGATTCTGTACATCAGGGAAGCATTTTAAAGTACAATACATCAGACTTTTATTTCTTCTATACATTATGACTGTAAATTGTTACTTACAAGGAAACAAAATCCTTTATATTTATATGTATATATATATATAAAAATCACCTGAAAAGACTTGACCCCCAAAGTATCCTGTTTCAAAAGAACATGAATGAGATGAAAGATGAATTAGATTTTCTGGTGGCACATAGAAAGCAAACAAGAAGCTCAGGAAATCAAATCCTATTTCAAGCTTGGCACATTAAGGGAAAGAAAGGCAGTAAAGGGTTTGAAAATGTCATCTTAAGCCACAGAGAATTCTGACATTAGCCAAGTAATCTCTAAACCAACAAGACAGAAAAGTTAGAAGTCAAGTTAGCAGTTAATGTGTTCCCACCTTATATACAGACCTCTGACAACACTGTGGAGCTATCTCTTATCTTTCCCCCATACCACAGGTTAATTAGTTTCAAGGAGATGTGAACCCAGTATATTTCCATAGCCATAAAGCATTTGACAGTCACTGAGAAATCCAATACCTCCTATTACCCATACAGAGAGAGAACACTACTTTTAAGGTCACTTTAGCGTTTTGTCTTAACATGATATTCTGACTTCACCAAATCTTACATGACATAAAGGAGAAAAAAGGAAAAATCTACTGAAAGATTACATACAGAACAATGGGGACTGCAGAAGAAATCTATAAAACAGCCACAATTTCCTGAACATTAAAAAGAGAAAGCTACATTCATTAGTTAACTAGAAACTATTTTTTTTCTTCCATTAAGTGTGGATAGGAATTAGAGGGAAACAGTGAGGCTGTAAGGTTTTCAATAAAAATTCAAAGAAAGCAACTGGATCTTGTTTTAGGAAATCATATGAATATATATTACAAAGGGGGTGGGGGCTGAGCCAATGGCCAGGCACCGACTCCACTGGCTCCAGCTTGGAAGAGTAGGGATGAGTGAGGTGGAAGCTGCCAGAGGGGCAGAAGGAGGACAAACATCTGTGCTGAGGAGGAGAGGAGCAGTGGGTCATGATCGTGCCCCTCCTAATCGCTTCTCCGAAGACCTGATTTAGCACCCAACAACCCCAGGACTTTGCTATGATTCTGGCTGGACGTGTGGGGGCCAATAGCACGCAACTCCCACAGAGTTGCTACAACTCTGCTTTATGGAGGAGAATGTATCTATTGGGCAAAATGATTTACAGTATCATTTGGTGCAACAAACGTACAACAGCTTTTAACATTTAAGCCATGAGTCAGTTTTCTGCCAAGTTAGCATTAACATAAAGGCGTGTTTTGGTTTTGTATACAGAAAACACATGCTTTTGCCTTTTCCCAACTTGGAATCTGGTTGCAGGTGAGACTGAAACATAAGTTTCCATCACTTCCAGATTAAAATAATAATAAAAAAGGAAGCACTTGACAGATCCTGAGCTGCTTTCAGGCTGTGCCTGCAGAGGACGGTATTGCTGTCACCAGAGGTAAGTGCAAGGCTGACATGCCAGTGTGGTAGGAAGCTTCCCCGAGAAGTGGGGGCCCCTTTGCCAGAAGGTGGGGCCTCTCGGTTTTCCCCACCACCAACTAGATTCAATGGTTGGAATTTAGCGCCTACACAAGTGGGTCCCACAGCTGGACAGAGCAGGTAAGGCTAATGGTGCGAGCTGTGCCTCGGCACAGGTAGTCGCATTGGTGTGGTGCAGCCAACAAAACGCGGAACCTGCAAGTGGCCCAGAACGTTTGTGGCTGGGGAGGGAATACCCCTCAAGTACGCTGCAACAGTAAAAGTTCAAAGCACTGGCAGAGTTCAGTTTTGTTCAAGGCAGCACGTGCGAATCCATTCCAGTGAAACGCTACATTCATAGAAGTGCTGTTCACCCCAGAAGACTCAATTCTGGCTGTGCTGGTAAGCGCTGAAGTTCCCGCCGTGTCATTCTGGAGACTGAAGCAGCAAAGTAGCCCTGTTTTGGGGGGTTGTTTAGTTCCTCTCAAACTTCAGCGTCATGGGCGATGGTAGCTAAAACAGGTGATCAAAAAAAGCTGAGTTACCAGGTATTATAGATTGCTTTGCTTTTTAAAAAAATATTTTTTATTGATTTCAGAGAGGAAGGGAGAGGGAGAGAGCGATAGAAACATCAATGATGAGAGAGAATCATTGATTGGCTGCCCCCTACTGGGGATCGAGCCCGCAACCCAGGCATGTGCCCTTGACTGGAATCGAAGCCGCACCCCTTCAGTCCCCAGGCCGACGCTCTATCCACTGAACCAAACCAGCTAGGGCAGTGTGCTATCTTTAGATCTTGTTTTTCCTTGCACTCTAGGCTGAATATTCAACTGTCTCCTAGGCATCTTCTCTTTAATGTGGCAGACTCTGCTCCAACTACACTTCCTGTTACCCAGAAACATCTTGTACTTTCCTACCTCCCATAGCCTTGCTAAAGCTGGTCCTTCTGCTTACAATGTTCCTTTCTTCCTTCTTGTCCAATTATTTTACACACTCCAAGATCCAGCCTAAATGTCGCCTTCTCTATGACTCTTTCTTTTATTGTTGTACACTATAGTACTTTCTTTAAAAAAAAAGTTATTATTGATTTCAAAGAGGAAGGGAGAGGGAGAGAGACAGACAGAAGCATCAATGATGAGAGAGAATCACTGATTGGCTGCCTCCTGCAAGCCCCCTACTGGGGATTGAGCCCGAAAACCCGGCATGTGCCCTGACCAGGAATTGAACCATGACCTCCTGGTTATGGGTTGACACTCAGCCACTGAATCACACCATCTGGGTGAGTATCCTTCTTTTAAACGATGTCATTAGAGTCTCTCCTATCTGAACAACTCTGGTGGTATGTTTGCTTTTTAAGAAATGTTTAGCTCACAGTATTTGGGTCTTTTGGCTCTTACCGTGTAAAATGCTTGCTCTCTTCATGAACCTCCATCTCTGAGCTTTTAAATTCATTTAATTCTTTTCTGATGGCAGCCTGTGGAGAAAAAGTGAAAATGTTTCAGCATTTTCTGTCTGCTATAGTATAGCAGTGGGATTTGCTGTCTAGTCTCTATTGTACTTAACTTTGTGAGTCATTGTAACCCTCAGCAGGCAACCCAGAGGGAAGAAAGAAGACAGGGCAACACATAGGGTGAAACACTGAGCCAATAGCCGCTGTCTTCCCTGACACCAATCATCTCATAATAAATTTATCATCTCAGTGAAATCAAAACACTTGAGGAGTTTAAAAGAGATACTATAACTTTTATAGTTTCCACGCATGTAAAAATGCTTTTCCTGTTTAAAAAGTGAAATATGGTAATTACTAAAATATGCTACCCAGACTCTTTCCAACCAACATAATCACCATTAAAAATATGTCTTATTTCCTTCCAGATTTCTGTACTGGGATGTAACAGGGACTTTCTTCCAGTTTTGGTGGTGGTGGTGGTATCATTAATATAAAGTTTTATATTTTGTAGCTACAAATTTAACATTATTATTAAAAATAGAAATTTTGTTTATGTTTTCCTTTCCAGTTAGTGTTTTGCATAAAGAGAGAAAGAGAGACAGACCTTGTCAGCAGGGGTCAGTTTGGTCCAAGGTTTGTCTGCTCGCCGGTCATAATCTTGAGCATCTGTTACCTCCACATATTCATTAAACCTCAGAATCTTCCTGGCAAGGAGTTCGGCCACAGTCGGCCTTTGACTTAGCTGAAAGACATGGAGCCTCTTAGTTGACTATGCCAAGTCAGGCATCAATCATGCATTCAAATTGCCTCTAATCCAGTGGTTCACCCTTCACTGTACACTGGAGTCACATAAGGACCTTCAAACACTACTGATGCCTGGGTCCATCCCTAGAGATTCTGGGTATTGATACTGTTGTTTTTTTTAAATCCTCACCTGAGGATATTTTTCATTGATTTTTAGAGAGAGTAGAAGGGAAGGTGTGAACCATCGATTGAGAGAAACATTGATGTGAGAGAGACACATGGATTGGTTGCCTCTCAAATGAGCCCCGACAAGGGCAGGGATCGACCTGCAATGTAGGTATATGGCCTTGACTGGAACTGAACCCGGGATCCTTCAGTCCATGGGCCAATGCTCTACACACTGAGCTAAATAGGATAGGATGAGAGGTTTTTTAAAAATATATATTTTTATTGATTCAGAGAGGAAGGGAGAGGGAGAGATAGATAATCACTGATCGGCTGCCTCCTGGGATGAGCAGGTAACCCGGGCGTGCCCCGACTGGGAATGGAACTGTGACCTTCTGGTTCATAGGTCAATGCTCAACCATTGAGCCACGCTGGCCGGTGGAGAGGTGTTTTTTTTTAAAGCTCCTGAATGCACAGCTAAGCTTGAAAACCACTGCTATAAACAAGTGTAAAGTATTACCAGTGCTTCTCAAACTTTAACATGCATACAAAACACTTGGGGGTCTGGTTAAAATGTGGATTCTGAATAAGCAGGTCTGGCAGGGCCTTAGAATCTGCATCTCTTACAAGGTCCTGGGTAATGCCAATGCTGTTGGTCCATGGGCCGTGTTTTGAGAAGCAAAAGGATTAGGGCTATAATCTCACATATAGTACATTAGAAAGTGAATATATTTAATAGGAAAACAATATCTAGTGGGTAATATTAAGGGTGAATTTCTTTTCAACATGAATGATGTCCAGGACAGCGGATTCTGCAACACATTATGATTTAAGATTGCACCATCAGGTGACCTGCACAATCTGAAGGCAGCGAGTCAGTCCAGCTGTGGCCTCTAGCTGCCCTAATTCTATCAAAGATACTTCCTCTAATCTGGGGGAGGGAAGAAATGAGGAAGAAAATGTCTAGATCTCCTCATTCTCTTGTGGATTATTATGTTTAAGAAATATCTAGAGCACTGAGACCAAATCAGAATCTACAGGAGGCAATTACAAACCACTATGGTGAGAAGAAAAGGAAAACAGGTATTAATCCTAGACCAGTGGTTCTCAACCTTCTGGCCCTTTAAATACAGTTCCTCATGTTGTGACCCAACCTTAAAATTATTTTCGTTGCTACTTCATAACTGTAATGTTGCTACTTTATGAATCGTCATGTAAATACTGATATGCAGGATGGTCTTAGGCGACCCCTGTGAAAGGGTCGTTCGACCGCCAAAGGGGTCGTGACCCACAGGTTGAGAACCACTGTCCTAGAGCTTTAGAGCTAATAACACACGTCTGGTACAGAAAAGATTCTACCCTAACTGATCTGGGACCAAGGAAAAAATCCTAGTTAGTTTCCCATGCTTTTCAGATATCAATAAGGGTCAGTTCATTCTTTCCCATATTAGAGAATAGCCAGTTTGCCTTGCAGAATTGAATGTTACACAATCCTGTTACCATCTCTATACTTAAACAGATTTTAGAATCTACATCAAAATCCCAGGTCTACCAAATAAAAGGTAAAATTTTATGCATGTACTGAGCACCTTCTTATGCCAGGCTTTCTTTAAATAGTAAAAGTGAAGGAAAAAAAAAAGCTCTTGATAATGCTGTGTTGTTTTCTATATTTGCATCACGTATTCTATTTTCATAGCAACCTATGGCAATTCAAGTCAAGTGATTTCTTTCCAATCAATAAGGTTACTCAAATATAAGACATGCACTCAGGGGACAGACAGAAACGGAACACTGGGCAATGTACCTTTCTAGTGAGCCGACGTTTGATCTCCCGTTTTTCTGCCTGACGATCAGCCTCGTTTTTAGCTACAGTTGATGGTCAGAAACAAAAAAGATTACTTCACAATGGCAACCTGCATATCAAGCTTTTCACTAATTACAGTGCAGGCATTTCTTACAGACTCCAAGTCAGAATAAAACATGAATTTCGGGGAGGCTAACCAAGACAATTTTCTTGTCAACTGGTAGTCTAATACTCAAGAGCAAGGGTAGCAAAAATGGTACCAAGCCGGATAGTAGCCTATATTTTTACTGCCCGTGAGCTGACATTGATTTTTACATATTTTTAAAAATATCTCCCCCCCCCCACCGTGCTTTATTTTATTTTAAGGTTAACTTCTACCTCTGTGTTAAATATGTTTTTACTCGTTTTTAGAGAGAGAGATAGGGAAAGAGAGAGAGAAAGACTGATGAGAGAGAAACATCAATCAGCTGCCTCCTGCACACTCCCCACCGGGATTGAGCTCGAAACTCAGGCATGTGCCATGAGATTCGAACCAGTGACCTCTTGGTGCCTGGGTCGACGCTCAACCACCGAGCCACCCTGGCTGAGTTGGTTTTTTCACATTTTTAAGTGATTATATTTGAATGGTTTGATAAGTACCTAAATAATAGCTTCCTTTTATTTTGACCTGCAAATCTGAAATTATTTACTCTGTGTCTTTTAAAAAAATCTTTGCATCCCTGATCAGTGTGGCTCTTTTGGTTGAGCCAACGAAAGGTTGCCTGTTCGAATCCTGGTCAGGTTGTGGGCTCGATCCCTGATAGGTGGCCATCAATGTTTCACTCTCACAGTGATGTTTCTCTCTCGCCCCCGCACCCCGCCTCTCTAAACATCGATAAAAAATCTTTAAAAAATAAGAATCTTAAAAAAACAACAAAAACCCCCTTTCAGATTCTTGCTCAAAGGTAACCACTTAGAAGGGAGATCACACTAAGTTTTGTGTGATAGGTTTGTAAAGACTCCCACACTTTAAAATTTACTAAGTGATTAAGTTGCATATATCCGAATAGCGATGAGAACAAGGTCAAACTGAGCATGCCCACAAGTAACCCTATGAAGCCTAATCCTCTTTGGTGTGTGGAGGTTTTGAAGTCCAAATTTCACCCTATAATATGGAAAAATAAATCTGACCTAGATTAGAATGCTATTTCAGGAAGTTAATTATGTATGGGGGGGGGGGAGGATAAATGCATGGTCCTATTTTGTGACTTTAGAGATATGAAAGTCTAAAGAGATGAAAAAGGCAGCGAGTCTGCTGCCCTTGGAGCTGCTTTGGGCCCCAGCCCTTAGATCACACAGGGGACAGGAAGGCCCCTCCAACTGCACGGCCACTATTTGCTTCCTTGAAGAAAGGGAAAAGTTGGGCAGCGTCTACCACACACTGTGAAATCCTCCCAAGTGCCCAAGGCAGTCAGCCTCAAGATACTGTAAGAACATTAAAATTTTCTGTAGAATCCCAGTACACTCAGCAATACTATTATGTTATCTTGGAAAGAAAGTTTGGGGAACTCTGTTCCTTCAGGGGAAAAGCTACAAAAAGTCCTTCCTGGGCGGGAACACTCTCTCCTTGGCCCTTGCAGAAAATGCTTCTCTTCTCTGTTATATATGTTAAAGTCGGAAATATATACAGAAAATCTATACAACTTTATTTTTATAACTGGACTCACGTTGTAGTATATTTCGTTGTTCAAGTTCTTCTGGTGTTGGTCTTTGACTCAGTCGTCTAAAAAGAGACAAATAAGAATATTATCTATGTTAAACCTCTCAATCCTTTTTATAAAGACCTGTTTTGGTCTTAGTTTATATTAGTCCCTACACTGGCAAGAAATCAATAAAATCTCAAACTGTTTTGATATTTCATTTGTTTATCTGATTCACTGTTTATGAAACAAGTTTCACATTGAAAGTGTTCATACAGATGTTACAACATAAAAAGGAATTGTATGTATAAACAGGAGGCCAGAATTCTAGTTCTAGCTCTGACGTCAACAAGCCCTAACACTACGAAAAAGCTCAGTCAGACTCTGAAAGTACTCATCTGTAAAATGAATGTTTGGACTGGACTGGTGGCTCCCAAAAAGATTTGCTCCTTCAGCAAATCTGTTAACACAGATACTCAAGGCATATTAAAAATTTTGATTCAGGAAACCAGGATAAGGACTGAGATTTTAAAATAAGGTCCTCTCTATCAAATATTTTATGAAGTTTCTCATCACCTACAGTTCTGAGATGTTACCAATGATGTATCATTTTTGGAATCAGAAAATTATTCATTTATTACCATCTATCTATATATAAAACCCTAATATGCAAATAGACCAAACGGCAAACAAGCGAACAGCCGGTTGCTATGATGTGTGCTGACCACCAGGGGGCGCGCGTGGAACATGGTGGGCGTTGGCGGCAGTGCGATGGTGGAGCAGGTGAGCAGGGGAGCCAGACCACGGTGGGGCGTTCACTGCTGTCATGGGGGCAAGCCTGTGGTGGTCACTGAAAATTCTTTGCTCCCGCATGCCGTGGTCCTGCCAGGCACTCGCACCCGCTGCTGGTGCTGGCCCCACTCGCACCCGCAGCTAATGCTGGAGCCGCCACTCACACTTGCTGCCAGTGCTCGGCGCCCGTCTCAATTGCTTGGTGCCATCAGCAGGTGCGAGCGGCAGCTGCCAGCCCCGATCGTCCCTGAGGGCTTCTCCACCTCCCCCTGCTCCTGCTGCTGGCGCTGGCCCCAATCTCTGCTCTGTCAGTGCATGGGAGTGGCGACAGCGGCAGGAGTGGGGCTGCCAGCAGATAGGAGACCAGGGGCCGCAGTGGGAGGGGTCGGGCGGGGGTGCGGAGGATGGGCCAAGACCCGCACCTGTGTGCCCACCACAGCCTCTCGGCCCACCGTTCCTTTCAAGGTGCACAAATTCATGCACTGGGCCCCTAGTTAATTTATAATTCTCAGACAGTCTTTGAATTACATGCTAATAACTATTTTTTTAAAAGTATGTTTATTGATTTCAGAGAGGAAAAGAGAGATAGAAACATCAATGATGAGAGAGAATCATTGATCGGCTGCCTCCTACACATTGGGGATCAAACCTACAACCAGGCATATACCCTGACTGGGAATTGAACCATGACCTCCTGATTCTTAGGTCAACACTCAACCACTGAGCCACGAAGCTGGGCAAAGATCCCCATTTTAAACTAATTCCTAATTTTGATGGTCTCTTGGTGACAATCAGAGGGCCACAGTTTTGCATTAAGAGTGCCAACCTGGCCAATAGCACAACAGGTGTGTAAGATAGGAGAGAATATATTTTAGTTAATGAACATCCTTAATTACTTTGTAAGTAATGTGTCACCAGTTCCATCTCCTTTTCCTCATTCTATCAAGAGATACATGTGAGTTGGGAAAATACCTGTCTATATACCTGGACTCTAATGTGTATTATATGTGCAGGTAATTGGCCTGCATTCAGTTTCTCTATGCGTGGGGTTCCAGCTGACTTGAAAAATATAGTAACATAATGGAAAAATATGTATACTAACACTTTGAAAGGAGGCAGTTACATGGAACATGTGTAATAGATATAATAAAAAATGTGGGTGTGCTCTTTAATTGGGCTGGCATCTCATGCTTGAGCAACTGGATAAATGACAGAGGAGTCTCGCTATTCTGGGAACCACCTGAATTCTCTAAAACTTAAAACAACAACAAAACGTATCTTATGGTTTAATTGCCAAGTTCTTAGAGAATACTCAACCGGGCACAATAGGGTTTGTTTGTTTGTTTTTAGAATATATTTTTATTGATTTCAGAGAGAGGAAAGGAGAGAGAGAGATAAAAACATCAATGATGAGAGAGAATCATCGATCAGCTGCCACCCGCACACCCCACACTGGGGACTGAGCCCGAATCCAGGCATGTGATCTGACCAGGAATCTAACCGTGACCTCCTGGTTCATAGGTCGAAGCTCAACCACTGAACTATGCCAGCCAAGCCACAATAGATATTTTAAAAATATACTATTTCTAAAATTAAAAAAAACACATAACAAAACAGTAACAAAAAGATAAATGAAGCTTCACCACAAAATAAGTCTCCAACATACATACTGTCCAAATCAAATCAAATCAATGTATTCTAACCAGTGGGCCTACCGGATCAGCGTGTTCCCAATCTGGTGCCGTATTTCATTCCACTCCTCTTTGCTTTTGCGAGGCCAAGAATTCAAGTTCAACTCTGGTTCACTGGGTCTGTGATTCAACTTCATTGCCAGTGTGTCTTTCCTCTTCACTTTGTTGGCCAGAGCACCTTTGCACAAGAAAAGAAAATGTTGAAGCTTAAGGCTCAACCTCACCCGCTTGAGCTTCAGGCAAGAATCTGAACAAATAATATCCTATCTCCCAGCTTCCACGTGACCTCCAATCGTCCAGCTAACAAAGAGGTGGGGGTGAAGCTAAGAAGACATCTAAAAATCTCAGCCAGATGGCCTCAGAGGGGCTAAAGATATCTTCTCCCTTCTACCAGTCCTCTACACTTTCATCCCTAATAAGAATTGCTACAGGAGACAAACTAAGCATGGGACAGCCCTCTGAATTATAACAAAAAGTATTCACACTAACACACCTCATAAAATTCCTATCTTAAGGCTGTTCTCTCACTTTCAGGATTCCATTATTAAAAACAGATGAAAAAACTGAAGGATGCAATCTACTTGGCTCCCGCTCATGGCTTGTTATAACAATGGCAATATCAGAGACAAGAGTTCTTCATAAGCCAACATCAGGTAGTCAGATGACTCATGGGAGAAGGTGCCTGTTTCCATTAATTTTTCACTTGCTAAGACCAGCCAGTAGCTTTAACTATAAAAGAATTTTCTCTTTTGCTTTCCCTCCTTTTCTTACTGTTCTGGCTTTCATCTTCATCCTCTTCGTCTCGGTACTGAATGGGACCTTCTGAGTCTGAGTCGCTCTCCTTCTCTTCCTCTTCCTCCTGCAGACACTGTGGGAGTGTAGGAGTGACTGAGGTAGGAGGCATATCTTCACTGAATGCAGATGGGTGGGTTTGCTCCTCTTCTTCATCATCTGGACTAAAAAATTAACATAATTACATAACCTTTCAGAAAGGTTAAAGAACATACAATACAAGCTAGTAAGTAACAGATAGAGCCGGGATTTGAACCTAGAGCTCGCTTATGCCAAAATCCATGCTCTTAAGCACCATGTATCAAAAAATTCAGGGGTTTCAATTTTCAAGTATAACAGTTTATAATTTTTATAGCATCATGAAATTGTCTGCTATGGAAACCATGTTATAGAAATCAGCAGGGTAAACAAACTTCAAATTCTAGAATATGTCTTATTTGTTGAGTATTCTTTTTACTTTAAATTTATTCACATTTTCTTTTTATAAGTAATTTTTTTCCAAGAAGGGCTAACTAAAAAAGGAAGGTAAAGGAGAGGAAACAAGAGGCAAGCTTTTAAGGCACTCACACTTTCAGCATTTCAATAGTGACGGGAAGTGACCTGGTACGACCCAGGGTATTGCTGTCCTCAGAAAAGTTGTCACTGTTCTCGAAGAGCAACGAATGAGCTCTGTGAGAGCCCTCCAAGGAGGAAGAGATGGGAAGTGGGCTGGTCAGGGCCTGTTGGATTCGGATATGCAGTGGGAGTGGGGGCAGCCTAGAGGGTACATGGGGCTCCCCAAAGCTGTGGTCCAACATCCTCTTGGGTACTTCCTTCTTCTGGTCTTCCTGCGGGGAAACCTCCTGGGGTAGATCTGAAGAAGGTGCAAACTCAGTTTCTGGCACAACTTGAAAAGTCTTGGCAGGGAGTGGAGGGGACCGTGGGGGCTCTGGTGGTATATGAGTGGGCAGTGGGGGGGAAGGAGAGGGAGGGGGGATGGGCAGCAGCTGTTCGGAGCCCCCAGAGCATGTGCTCTTCTCTCTTTGATCACTTGGTGCTTTTGTGGTGGTGGCGGCGGTGGCAGACTCCGAGGTGGGTACCAAGGTTGATGGAATGCCTCTCTTCGGTGGTAAGGGTGGGGATGGTTTAGATAACAATGTTCCATTGTTTACTGCCGGAAAAAGAGAGAGCAACATCTCACTATAAGATGGCTTTACAATGCTTTGAAGGGCCAGCCCAGGGCATAGAATTAGAGCTGAGCTGTCTTAACCTTTCAGGCAAAAAAATTACATGTCATGCCTTTGCCATTCCCTAGATACCTCATTCTAAAACAAAATTACCCTTCAATATCTATGAGACCTTATACATGTATAGAGGTATAGGAAGACCACTATCCTAATACTCTGATAAGAAAGTTTTACCAAAAAGAAAAAAAAACAAAGAAATGTTTTAGTTTTTTAAAAAGAAATTTATGAGAGAGAGAGAGAGAGAGAGAGAGAGAGAGAGAGAGAGAGAAAGAGAGAAAGGGAGATATCAACAACCTGGGTATGTGCCCTAACTGGAATTGAACCCACCACTTGGTGTATGAAATGATGCTCCAACCAAATGAGCCACACAGCACACAGGCCAGGGCGGTAATCTGATGTTTTAATGTAATTTATCGTAAGTGTGTGTGTGTGTATATATATATATATATATACATACATATATACACACACACACACACATATATGCATATATATGTGTGTGTGTATATATATATATATATATGTATATATATATATATATATATATATATGCATTTTTATTGATTTCAGAAAAAAAAGGGAGAGGGAGCGATAGAAACATCAGCGATGAGAGAGAATCACTGATCGGCTGCCTCCCGCACAGCCCCCACCAGGGATCGAGCCTAGAACCTGGGCACGTGCCAGATCAGGAATCAAACCGTGATTGAATCAATACTCAACCACTGAGGTACCTCGGCCGGGCTCATCGTAAGTATATTTTTAAAAGGACTTTCAGAAAAATAGCACATACACATTAAAAAAAGGATTCAGCCCTAGCCAGTTTGGCTCAGTGGTCAGAGAGTCAGCCCTCAGACTGAAGGGTCATGGGTTTGATTCTAGTCAAGATGACGTACCTTGGTTGTAGGCTCCATTCTGGGCCCTGGTTAAGGTGCATGCGAGAGGCAACCAATTGATGTGTCTCTCTCATATTGATGTTTCTCTCTCTCTCCCCCTCCCTTCCATTCCCTCTTAAAAAAAAAAAAATCAATGGGAAAAGTATCCTCGGCCCTGGCTGGTTTGGCTCAGTGGACAGAGCGTCGGCCTGCGGACTGAAGGGTCCTGGGCTTGATTCCAGTCAAGGGCACGTGCCTGAGTTGCGGGCTTGATCCCCAGTGTGGGGTGTGCGGGGGGCAGCCGATCAATGATTCTCTCTCATCAGTGATGTTTCTACTGGTATCTCTCTCTCCCTTTCCCTTCCTCTCTGAAATCAATAAAAAAATAATAATAATAAAAAAAGTATCCTCAGATGAGGATTAACCACAACAAAAAGGATTAAGCCCTGGCCGGTTTGGCTCAGTGGATAGAGCATCAGCCTGTGGACTGAAGGGTCCCGGGTTTGATACCAGTCAAGGGCATATGCCTGGGTTGTGGGCTCCATCCCCGGTAGGTGGCATGCAGGAGGCAGTCTGTCAATGATTCTCTCTCATCTTTGATGTTTCTATCTCTCCCTCTCCCTTCTTCTCTGAAATCAATAAAAATAAATTTTTTTTAAAAAAAGGATTTAAAAAAATGTAAATCTTAGGATCAGTGAAAGAGATACTTTTGGGTAGACTGGGCTATTGCTGCCTCTAAAAAACAGCAGTTGCTTACCCTGAAAAGAGAATACTACTGGTTTAGAGCAGTGGTTCTGGTCCCTGTATATGCAGCATCAGCATCACCTGGGAACTTCACAGAAATGCAAATTCTCAGGCCCTATTCCAGACTTACTGAACCAGAAACTTTAAGTGCAGGGCCCAGCAATCTGTATTTTAACAACCCCTCCAGGCGACTGTGATGAGAACACCTGTCTTGACAACCATTTGTGAACACAGGTGTATAGAACAGGTCTGTACCTAAGAGTTGAAAAACCTATGTTTGAGTTCTATCTTTCACTAACTGCAACCTTGAATGAGTCACAATTTCTTCTTGTTCTGCTTGCCCTAATTATATAATAGATAAAAATCAATTTCCTACTTCACAAGGAGATTTTGAAAATAAGTATATGAAAGCTTCTCAAATTCCTCAGAGATAAGTCAATCTAAGGTGGTGATAACATGATAATAATAATAACCTTCATCCTGTTTTTATCAAGCTACTCCAGCTTGTCATACAATAAATTCTAAGCCTGTTTTTCAAGGTTCTAGTCACCCCACACAACTTGATGGTTATTAGCCATTTAACAAGCATATATATTTTTTAAATCCTCACCTGAGGACATGATTGGAGAGAGAAAGGGAGGGAAGGACGAAGGAAGGGAGGGAAGGAAGGAGGAAAGGAGGGAGGAAAGGAGGGAGGAAGGGAGAGGGAGAAACACTGATTGGCTACCTTCTGCATGTGCCCCAACCAGGGATCGAACCTATATCCCAGGTATGTGCCCTGACCGGGAATCGAACCTGCAATCTTTCTTTGCACAGGACGACGAGACACTCCAGCGGGCATACTTTTTATTCCTCCAATCATTAACAAAAACTTTAAGCAGTACTAAGCCTAATATCATTTTTCCTGAAAAACTATCTTCCTTTCTCTCCTCCTTTTCTTGAAAATTCCTCTAAGAAGGTATGCATTTATATAAAGAAAATAGACCTAAAAAGGATTTCAGGTAAATATAAAAAATTTACTAAAACCAATTATCCTCCCTTTCTCTCTTCCACCACTGATTTTACTCAGAGTAGCATTTTTAACCCTCAAGATAAAACATGATTTTATCAGAACCATTTAAATAATATCTTTTGCAGTTCCTCTTGAAGACATTATGCCAGATTCTGAACCACAAGTTACACTGGCATCTATACAATCGTCTTCTCATCTACTGGGCTTATGCTGGAGGAATGCCCTGGCAGTTTAAAGTAGGTTAAAATAAATCTTTTCTTCGTGCTGGTCAAACCTGTTGTGATCTTCACATGCCCCAGTCCCCCAACTATAGATAGTATTCCAGAAACAGTTTTAGGAAAATAGATATGAATCGCCCACACCTGACCTCATTTTAGTGGTTTCTGACTTCAGAAGCCTGTTGCCACTCATAGTCGCCTGCCTCATTTTCAAGACTTTTCTATAGAGTGCATTCAAAGGGACAAGATATGGAAACTCCCTCACAGACCAAATCAATATTGGATCAGCTATCCTATAAAATAACCATCTAAAACCCAACCCAACCCAAAATGGCAACCTAAAGACTTACTTACCAGTGACAGGGTTGCTATTTCTGTGAGTTGGTTTAGGGGGAGGAACAGGGGGCTGCTTGGCAGGGAGGCTGGGGGGAGCAGTAGTGTTAGTGCTGACAGGAGCAGCAGGAAGAGTCCTGGGTGCTGGGGTAGGGGGCACGGAGGCATTAATAACAGTTTTTGGGAGGTTTGTGGCGGCAGCAGTGGCAGCAGGTGCTGTGGTGGGGGCGGCGGTAGAAGTGGAGGAGATGGGCCTTGCTGTGCTGCCAGAGCAAGTGGCATCCTTTGCTTGCCCTTCATGTGCTTCATGAGAAGAGGACAACGGTCTTTTAGGGGGAAGTAAAGGCTGCTTGGGTGCATTCTCAGGAACGAAATCTGCTTCAGAATTAGGCCGGCTTCCAGTTGAGCCTGTGTAATAACAGATATGATTTAAAAGGAGAGAGTAACAAGACAGACTCAAAAAGCTAGCAATTTATAATCAACTTCACCCATTATTTAATTTATAGATGAATTGACAGGCAAGTTTCCCAACCTCAAAATACTTAAGGTAGATGACACTTTTTAAGTCAGGAAGTGAGACTTATTATCGTAGTGATTTGTCATACAAGAGCCAGGAGGAGGCACATTCGACAGAATACCTTGGGTGGAGGAAGAAAAATGTGCATCTTAAAAATGTCCTACAGTTATCTGATACTTAACATCCTCCATCCTTGAGAATCACAAATATAGATACTTTGTGAATAAAAGAAAGAGAAGGGGGAAATTCTACTTAAAGTTACAACTAGTTGGAGACTTGCTAGAGAGAATTCCCTCTGGGTTTTATTTCTCCCCTTGCTCTTGCAAACCCTTGAGGTAAATGAGAATGACCCATGGCTCTTTAAAAAAAATTTTTAAATTGATTTTTACAGAGAGAGGAAGGGAGAAGGAGAGATAAAGAGAAACACTGATGTGCTGCCTCTACTGGGGATTGAGCCCGCTAGCTGGGCATGTGCCCTGACCAGGAACTGAACCAGTGAGTGACCTTTTGGTTCATGGGTCGACACTCAACCACTGACATACTGGCCAGTCTCTCTCCCCCCTCTCTCTTTTTTAATATCCATGGCTCTTAAACTAAAAAATCCAGTTTCTTACCCAGTTGCTTCTTTGAGTCCTCTTCTGGAACAGGTTTTCCAAGACTTGGTATTCTTTCTGGCTCTTCCTCTACTGGGACTGGACTAGAAGATCTGGCATCCCCAATGGGGGTGGTGTGGCCATTCTTTAACATGGCATGGTTCAACTTCCCTGGATCCTCACCATCTGCAAGGTCCAAATGGAAAGGGCAAACTGATGAAACTGGCATGGTCATCTTATCCCATTTCCTCCTCTTCCTTTTAGTTTATCATTTAGATCTAGGTTGTTATTATTATTATTATTACTAAAGGCCTGGTGCATGAAATTCGTGCATGGGGGCGGGTGTCCGTCAGGCTGACCTGCACCGTCTCCAATCCGGGACCCTCTGCCTGCCTGCCTGATAGCCCCTAACTGCTCCCCTGATGGCCTGATCACCCCTAACTGATCTCCCTTGCCTGCCTGATCTCCCCTGCCTCTGCCTGCCTGCCTGATTGCCCCTAACTACCTCTGCCTGCCTGCCTGATCACCCATAACTGCTCCCCTGCCAGCCCTGATCGCCCCTAACTGCTCTCCCCTGCAGGCCTGATAGCCCCTAACCGCCTCTGCCTCGGCCCCCGCCACCATGGCTTTATTCAGAAGGACATCTGGAAGATGTCTGGTCTATCTGGTCTAATTAGCATATTACCTTTTTATTAGTATAGATTTTTATTATTATTTGGATCCTTATAGTAGTGGAAATTAAGTAATTCCTTTTTAAAATAGACATTTGATTGCCTATTATGTGCCAGCTGCATTGCTATATGAATAAGACAGACTTATTATACATGTAATTACAGTATTAAACATTAAGAGCTATAATGGATGAAGTGGTAGGAATAAAGAAGAAATAATGATCCTGTGGTGGGAGTGGGGTTAGGAAAGCTTCACAGAAAGTGATAGCTAAACTTGGTCTTAAAGGAAGGATAGGAACCTACTAGACTGATAATTAGATTCTTTAATGTATCTAGGAAGAAGGAACAGCATGTAGAAAGATGTGAAATTATTTGACATTTTTGGGAACTGGCAACTAGTTAAGTCTGGCAGTAGAATAGATGCATACAAGGAAAAGCTGTGTATAGGACTGTAGAGGCAAGCAAGAGCCAGGCTATGAAAAATACCAAACATCATGTAAAAGAGCCCAGACTGAATCCTGTAGGTAACAGGAAGCTAATGAATTAAAGTAGGAGAGAGATCTGATCTGACCTATCTTTTAGAAGGTTAACTCAGAGCTGTGAGGAGGATGGATTGCACAGTGATTGAACAGGAAAACAATTAATGAGCTACTGTTAGAATATATAGGTGAGAAGTAGCAGAGGGTGCCTGTGCGTATTATGGGTCGAGAGCAAGGGGTAGAACTGACAGATGCATCAAAGGTAAATATGAAATACAAACTAAACTGCAGGAATCATCACTAGGCTGAAGGCTTTGGGATGACCACTCATCACTATGAAAACTGTAGGTAAGATTCCTTCACGGAGCAATTAGACAAACATTCCCAGCTACTGCTAAGGTTTTTCTATACTCCTTTGGAGGAGAAAACTAAAAAAAACACACCACCACACCTAAGGTTGGAGACTAAAAACTGTCTCAGCTGCTAGTGTGCTGACTGGAACTAGAGGCTTTCCAAATGGTGCCCTTTACTAGACAGCGCTATTCTTCATGCAGGCTAAATAGGAGGTGGAGTTTGGGCTAAAAGTAGTGAAGAGACTACGGCAAATGAGCACCAAATAAAAATGTACTTCTAAAGCTGAGATTCTGACAACTACTTTATTTTTTTTTAAAATGGGGAGGGGCAAGAGCACAACAATTATGCAAATGTAGTAAGTTATTACTTATGTTAATTCAGACCAGCGTTAACAAAAACAGGTCTTTCTGGAATACAGAGCAATGAATCATTTTAGTGCCAACATAGAATGCTACTTTTGAAAGCAATATAGTGAAAGGTTAAGACACATTATTAATTGGTTTCTACTCAGCACATATTAGTAAAATATATGTAAAAGCAATCAGTTCTTTCCTAAGTTACTTAATCAGGACTGCCTACTTTTAAGTAAAATTTCTTATATTTAGGGTTTCTGCAATGCTAGCAGAATGAAGCAGAAATAGTATTTGGCTTTAATGCCTCTGAATGGCCTCCCTCTCAGAAAATCTATTAAGTATTTTAAAATATAGTCAAGTCAAAACCATAATCAAGCCAAATGCCATATTCAAGTATGAAAAGAGCGTTAAGGTTCAAACACTGCTTTGGGGCTAAACTGGCTGTCTGTCAGGCCCTGAGGTCCATCTCGGAGTTTCTTCTTACAGAATAAAGCTTAGGTCAGTTTTGTGATTGGCATAATGGCATCTTGTCCAATGGCTGCAATTCATTCATCAATTGGGCCTTTGAGCTCCTAGGCAAAAACAACTTTGAACCAGAGCCAATAGGAAGCAGAGGGAAAAAGAGACTGAATGAAGGTGAAAACCTGGCTGGTGTAGATCAGTGGTTAGAGTGTCACCTCCACACACTGAAGGGTCTTGGGTTTGATTCCCAGTTCCAAGGGAGGCAACCAATCAATGTGGCTTTCTTATATCAATGTTTCAATTTCTATCTCTCTCTCTCTTTTACCTCTCCCTCTCCTTCTCCCTTTCCCCCTTCCACTCTCTAAAACTCAATGGGGCCCTAGCTGGTTTGACTCAGTGGATAGGGCATCGGCCTGCGGACTGAGGGTTCTTGGGTTCAGTTCCGGTCAAGGGCACATGCCTGGGTTGCAGGCTTGATCCCCAGTAGGGGGCGTGCAGGAGGCAGCTGATCAATGATTCTCTTTCATCATTGATGTTTCTGTCTCTCCTCCTCTCCCTTCCTCTCTGAAATGAATAAAAATATATTTAAAAAAAAAAAACTCAATGGGAAAAGTATCCTTGGATGAGGATTAACAAAAAACAAACAATAAAAATAAGAAAGAAGTAATGTACAGGGTTTTGTGGTGAGTGAGCAAGAAAGGTGAGAGGCATGGAGTGAGGAATGGCTATTAGAAAAAAAACAAGGGCCAAAGTTGCTGCAACTGAGGGGTTAGAATTTTAAACACCTACATACCTAGAAGATTTTGTGTCCTACTGTAAAAACAAGCAGATGCATGATAAAACAAAAACTACATGTGCTCATAACTAACCATGTAGAAAATTCATAAAAATAGAAAGAAAAAAAATTATTCCCATCTCATCACCCAGAGGTAACCAATGCTAATAGTATTTTTCCTTCAAGCTTCTTTACTCTGCTTACTTTTTTTAAAAAAATATTTTTATTGATTTCAGAGAGGAAGGGAGAGGGAGAGAGAGACAGAAACATCAATGATGAGAGAGAATCATTGATTGGCTGCCTTCCACATGCCCCACACTGAGGATTGAGCCTACAATCCAGGCATGTGCCCCGACTGGGATTCGAACCATGACCTCCTGGTTTATAGGTTGACGCTCAATCACCGAGCCATACCAACTGGGCCTCTGCTTACTTTTTATAAGGTTGAAATAATAAATCTTCAATATACACAATTTAATTAAATTGTGTGAATAAGCAATACATGCACACAGTTCAAAACCTAAAAAGTATAATATGCCATCAGTTTGGCTCCTTTCTCCTATTATCCAAAGGATATGGTATATTTTAAAAACTTGGTTTTCAGATTTTTGTCTCATAAAAAGTAACTCTAATGAAGAGAAATAAAATGCAACCACTGTACTATATAGTCTTAACTCCTAAGTTGCTTTGTAAAAGTCAGACATTGGAGAAAGTCTTGACATTATTAAACCAGCAATGAGTGTTGAAATACCAAAACATGATCTTTAGGACAGACTAAGATTAGAGCAGCAATATGGGCATGAGACAAATTTGGTCAAAAAAAAGTAGAAGAAAGAGAAATAGATAGATAGATAGATAGATAGATAGATAGATAGATAGATAGATAAAGAGAGGAAAGAAAAAAAGAGAGGAAGAAAAGGAGAAAAGGAAAAGAAAGAGAAAGAAAAAGAAAGAAAGAGAGAGAAAGGAAGGAAGGAAGGGAGGGAGGGAGGAAGAGCTGGAGAAACCAATGACCAAGTATTGCAGCTGGCACAGAGAATGTGTGCTCCAACGATCTTCACTCAATTTCAGAGGTAAAGATCACAGCCAGATAATTTAGACATGGACTGAAAGGTGAATAGTTGCCCTCTACCCCTGCCAGAAAATGGACTTTAATGAAATAAATTAGGAGGTAATTATTAGAATAAAATAATTTTATACTTATACCCCTAATTTGACATTTTGTCCAAAAAAAACCAAACAAAACCCAAACACTCCGTTATTCTCACTTACTAGTATGTTTTAATCTTTCATTTATTAGATATTTTCATTTCCACAAAAATATATGCCTTCCTTAAATAAATCAAAAATAGGTGAAATGGCATTAATTCTATAAAAATATCTTATTAATACTTAATTTTTCATCATTATGTATAATATCAGTAGAGAAAAATGCATAGAACATAAATGTAAATTTCAATGAAATACTACGAGAACACTTGTATGATCATCATGGACATTAAGAAATGTTTCCAGACCCCAGAAACCTCCTTTTCTGCCTAGTAACATTCCTTTCCTTTTCCCACAAAGCAATCACTCTCCTAACTCTGTGACAATCCTTTGTTTTTCTAATTATAATTTAACCAGTTAACGCACATCTCCAAACTCTATAGTTTAATACTGCCTATTTTTCCTTTACGTTTACAGAAATAATACAACATATTTTTTCATAACTGACTTAATTGCTCAATATTACTTATGAGATTGATATTATAGCATGTAGGTGTTTATTTTTATTTTTTAAAATATATTTTATTGAGTTTTTATAGAGAGGGAGAGGGATAGAGAGAAACATCGATCAGCTACCTCCTGCACACCCCCTACTGGGGATGTGCCCGCAACCAAGATAAGTGCCCTTGACAGAAATCGAACCTGGGACCCTTCAGTCCACAGGCCGACACTCTATCCACTGAGCCAAATCGGTTAGGGTAGGTGTAGTTTATCTTCATTGCTGAGTAAGTATTTTATTTTATAAATGTATCACATTATGTTTTACTATTATAGGCATTTGGGTTGTTTCCAATTTTGCTCTATTGTTAGTAAATACTGTTGCTACAAGTATATTTGTACATATCTTGATATAAATGCATACACATTTTTGTTGTATATATGCAAAGTTCTGGACATACCTGCACATAGGTTTATATATATCCAGCTTTCACAGATTCTTTAGTGAAGTCAATGCTTTTGCAGACTTTCCTATTGAGTTTTTTTTTTCTTTTTTAATGGACATTTAAAAAAACATATTCTAGATATATGAACAGTTTTTGTTTTGTTTTTAAAGTTGATCCCCCACTCCCATCAATGGCAAAAGAATGAAAGAAAATTCAAATACCTAGTCAGAACCAAAGACCAAGTACACAGACAGGCATATGCCATTGGTGTGCAAACTCACCCTGTTCAGAGTCTTCCAACAGAACCCCTCTTTTAACCAGCTCTTCTCTCGGTTTTCGCATAGATATTTTTCGCTCTAAAACTAACATTAAATTGGAAAACAGCACTCAGAAATGTGACAGTTAAAGGTTAACTTTAAGCATTCTAACTCCACAGGTAAAAGTATAAAGTGGTTCAATTTTCTAGTCTCTGGAAAGAAAAGAACAGGAAAACTACCTTAATAATAAAAAACTTAATTTTTTCATATGCTGTGTTATTAGGAAAATAGTATTTCCAAAAAGGAACTATCCTTATATAATTTTATCTTTTTTAATTAAAATTTCAACGATAAGGTATTTATGAATATACTTTCTCTGGGAGGACGTGGCCAGAGTAGAAAAAAAGAAGCATCTAAGATTTGCTATAGTTTAGAAACTCCATTTACCACTTGATAAACTTTAGTCCCATCAATATTTCAACTTGGGAATGAGGCTATAATATATAAGGCTTAGTGAGTAACCATTTGGTTTTTAATTCTAAAAGATTCAATTCCTTCTTCAAATAGGGGGTTATCAAAGCCTGGGAAAGGAATGAAAAGTTAGGTAACTTCCAAAATAAGGACCTCTTTAACTCAGAACACATATCTAAATCTTTATTTTTTCACATATATATTTTTATTGTTGGTAGTATTACAGATGTCCCCATTTCCCTCCCCCCTGTATCCCCCTTCTCCCAGTCCCTCCCCCGCTCCCCCCAGGTCATCACCACCCTATTGCCCATGTCCATGGGCTATGCATATAAGTATGTAAATTTTAATATCTCACCTTCTGATGTCTCTTTGAATTTATCACTACTTTTTTTTTTCCGCCATTTCCAGGGCTTGAAGATCTTGCCAAAGCCTGAGAACTTGCTCTTCCTTTTGGTGGGAGGCGTCATGTCTCCTCCTGCTTCCACACTGTCCATGATCATGCCTGGGTCGGCAGTGGGCTGGCCTGCTTCTTCTGTTGCATGGTGAGAGGGAAGAGAATAGCCAATTCGTTATTTTGGCATAATCTTGAAATTGTCCCTGCCCCTTTCTTCCTGTTGTAGTTGGAAAGGATCACAGCAATGATAAACAATCATGCAGAGACGGACTCCTTGACATCACATAGACACCAAACATCCAAATCCATGACAGATAAACTACTGAGGAGGAAAACGAACCAAACCAAGTTGACATCATTTTAGGACAAAAATTCAATGAGATGATTATAACCAGCTCAAAATCTTTTAAAGGCACACACACAAATGTGGACGTCTTCCCAATAGGCATGAGATCTTGCCCCATGAAGCCTACTGTTGTTAGTCTTCTCATTCTTTTGGCATGGGGAAGGTCTTCCCCAGCTAACATACTATCTCCCCTGTCACTGAAGCAGGGAACTTCATCATTTGTGAGTGAGTCATTATTCTTTGTTAAACACTATCCTCTCCCTATCCTCCTCTTTCAGGACATAAATAGTTCAGAGAGGGGGTGACACAGTAAGTGTTAACACCTTTCTTACATCTGTTTTTCAGATTGTATTCTGCCTTTACAAGACCCTAGGGAGTTCTGGAGCACTGTAAGGGGACTAAGGTGGGGGGGGGGGGCAGGGGCATAGAAGGATAGTGGTTTAAAATGGAAGGATTTTTATTTTTATTTTTGTTGGGGGGGAAAGTAGAGGTGAGGTGAAATTCCAGTTTGCTTATCACAATATTGTCTTAGGGACAACTCTGATTTTAAGGATTTCACGAAACATAACTGACATAGTAAATGTACAGGATTGAAATGAAAGACCATAAATTAAGTCCCTCATAATGACTATACATGCAGGGTTTAGTTAGGTAGCTTTAGTGGCACAGAAAGGAGCAGCCAAGACTGGGCCAAGAATAATACTTCTAAAAAGCAGGAAGGCAACAAAAAAAAGCAGGAAGGCAACACAATATAGTTTTGCACTCCACCTACTGTCCCAGGGTTCTCTGGAGAAGTCTAGAGGAGAAGAAAAAAAGAGAGTCATGTGGAATAACAGTCCTGAAATTAAAGTGGAACCTTTACTTTATAGAAATATATCAAGGACTACATACTGTATTATCACATGTAATAAGTTAATATGTTTATTGTAAAAAAAGTTTCCATCTGGAGTAAATAACACTTTTTTGGGGGGATATAAAAGGACATAACTTCACTAAAACTAATTTTTAATACTGTAGATATATTTTCATAAGAGAAAATATACAATCAATATGCATTAATTTTTTAAAAAACAGTATCAAAATCAGTATTTTTCTAATCGATAGATGTGAGTCTAGGAAAGTCCACTGATGAAGGTCAGATTTCCATAACCGTAATTACCAGAGTGAATATAGCAATGGCTGCTGATGCATTATTTTGATGTATCCAGATGACAGGGCCAAATAGGGTCCTGGTCACTGAAGTACAGCAGATCAAGAGGACGGAGGACAGGGACTCTTTTCTTCCCAGCTGCATGATTTAGTTATGGGCATCCTGGGTCTCAACTATAACTCCCATATGAAATGCAGTGGAATCTGATTGTAAAAGTGGACCATATTTTAAAAAGTGTCGTTGCCAGAGACATTAGAACTCCTGTCATAACAATTCCCCCTCAATGGTACCCTGAGATGAACCCCAAGAGTGAACACATGGTATTGCTTTCAAGAGTTAGTGCTTTAACTAAGACATTATTCTCCCAATTATGGAATGTCAATCAGACCTCAACATAGCATAATATTTAACACTAGGGGCCCGGTGCACGAAGTTCGTGCACTGGGTGTGTGTGTGGGGGAGTGTCCCTCAGCCCAGCCTGCCCCCTCTCACATACTGGGAGCCCTCAGGCGTTGACCCCCATCACCCTCCAATCGTAGGATCGGCCCCTTGCCCAGGCCTGACGCCTCTGGCCTAGGCGTCCGGCCCGGGCAGCAGGGACCCGCAGCTGCAGCGGCCCCGCGATCGTGGGCTCCGCTTTAGGCCCAGGCAAGGGACCCCTAGCTCCTGGGACTGCCAGCTTCGACCGTGCCCAGCTCCCATCGCTGGCTCCACCCCTACTTCCTGCTATCACTGGCCAGGGCGGCAAAGGCACCTGATTCTCCGATCATGGCTGGGGGGGCAGGGCAAAGGCGGCCCTGGGTTTCCGATCACTGTCAGTGGCAGGGGGCTTCTTCCTGCTTTCCCTTTCGCCTCCCTGCATTGTGCCTACGTATGCAAATTAACCGCCATCTTGTTGGCAGTTAACTGCCAATCTTAGTTGGCAGTTAACTGCCAATCTTAGTTGGCAGTTAATTTGCATATAGCCCTGATTAGCCAATGAAAAGGGTAGCTCGTACGCCAATTACCATTTTTCTCTTTTATTAGTGTTGATATGTTAATGTAACCCTTTCAGAATAGAGCTAAGTAACATAAACTTATCATTCTCAAATTGTAACCTTACTTGCAGAGGGAAGAAGGGACTAACATTTTAAATATCCTAACTGAAAAAACTTCTAAAAGACAATAGGAAAATGCTTGTTTACTTAAGAGTAATGGGGTAGATTTAAAAAAAAGACAACCCAACCACAAAACACACACCCACACACACACACACACACACAAAAAACCCCCAGACTAATAATACTTAAAAAAAAGGTTATTAGTAGTATTTGATGCTTTTACAAAGGAAAAAAACCACGAAAGCTTTAGAAATGTTAGATGCTAATATCTTCACAAAAAAGTCCCTGTCTGTAAAGTCCTTAACTGAAATATAGCCAATCTAGCCTGCTCCCATTGTCTTCTCAAATATCTAATCATTTCTAAAGTAGAACTTAGTTCAATCCAATTTAATTCTTCATTATACTGAACAATATATTTATGTCTCCCTTTTCTCTTAAATATTAAAACAATAAAATCATGATATCCTTTTAAGTATATTTATGCCTGCTAGCATATGAACTAAAAACAAGTGTTGTTTATATAAAAAAGTACAGCGTGTATAGAAAATACCAACAGCTTATGATTAAAAAAATGAATGTGTCCACTATTACATCTATTGCTAAAAAGAGCCCTCTTCTTTCTTTATGTAAAGAAAGTCATTGAGCCCTAGCTGGTTTGGCTCAGTGGTTAGAGTGTTGGCCTGTGGACTGAAGAGTCCCAGGTTCAATTCTGGTCAAGGGCACATGCCCGGGTTGCAGGCTCAATCCTCAGTAGGTGGCAGCCAATCAATGATTCTCTCTCATCGTTGATGTTTCTTTCTCTCTCCTCTCCCTTCTTCTCTGAAATCAATAAAAAATATATTTTTTAAAAAGTCACTGAATAGCCGAAACCGGTTTGGCTCAGTGGATGGAGCGTCGGCCTGTGGACTGAGGTGTCCTAGGTTCGACTCCAGTCAAGGGCATGTACCTGGGTTGCGGGCACATCCCCAGTGGGAGATGTGCAGGAGGCGGCTGATCGATGTTTCTCTCTCATCGATGTTTCTATCTCTCTCCCTTCCTCTCTGTAAAATATCAATAAAATATATTTTAAAAAAAAAGTCACTGAATATAGTCAGTAAAAAGAGTATTTTTTCCTTTGATGCTTTATGCAAATGTACTTAATTTTAATGTTTATATAACTTTTACAAGTGGGTATGCCTCTTGTCTCATGCAGTGCGGTTCAGCCATACCCAACCCTGAACTAGTTATTAGTTCATATTCTTATATTCTCATGTTCTTTTCACTCCACCTCCCTCTTCTCCCTATGACAAGCAGAACATTATTTCAGTGGCTCCCAAATCTGTTCAAATACTTTGGAATCGGCCCAGTTACCCTTTCAAAATACAGAATCTCTGGAAGGTGGGACCTAGAAATCTGTTTTCTTTTCTTTTAAATATATTTTTATTGCTTTCAGAGAGGAAGGGAGAGGGAGAGACAGAAATATCAATGATGAGAGAGAATCATTGATTGGCTGCCTCCTGCATGTCCCCTACTGGGGATCTAGCTCACAACCTAGGCATGTATCCTTGACTAGAATCGAACCCAAGAAGACCCTTCAGTCTGCAGGTTGATTATCTATCCACTGAGCCAAACTGGCCAGGACTAGAAATCTGTTTTTAAAAGTCTTCACAGGTGCCCCATGGGTGTGGCTCAGTGGATTGAGCATCATCCTGTGCACCAAAAGGTAACCTGTTAAGAGTCCAGGTCGCGGGCCTGATCCCCAATAGGAGAGGTGATGCAGGAGGCACCTGATTGATGTTTCTCTCTCACATTGATGTTTCCCTCCCTCTCTTGCTAAAATCAATAAAACATATTTTTAAAAATATCTTCACAAGTGATTCTTATGATCACACAGGTTTGTTAAACCCAATCCCAGATTGTTATCTAGAAACCTGATGCATGTTAAAAGAGACAGACAAACGAAACGTTCTCTGCATGCCTGTAACCTAATACATTGTTGATGAAAAATGAACTAGAAAATGGCATCATTCCAGGGTTTCTTACTCATATACAATATTCCTACAGAATTGTGAGGGGCTCCCTGAGTTTCTTAGTTTCAGATATAGTCTAAATTAAAAATAAACAATATAGTTCTGGCTGGTGTGGCTCAGTTGGTTGGGTGTTGTCCCTTGCACCAAGAGGTTGCTGACTGGATTCCTGGTTAGGGCACATGCCCAGATTTCCGGCTTGATCCCAGGTACAAGACAAGCAGGTTTCACTCTCACATCAATGTCTCTTTCTCTTCTCTCTCTCTCTCCCTTCCTTTCTAAAAATCAATAAACACATTAAAAAATCAATATAAAAGTTTGCAGTTATTTTAACATAGTATGTCCCATGTGCACTTGGAAAGAAAGTGTACTGTGCAATTACTGAGTGAGTGTTCTATACATGCCAATTAGGTCAAGTTGGGTAATCATCGTGCATAAATAATATCCTTCTGATTTGTTGTCAGCTTACACTATCAGTTACTGAGAGAAGTATGTTAACATCTCTACCAATGAAAGTGGATTTGTCTCTTCTTCTTTTTAGTTCTATTAATTTTTGCTTGATATACTTTAAAGCTATGTTATTAGGTATATACAAATTTAGAGTTATATCTTCCTATGGAATAGATCCATTTATCATGAAATGCCCCATATCACTCTAATAACACTTTTGCCTTGATTTTGTTTTTCTATTTAGTTTGACAATTGTTGTCTTTTAGAGTTTAATCCATTTATAGTTAATGTATTTACTGACACAATTGGGCTTAAGTCTACCATTTTGCTCTATTTTCTATTTGTCTTGCTCTGTGCATTCATTGTTTTAAAATTGATTTTAGAGAGAGGAAGGGGAGAGAAAGGAGTGGAGAGAGGGAGGGAGGGAGGGAGAGAAAGAAAGAGAAAGAGAGAGAGAGAGAGAGAGAGAGAGAGAGAGAGAGAACATTAATTTGTTCCATTTATTTATGCATTCACTGGTTGCTTCTTTGGCATACTGGACACTGAGCATATGGGATGATGCTCTAATAAACTGATTTATTCGGTCAGGGCCTGTTCATTCTTAACTGGTTACCATCTACATTAAGTTAATATGTTCATTACTTATTGCAAGAATTTTACAACATTTCAACTCTATTTGCTTTTTGTGTAAATAGTCATGTCTTACTACATATACATAACAATAAAATAAATTATTGTTGTTTTAACAAACAATATTATTTTATATTTCCTACATATTTGCTTTTTCAGATACTCTTCATTTCTTTCTGCAATTCTATGTTTCCAACTAGGATAATTTCAGTTAATCATTTTTGAAGGATATTTGTACTGGGTATGATATTTTCAGTTGGGAGTTGAGGTTTTTTTGTTTATTTAACTTCAGCACTTCATACTGTCATTTGGTTGGCTCTCACCTTCCCCCCCGCCCCCCATGGACTGCTTTTCTTTGTATGCTTCATTTTTTAGATGCTTTCTATTTGCACATAGCATAAGTGATAGAAACGGGATGCAGATCTTTATGTTGTTGATAACATACATGGGAAAGAAATCTGAAGTCATACTATTAGGCATTTTTGGTGGAGACTAGTCTGGGAGGGCTCTGGAAACTCAACTTTTAGCCATTATTCAAGAGCAACACCTATAACTGATTAAAATAAAGTGTTGATAAAATTCTTCCCACACATTTTTTGCTTAGGTAGGTGCCTCCTGAAAGAAAGAAATTCTGAATCATGAGAGTGTTCTCATGCATGAGAGATATTAGAAAAAATAATAAGAAAGAAAGAGAAGCAGATTAATCATTCCTAATGAAATGGGAAAGAAGTAAATCATCTTTTCTTTTCACACTCAATCCATTATGCTGACACCAAAGGGAAATCACAAAAACTTGATTCTATCAAATGTCCTACATAGGAAGGGTAGGACCTTCAAATAACTAAATGACAGTGGGGAGGCAGCCAGTCAAGCCTTCCCTACTTAAATCCAAGAGTATTTTCAAGAAGGAAAGGTAGCAGACTAAAAGTAGACTAATGGTAAAATTCATAGGAAAGACCTACTTAGCAGTCTGCCTAAATCCAACTTTGAAGAATCCATGAAACAGGTATTGGTCTCTCACTATTGAATTCCATTTGGGCATATCTTCTTTGTTATCTAACTAGGTATTATTTATAAATAGAATAGTGGCTAGGGTCATGCACATATTTTTTTCAAAATTTTAATTCCAACTCTATATAAATTATATGACTATTTTTTCTAATAAAAGCTTCTCAAAGATGTTACTTCTGATAGTGCTATTTAGGGGGTAAATCATTGGGGATGAGTTGAATGTACAATAATAGGTATATGAACAAACTGAAAATTTTATATAAAACAGCCCTGGCTGGTGTGTCTCAGCGGTTAGAGTGTTGGCCTGAGCACCAGAGGGTCTTGGGTTTGATTCCTGGTCAAAGGCACATACCTGAGTTACAGGTTCACTCCCTGGCCCTGGTCAGGGTGAATTCAAGAGGCAACCAATTGATGTGTCTCTCTCCTATCTATGTTTCTCTCTCTTCCCTCCCTCCCCCCTCCTTATTACTCCCTCTAAAAGTCAATGGAAAAAATATTCTTGGGTAAGGAGTAACCAAAAACTAAAAAAGGGGGAAAATTAATATAAAATAATATATAATCATTAAAATGATTTCTAGAGTAATAATCCTAGATTAAAAGTAGAATATAAATATATATGTAAATTACATATAACATTATTTAAACTATGCTAATTTTTGTTAAAAAGGAGAATGAAGGAACTGCAAAATGTAAATATATTGTAATGGTAGGATTATGAGAGACTTGTGTTTCTTCTTGCTAGCTTCCTATATATTTTTTTTAACAATAAACATGTATGGCTTTTATAATTGGAAAAAAACATTTACTTTTTACAATGGGAAGTGAGAGCTATCAAACCATCACAGTTAATAAATGAAGTCCAGCCGAAACCGGTTTGGCTCAGTGGATAGAGCGTCGGCCTGCGGACTGAAGGGTCCCAGGTTCGATTCCGGTCAAGGGCATGTACTTGGGTTGCGGGCACATCCCCAGTAGGAGATGTGCAGGAGGCGGCTGATCGATGTTTCTCTCCCATCGATGTTTCTAACTCTCTATCTCTCTCTCCCTTCCTCTCTGTAAAAAATCAATAAAATATATTTAAAAAAAAAATAAAAAAATAAATGAAGTCCAGCATATACATAAATACACAAAAGAAAATAATTCTTTCTACACATTAAGCTTCCAAAAAAAAATTATTTACCACATAAAAATCATAGTCTGAAACAGTAAGCAAATTAAACCACTCAAGGATATATTTTTTTGGTATTTAAAGTAGTGACACATGTTAAAGTGAGTAGATTTGGATTACCCAAACGACACCTTCTAGTCTTGTATTCTTTATAATCTTGTGCTAAAGAAGTTAGAAACCAAATTTAAAAGTGATCTAAATTCACCAGCTGTAAACTTTCCAGCTATAGAATGAAGGGTTTGAAAGTATGCATAAATCCTGAGGGCAGGGGCTGACTACACCTAACTGAAGTCACTAATCTCTGGAGCGTTCTTGGATCTACTAAAACTGGTACACTAGTTCAGGTTTATGACTATAAATCTTTGTCTGATAGGAAGAAAATTCAATTTCTTCACCTAGAAAACTGCAATAGAAAGAGAAACTAACAAATCAACAAATTGTATGACAAAAAGTATATTCATGTAACTACAAATCATCCCTCTTTTTTTATTTTTGATACAATTATACCTCGGATTTGTTATCCTATATAATAAAAAGCCTAATATGCTAAGTGTCTGGTCGTCTGTTCAACCAATCAAAGCATAATATGCTAATGATATGCTAAGGCTGTTCAACCGCTTGCTATGACGGGCACTGACCACCAGGGGGCAGATGCTCCGACTGGTAGGTTAGCTTGCTGCTGGGGTCTGGCTGATCCAGATTGAACGAGATGGGCCAGACATACCCTGGCGCCCTCCTGCGGCCCCTCCCCCCAGCCAGCCCTGCCCCTAATGGGCCCCCATCGGGGTAGGCCGGCTGGATCCCACCTGTGCACAAATTTGTGCACTGGACCTCTAATATACTCACAAGAGATGTGAATTTGAAACTGTTCTTAGGCAAATTTGTACATGAACCACTTGTTCTCAATAATTCTGATTTGACGACCATCTCCCTCCCATTTCCAATTTGACAAGAAATACAGGCTTGGAGTCACATTTGGGTATTCCATTATTTCTGTTTAAACTAATTATGAAGTTTAAAATGGCTTTATGACCCCATTCTTTCCGTGAGAGCCAACACAAGGTAGTTTCCCTCCAAGTTTCCTTTTGTTTGACAGAAAACAGGGTGTAGGATGCTGGCTTTAGTTTTATGATTGTGTGTTCCAAAGAAAACATCTTTTTCTTTGAGTCATGCAGCTACAGGCAACTAGGAAAGCAATTCACAGAGTTGGAGGTCTTGATGTTTTCTGGAGGGGGCGGTTGTTGGGAGAGGAAGATAACTAATCAAATCAGAGTTTGGAGTTTCCAGTTTGAGTAATACCCTGAAACTATGCCCTGATATTTAAACTACTTTACTCCCTCATTCAAGTTGTAGCACCTCACATTTCATAGTCTTGTTTCTATATTATGTATTATGCAGAGTTTTAGTAGTTTCTTTCTTCAACTCCCAAGTTTTTATGGCCAACATTTAATTCAAGTTTTTTAGTTTAAGTTTAGTTGTTCCAGGTGAATTTCTAGGGTGATTTTTAAATAAATGGATAGTATTATTAAAATTTACTTAGCCTTTTCATCTTCAATAAAGTTATCATTAATTATTTGCTATAGATACATTATTATACCTACTTTACTTTCTAGAGATAAGGGATAAAACAGAGTTCAACAATAAACCCTAGGTCAAAGACAGTGTTCATTTTAGAATCCATATTACAACCAATTCTTAATCAACCATGTTGGAAAGCAAGGTAAGGTACTTACTTTTCAACATAGCCTTCACTACCTTCTCCCTGTCACTAGGTTTGGTGATAAGCAACAAATTACTGAGTCTTAATTCTACCTCTACTTCTTTTTTCTTTTCTTTTTTTTTAATATATTTTATTGATTTTTTACAGAGAGGAAGGGAGAGAGATAGTTAGAAACATCGATGAGAGAGAAACATCGATCAGCTGCCTCCTGCACATCTCCCACTGGGGATGTGCCCGCAACCCAGGTACATGCCCTTGACCGGAATCGAACCTGGGACCCTTGAGTCTGCAGGCCGATGCTCTATCCACTGAGCCAAACCGGTTTCGGCTACCTCTACCTCTTATACCTTATCGGGTTTAAAAAAAAAATCTAGATTTAAAGTGTATAAAGTCTCATTCTACCCATGAAACTTCTATTATAATCAGTTATTTGTCCAAAATTTTAAGATCTATAGTTTTTTGCAACCAGATACTTACTCCATTATAAAGAGGGGCCAATTTCTTTTTTTTTTTTTTTAAGTTTAAGGTGTACAGCATAATTATTTGACTTACATATATTGTGTTTCCTTCTATTTATAATCTAATAGTTTCATCTGTTTATTTATCTTTTATGTCCATCTAGCTTGTAACAGATCTTGCTTTTACACAGCATTTTAACAGCATCAGAACTTTGTAAATGGAAAACATTAATTTACAGTACTTACATTATTGTACTGACTTACTTATGCCTTCTAAAAAAAGATTATTATTGGATCTAAAGAACTGTTTTAGAAAACTGCAACAGAATTAAAGAAAGCAAAAGCTGTCACTAACGAACAAAGCAGGCTTTGTCCAGTACAGGTCCATAACTTTCCTTGGAAGCATTGCATAGTTCTGGCCTTTGGGAAACAGAATTGATAGTCAGGGAGAAGGTCTTTCTACTAGTATGTAATGTCCTTGCAGGTATAAATAGTCCTGAGATTCAAACTCTGGGAAAACAGTTTTCTGAGCATAATTGCATCAAAAAGTGATGCTGCTTCGCCCTTGGCAACTTGATATACACACTTTTTAAAAATATATTTTTTTAATTGATTCCGGAGAGAAAGGGAGCAGGAGAGAGAGGAAGAAACATCAATGATGAGAATCACTGATTAGCTGCCTCCTACATGCCTCCTACTAGGGATTGAGCCCGCAACCAGGGCATGTGCCCTTGACCAGAATCGAACCTGGGACCCTTCAGTCCGCAGGCCAACGCCCTATCCACTGAGCAAATCCAGCTAGGGTGATATATATACTTTTTTGATAACAATTCCAAGTTAATAGGAAGGTGGGTTTTTTTCTTTTTAAATTGATTTTAGAGAGAAAGGAAGGAAGAGAGAAGGAGAGAAACATCAAAGGGTTGCCTCCTGCACGAGCCCCCACCAGGGATTGATCCTGAAACCTGGGTATGTGCCCCGGCTGGTAATTGAACCCGCCACCTTTTGGTGTACAGGATGACACTCCAATCAACTGAGCCACACTGGCCAGAGCGAGAGTAAGTTTTGGTGGTGAGGTGATAGAATATAATATATTCTCTCATTAAAAACAAAACAAAAAAACCCTTAAACTTTCCAAAGTTTTACTTGCAAGAAGAAAGAAGGATACATTCTTGTGACAATAGGTTATTCAGAAAATCCAATGGAGTAGAAAGAGAGGGCAATAATTTTTTATTGCTATTCCACATTCAAAAAACAGAAAATTCTATAAGGAGTCCATGACAGACTCCTATACCATCGCTTCCTCCTCATTCCTGGATTTTATGCAGAAAGTATGCCTGTTGCTTCTTTCTTAGAAGAAAGCATTTATTGTTAGACCTATATAGATATATGTCTCCAATGCCTTTGATGACTAAATAATGCCAAGTGTTTTTCTTTAAAGTCCTATGAAGTTTATTTTTAATTAACCCATCTACTATTTATTCCTATGTTAATACTGTTATTCATCCAGCAGTCTCCTTACTAATTTTGCCTCAAAAGAATGATACATTTTGAAATCACCATTCCCAGAACTACTCTCATTATCATGTACAGATTTTAGAGCAAAATGAATCAAGTGACAATGGAAAAAAGAACGTAAGTGGAAATATTATAATACAATATCTTTTAAAACAATAAATTCCTATGTAAAAGAAAAGCAAAAAAAAAGAGGCTAATTAATAAAAGGTATGTGAAGAGTCAAAAAAGAAGAAAAAAGCTAGAGATAGGAAATGGAAGGCAAAGAGAAGGAAAGTTCCAGACTAAATGGTTGGGGAGAGGTTATTAAAATTCTTTGGCCTTGTGCCTAATTTAAGGACATGTGCACTGGTTGTTTTAATATGATACTAAGTAAAGAATTCTAGTAAACACAGAAACAGCTCTTATGTTGATCAAGAACTACAAAGCATTATTTGAAAGTTTTTAAAAATACATTTTTATTGATTTCAGTGAGGAAAGGAGGGAAAGAGAGAGAGAGAGAAACATCAATGACGAGAGAATCATTGATCGTTGCCTCCTGCACGCCCCACAATGAGGATTGAGCCCGCAACCCAGGCATATACCCTGACCAGAATCGAACCATGACCTCCTGGTTCACAGGTCAATGCTCAACCCCTGAGCCTCGCTGGCTGGGCTGAAAGTTTTACCTGAGTAAATCTACAGACTTTCTCCTACGGACATATTTCACTTAAGGATAATTTTTAAAATATGAACTTCTGAGGATGACTACTTATTTCCTTGAATGGACACTACAGCATAAATTCCTACTCAGCAGTCGAATACTCAATTAGTTCACCAGTTGTTAGAAAGATCCTATGGTAAAACTGTTTGGGCATTGACAGCTCATAAATTTGCATATGAGTCTCAAAGATTATTTGTTTGAAAGCAGGCTCTTTTTGGTTAATAGCTCTGGACGTCCATCATAAGTCAAGGGAGTCAACTAACTTAGAAAAAGAAATATGTTTATCTTAAACAAATTTATTAATATTTTGAATTTAATTATTTAAATTCTCAACTAGATATGAGATATACCTATAATGGTTTACTATTATATTCACAATGCCTTAAAAATAATAAATTAATTCAATATATTCAGTAACTTATTTTACATCATTTGGTTTGTCCAAAACTAGTACTATCAATTTTAAAATTCAAAACTCATTACCATATTATAGGCCCAGAAACATTAAAAAATTATTTATGTCTTAATTCACTTTGGACATGCATCGTTTCAAAGAATCTGATAAGACTTTTCAGACCCCTTACCCACTGAAATGCTTTTTGAATTTCATTAAAAATTGTTATGTTTGGTAAAAGCCTTTAAAACAATGGTATAAGTCCCCAAAGTTGTCAATGTTAAACCTTCATGACCCAATCCTGATTTACTCGAATAGAATACATTCTAAATTATAAATACTATAAACAGAGCCTGTCCATTAAAATAGCTTATAGTCACCTAGAAATTATCTAGGTAATAGGAAATAAACCCCCCCAAATTAAATCTAGAGAGAATATAAAAATTTTTGTTAGATACTTGAGTGATTTCTATTTCTTCTTTAGCAGTCTCTTATTAGGGATACTTGGTAGTTAGAAAAATCTATGAATTTGATTCTCATTTTTCTTTAGAAGCATAAGAAATATCAAACTTTATCTACTCAAATGATTTTTTGTGTGTAGTATATAGATGTTAGATGGGCTTTCTTCATAAATATCACCACCCATCATTAAGTTATACCTGCTTACCCATTTCTTGCTTTTCAAACACTCTCATTTCCATCTCATAAATAAATGCCTAGCATTATTTAGGTCCTTATTATATTTGTAAATAAAAAACTAATCTTTGAAACCACAAGAGAATTTAGTGGCCCAAAACTATTCTCACCAAGTTCTTTTTAAAAAAAATATATTTTTATTGATTTCAGAGAGTAAGGGAGAGGGAGAAAGAAATAGAAACATTAATGATGAGAGAGAATCATTATTGGTTGCCTCCTGTACATCCCACACTGGGGATCGAGCCCATAACCAGGGCAGATGCCCTGACCAGGAATCAAGCCATGACCTCCTGGTTCACAGGTTGATGCTCAATAACTGAGCCACAACGGCTGGGCCTAATATCACCACATTCTGGAGAGTGGTTACCTCTGAGAGCAAAGGCTCAAAATGACATCGTAAGTGAATGTGGACACAGAGAAAGGGGTAAGATAGGGTGGGACATATCGCTGTTTTATATTTCATTTCTAAAGCTGGGTAGTGGCCCCAGAGGGTCCTCTATATTCTTTTCTACAACTTTCTCTATTTATAAAACTTTTTTTTGAGTTAGTGAATTGATATGGACCTAGCCCTGATGATCAAGGAAGGTAAAGTGAGTCAAGTCCTGACTTCAGTGTTAAAAATCTATTGTTAAATGATTCACTTTGCAATCCGTGTGCCTCAGATTCAGTAAAACATGAGAAATACTTTGTAGGAATTTCATCTGGCAAGTTTTCAGGAGAAAACTTACCTTTAGAAATTAAATCATGAGACATTTGGGAGTGTTAATCTGTGTTCCCACTCTTTTATACTTTCCTTTAAAGTCAACCACATTTTTCATTTTTGAAGAAAAAAAAAAGGCAACCTAGGACTGAACATGTTTTCTGCTGCTTCCTAAGTGTAAGTAAAAAAGGTATACATCTTTTTAAAAACAGATTAATGTCAAGAAATGATTCACAGGATTTCCTCCACTGTGCTTATATTTAACAACCCTTTAATGAATATCCATTTAAAATTATTTTTCCCTCCTTTCATCTTGTACAAAACCTCAGAAGTTTGGAAAAATAAGTCTTCAGTAACAATGGACTTCCACTTCACTTAAAAGCTCTGAAACTCTGAGCTACACTCACAATCATCAGCCTGATCTCTAGCTATCTCTGAGAGAATAACACTTCAAAAGTAGAGTACTGACTTCAGAAATATTTATACCAAAGTATTGCCTCATGAGAAATGGAAACACCAGCACAATGGAAAAAGCCTGAGACTTATTTGGAAATTGTATAAATCAGTCTAAAAAATTAAATCAACTCTTTAAAATGGTCCTGTTTATAGAAGTCAACAGGTCTAGTTCTACACCATATACACCTATCAATTGCCCAAGCCCTGTAAAATACTAGTAAAACACCACTGAATTCTAAATATGAGTTTCTTATAGCACTTATCTTCTGCAAAGTCAAGAAATTAACAGATGGTTTCCTAGCAATATTATAGATTAAAAAAAACTTCAAAGGGACAAAGTAAAACAACTATATGTGGTAGATTAATACAACTAAGTGAAAAATAACTGATATGTTTTCATTTATTCTTCACAAAGTTATAAATGTCCAAAGTTATAAACGTCGAATTCCTTACATTCAAATCCCTTTAAAACATTCAACTTCACCTGTAGATCTGCCTTGTCTGTCAAGATTTTATTTCTTTGCCTTTTATTACTCACCAATTGCATCTGGATTTACCGGTCTGGAGACATCAGCTTGCCCCATGATTATATTGTCTGATGTATCTCACGACAACAAACTGTCCCGGACCAAAGCGAACTTTTCTTAAAAGATAAATCCACATAAGGAGGGGACGTGCACTCCTCTCTCAGTGTCACTGCCAAACATCAGGAAATGGCATGAGGTCAATCTGCCGGAGTTTCTCTGTCCCTGTATCCCAGCCTGGGCACTGGAGGTTCTTATAAAAACGTCTTCACGCTGGCTCTCTTCACACAGGAATGCCTGTCATTCCAGGGTGCACACTGTGAAGAGCAGAAGTGCAGGAAGGGGAGGAGACTGCCAACCACATTCTAGCTGCTGAGCGGCAAGCCCTAAAAGTCCACACCTACTTTTCCTGATACTGAGCTTGGTTCCTGCTCTCCAGACTTGAGACACAGAAGAATGGGCGCTTACGCAAGAGCCTACCAAAGAACTTATAAATTTAAGCACACAAAAAACCATCAGGGTTATGCATAGCAGGCTAATGGGAGCAGACATCTATTCAAAGGTATGTTTTAGATACAGGCTTGCCTAAAAAGTATCAGACTGTTCTCACATTTCCCTGCTTGCTCTAAAATTGTATTTCTACCTCTGAGTGGCATACCCAAATCAGAAAAAGATCTACGTACTGGGAATTAATAACATTAGGAATGTTATTTTAGGATTGAATATACTTTTTCTAAAAATAAGAAGAAATGTTTCTGAACACTTTGCTTACTAAGATAGTAAACTTGACATAAATATTTGGAAGGTATAATACAATATTTGTCTTTTTTGCCATAGCTCAATAACATATTTGATCTTGGGGAATACAAAGGAGTAGGCCCACATTTTTGGTGTAATACATGGACATATCCGCTAACCACAAGTAGCAACCAAAAGTCCAGTTTACATACTGACATTTCATTTTCATTGATATAATTTACATATAGGCAGCATTAAGAATACAACATGATGAATTTTTATTTACATACATGCCTGTGTATGCTAACGTTAAATTTTCTAAATGTAAAAAAGCCACACATAACACAAACTTACCAGTGTTTGGCCACATGCTCTGGAGTATTTCACTAACACGTGAAGATGAAATGGGGAACGAACAATTTGAGCATTGTATTAAGGAGTTTTACGTAGGTTATTTCATCATCATCACAACTAACCATGTGTTGTGAAGAATATATGATTTACTCTATTATCAGATAAGAAAACTAAAGCTAGTGAGGTCAAATCCCGTGCTATGTCACCAACTTTTTAAGTCCTGAAGCCCTAATATTCCTTCAACAAATAACAGCTACCCCAAAACACAGAGCTTTTAGTTTAAATCCTTGTTCTCCAAACTGAGATCACAGGAAGATTTCTAGTACCTGGGCTTTCCTTTTGCCTTTTCTTAGATAGCTTCTCTCCCCCACCCCCATTGTCTTATCCCCATTATCTGCTTTGATACAGGGGGGGGGGAAAAAAGCAAAGAAAAAAAAAAGCAAAGGTAGCAAATAAGAAAATGACAATGCTAAGGCATCGGTAAGGAAAGAAAGTGAAGAAATACTCAGCCAACATTTAATTGTTAATACTGATAGTAGTCAGAAAAATGGTATATATTGACCATTAAAATAGGAAAGGGAGTAAAAGGAAAAATAAATTGAAAAAATGCTCCAATGTAAGAATTTCTAATACCTTCTAACTCTGGCACTTATAATAATAAATATATCAGCCTAAAAGTGTAACATATGCAATAACAGTTTCCACTACTGTAAAATGGGGGAGGCAAAAGGGGGCAAATAAATTGCCCAGTACCCAGTAGGCACTTAACATATTATAGTTATCATCACATCACCACCATCATCATGAAGATAACACAGCATACTGCTTAAGAGGATAAGCTTTGGAGGCAAATGAAATTTTAATTTCAAATCTATTACTTGGTGGTAACACTAGGCAAGTTACTTCACACCTCTCTGAGCCTCAATTTTCTAATCTGTAAAACGGGCAATACAATATTAAACAGTACAGGGCAGTTATAGGGATGAAATGACATGAACATTTAAAAAAGCCCTTTTGCTGAAACCGGTTTGGCTCAGTGGATAGAGCGTCGGCTTGCGGACTGAAGGGTCCCAGGTTCGATTCCGGTTAAGGGCATGTGCCTGGGTTGCGGGCACATCCCCAGTGGGGAGTGTGCAGGAGGCAGCTGATCGATGTTTCTCTCTCATCGATGTTTCTAACTCTCTATCCCTCTCCCTTCCTCTCTGTAAAAAATCAATAAAATATATTTAAAAAAAAATACAAAAATAAAAAAGCCCTTTGAGCCCTGGCTGGTTTGGCTCAGTGGATAGGGCGTTGGCCTGCGGACTGGAGGGTCCCAGGTTCAATTTTGGTCAAGGGCACATGCCTGGGTTGCAGGCTCGATCCCCAGAGGGGGGCATACAGGAGGCGGCCTATCAATGATTCTCTCTCCTCATTGATGTTTCTATCTCTCTCTCCCTTTCCCTTCTTCTCTGAAATCAATAAAAATAATATATTTTTAAAAGCCCTTTGTAATGGTTCCTGGCACATGAAAAGCTCGCAATAATTATCACAGTTCTTACAGGAAAAATAAAAAGTCATAAAGGACAGGCCAGGTTAAGAGCAGCCAGATAATAGTACATGACAAAAAACTTAGTCATTACAAAGAGGTTAGTCAGAAACGGAAGATGACATTTCTGCATCATGAATCCAAAGAGCAAATTGGAAGACACAGGCCAAGGGGGAAGTGTGAACACAGTAAGGGTTGGTGCACAGAAACATCAAGCAGATGGAACAGTCCAGACAAAAATATTACTGTCAGTAAGTTTAAATCAGGTAAATTACACACACACACACACACACACACACACACACACACACACACACACACACACCAGAAACAGCATTGTAAAATCTATGTTGACAGGACCACAAGAGTAGAACAGATAGATTTATGGATCTTGGTATAGCTGCTTTTTGCCACCCACCAAATTTAACTGTCCATCTTGGCTTGACTCAAGGCTGATTTTAATTTATTGTGAAGGTGGCAATAAAACCTAAAAGAATGACAAGATTCATAGTGATCATTTGGCTCAATCTCCTGCTCCTTACAAAAAAGAAAATTGATGGTCAAAGAGATTAAATGCCTTGCTTACAGCCAGGGCTAAAACACAAGTCTCTTGATTCTAACGCCAGGACTCACTTCAGCTCTTGTATAAATGGCCAAGGAAATATTTACTTCCTAAAGATATACTCATTTCCCAAGGAAGTCCGTATTTTACAACAAGATTTCTCTCAAAACTGCTAATTCTGTTGCCTATGTAACCAAGCCAGTAAATGTTCCTTGGCCAACAATATTTACTTTGTGCCAACTGGAAAAACAGACAAGCAGAGAGAGGGGAAGATACTGGCCCATTGATGGCTTTAAAATTTAACAAAGCCTTGAATTCATTCTAGTTTCCCATGCGTTATATACTATTCTAATTGTCATCCAATAAAAGATACTCTTTTTAGAGTACTTTTCCTCCAAGCTCATTGCCTCAAGGAATGGAAGAGTTAGATAAAAAATTATGAGTCTTTTCCTATTTTGTTTAGGGAAAGAGCAAGCAGGCCTTATAAAAGTAAAGGTTAACAGGTAAAGAAATTTAAGTATAGCTTAGATTAAGACAGCACTTGAAGCCCTCTAACCAGAGCCTCATTTTATTAAAAACTATTTGTAAACACTGCATGTAACCTACAAAGAGCCGAGCACACAGAACCTTTAGTGACAACTTTCTGTTGGCAAGCATATCATATCATACTCTAACATAAAAACATGCTTTATATTTTCAGTCAACAGTTTACAAGACCAATCAGAAGAGAATTTTCATTTAAATATGCTTTATAGCCCTAACTGGTTTGGCTCAATGGATAGGGCGTAGGCCTGCGGACTCAAGGGTCCCAGGTTCGATTCCGGTCAGGGGCATGTACTTTGGTTGCGGGCACATACCCAGTAGGGAGTGTGCAGGAGGCAGCTGATGGATGTTTCTCTCTCATCGATGTTTCTAACTCTCTATCCCTCTCCCTTCCTCTCTGTAAGAAATCAATAAAATATATTTAAAAAATAAATAAATAAATATGCTTTATGCTAAAGTATCAATATAAATTGGATTACCTAGAAGAGTAAGCTTTTAGCTATTTTAATCACATCTCTCTCAGCTTAATTCGGCATACTATTTTCTTATTGCGTGAGATGTCTCAAGGAGGAGAGCTATAGTGAGAGGTATGGGAAAAGTGACTTTCCTCTAGGAAAGGTTGACCAACAGAAATTATTAAAAGGCCACACAGGTACATATTCAAGTAAGAGACTAATTTTCAACTTTTGCATTTATAATTGGGGGAAGGAGCAGTTTCCTATTCTGTACCCCATGATCTAATTCTAATCTAATCTAGTTAGCTCAGGATAGTTTAGGAGATATCCTACAACTAATAATCTGTGTCTAAAAATTCATGTGGAAATTAGAAAGCCTTGCTAGTCATTTGTAAACACTTCATGGTCTCATCTACTTGTAGAAATTGTTCCCTTGGCCTGAAATTTTTCCCCCAGATCCATGTAGGAAACACCTACTAATCCTTTAAGAACTGGCTCAAATTTTCTTTCCTTCCTTCCTTTATTTATTTTAACAAATAAAGAACATTTGTTTTTCACTACGACTTTATCTTAGCACATAATTAAACTGTCACTACCCCCATCCCAATTTGAAGAAGGGTTAGTACAGTGAATGTTATAAAACAGATATAAAGGATTGGACTCAACATTAACTGACAAAGAAAAACTTCCTTCTCTAAGTCATCATAACAATGTTTAAGTAAAAAGAAAAAAAAGAGAGAGAAAGGGGGTGATGGGAGTCCAGTTGAACAAGATCCTCACATTTCATCTAACACATTCAATCCTGGCTAGAGTGTACCAAAATGGAAACAGGATTACTATAATACAAAACTTCCAAAACAGATAGCTGTACACACCTGTGTTCCAAGCCCACCCCCAACCCCAAATGCTTGCAACACAACTATTTCTTTAATCCAATCTCTGTTATAAGGCTGGTATGTCTGGGTATCAGCTCGGTAAATAAGACAGCTGAGGTCTGCTAGATCATCAATAAAATCAAGCAGCTGGCTGATAACCTGTGTGATAGAGGGGCTGTTAGGATTCATTCTCTTCAGATGTTCTTCAGGCATTTTACAAACGCCTTCCATGCATTCATTCACTGACTCACAGTCAGCATAAGTTCTGCCTTCTGGTCTCTTGGTAGGCTGTACCAGCAAAATGGTGTGAGAATTCACACCAAACTCTTTCCCTGCAGCTGCCACCGCCACACCACCACACACACCACGAGCTTAACCACAACACTGCCAACAGCCAACCCCCGCGAGAGGACGCTTCCATTATTATAAGCCTTTCCTTAGTTACTTGAGCAAAATCCCAATAAAGATTTACTCATCACTGGTTATGTGCTCAGCAATGTGTTGGTGCTGAAAACAACAGTTTTTGCCCTTATAGGATCTACAATAGAGTCCAATGAGTACTTAGGCACGACGCAAACACACATTGGGGTGTGGATGCCTATTACTTTGTCCTGAGAGGTCAGAGAAAATACCTTGAAAGAAGTAAGATCTAAACTGAAAGAGTCAGTCACAGAAGGGATGACAGAGATGAGAAAAAGGAATAAGCATCAAGAGATAAGGCTGGAGAGGTAAAGAGCTAGTCAGGACTGATTGTACTGTTTGGACTTGTACCCGAACTACAATGATCTTCAGACTTTTCTAGTGGGCTGGAAACAGCTCCTGGGCAGGTACCATGATGTGTCTATCCTTAAACTCTCTTGGCATAACTTAATGGATAGTGGACATGCGACAAGTATTTATTAACCTTGAGTAGAAGGGAAGAAACAGCATTCTTCGATTTTAAGCTTTACTCAGAGAATTTAGTAACAAAAGACAACTAAGGTGAAAAGCGCTACAGACGGAGGCGAGAGTCCATGGACCAATTCTATCACTCCGAACAACGCAGATTGCTGTGAGATCTCACTTTTGTGGGGAAAAATGGCATGTTCATGATCGTTTTTGAGAATTTATTGTTTTGCAAGTAGTAACTTTCAAAGGAGACAAATCTGTCAGGTGAATATTTACATCAAGCATGTCGAACTCAAAGGCTAACATGGGCCAAATAAACAAGGTTTAAGTTTATGTGGCCGCAAAAAAAACAAAAGCTTCAATTTTCATAGAAATGGTTTATTTCGATAGAGACATGCTGAATACAAAGGGCTGAAATAAGTAATTGTTAATATAAAATAATAGAACATTTTAATAAAAATTAATATTTTTTCTTGGACATTAACTTACCAGACACTGAATAACTGCACAAATAAGTGTAACGCAAATAAACCTGTTTTTCTTGTTCTCCGAAAGCGAAATATTTCCTGTTGCGCACACCAAACAAATCAGTGCAAGACTAATGATGTGGCCATCGGCTGCTAAAATATTCGCTGCTGGTATTACTGGAGAGAAATGGTGCGCCTGCATGTAAGACGCATAAGGGAAATGAATGCAACAAGATTATAGTAATCAGTCATTAGCGAACGCTGTAGTTCACTATTAGTAATTAATAATTATGTATAACAGGATATTGTAAAAATTAAGTTACGAAGATTTTATTAAAACGTTTCTTATATACCATTATATGGGCTGGGCTGCAAAAATATTCGTTGTGGGCCACATCAGCCCACGGGCTGAGAGTTTGACATGCTTGATTTATATAAAACCTCATATAATCACTACTCTTAGGCTCAAGATACTCAGCAGAAGGCATTGTACTTCATGTGAACTAGCCTGAAAGAGACAGAGTCGGTTAAGGTTGACGCAGGGCCAGTGGTATCACCAGATATTCATTCACTTACCCCAAATAACACTGGCTTCTTTCTGTGGCTAGCTCACTGGATGCAAGAAACAAACAAACACACCTGCCTCCTTTTCTATATCAAATACTGTAACTGGTTCCCATGCCTTCTTTCTAGTATGTTAGATGGTGATAAGTGCTATAGAAAAAAATCATCCAGGAAAGTGAGGTAGGGTAGGCTGAGCGAGAGAACGCCGAATTATAAATTGTGTGCGCAGAGGGGCCTCACTGGGAAGATGACTATATATAAAGACCTGAGCCCTAGCCTGTTTGATTCAGTGGTTGGAGTTTCAGCCCAAGGAATGAAGGGTCCCGGATGTGATTCTCAGTTGCAGGCTTGATCCGGGGCAGGGTCAAGGCACATGCAGGAGGCAACCTATTGATGTGTCTCTCTCACAATGATGTTTCTCTTTCTCTGTCTCTTCCCCTCCCTTACATTCTGTCTAAAAATCAATGGAAAAATATCATCGGGTGAGGATTAAAAAAAGAAGGGGGGAAAAAAAGACCTGAAGTAAACAACTACCTCCTCAATTAACTTTCTCTGTCATCTTCCCAATACTATAGTTCTTTCAGTTGTTTATTAAAGATATTTTTTATTGCCCTGCTGGTGTTGCCCAGCGGTTGAACCTCAAACCATGAACCAGGTCACGATTTGATTCCTGGTCAGGGCACATGCTTGGGTTTCAGGCTCTATCCCCAGTAGGGGGTGTGCAGGAGGAAGCCAATCAATGATTCTCTCTCACCACTGATGTTTCTCTCTCTCTCCCTTCGTCTCTGAAATCAATAAAAAATATTTTAAAAAACATATTAAAATACTTTTATTAATTTTTAGAGAGAGAGAGAGAGAGAGAAACCTCGGATATCAGTCGGCTGCTTCTTGCACGCCCCCCACCTGGGATCAAGCCTGCAACCTGGGCACACGCACTGACTGGGAATCAAACCGGTAACTCACTGGTGCACAGGATGATGCCTGATCAATTGAGCCACACCAGCCAGGGCAGTTCCTTCAGTTTTAACCGATACAAAATAAAAAGCAACATTTCCAAATGTACTAAAAATAAATATTAATTACACTATAATATATTTTAATGACATAGTTATCAAATGTGCTGCTCAGTTCTCAACTATTTAAAGATGTTTATACTATGGTCAATACTGCCCAATACTATGACCACTAGCTACATATGATTATTTACATTTATATTAATATTTAATATGTTTATATTAAACACAATGTGCGATTCAGTTTCTCAGTTGTGCTAGTGACATTTCAGGTGCTCACTAGCCACACTGGACAGTGCAGATATAAAATATTTCCATTACTGCAAAACGTTCTATTGGACACGCCGAACCTAAAGGAGTTTTAAAACACACAGAAATCTTTCAGTAATAGCAAACCAGTATTTCAAAGCACTAACTCCACGGTTCATCAGCATGTGGTATCTATTTCCATGGGACCAACTACTAAATATCAACTACTAAAGGCAGTATACTCTGAAGGAATCTTGACGGTTAAAAAAAAAGTTTCCTTTTACTAGTATTCAGTACAAACTGCTGAGCTATTTATACTCTTTCTTTTTGTTTAAAAGGCAAGGCCAGAATTTATTGAGAATTTAAAGTTTGGTTCAGCTGGGTCTTTCTTTTTTGTACTCTTTCTTTAGTAACTGAACTACTACTTCTTTTTCTATTCTCAGTTAAAGTCTTTGACTATTAATAATAACTCAAAGTCTAAGGAAAAATAATGGTTTTATTTCAATTTACAGAACTACTGAAAATTATATCCATTTGTTATCAACCAAACAACATTCACCTTACTGGCCACCCATTTAACAATATTCTTTCTACTCCAAATTGTACTTTTTCATGAGCTGAAGGTAGATTTTATGTAGTTACAATGAAAGTGACTGAATAGTCTTATCTTAAAGGAAAACATGCTTCATAAAATCACAAGACATTCATAAAACTAAATCTCAATTGGCCTCTATTAAGGAGCCAGAAGGTATCAATGATGTGTAGAAACTAACCAGTCAGAAATCAAGTCATGTTCCCCAGTAAAGTGGCATTCATTGCTGGTGACTCAGAGAGATGACTACTAGCCACTGCCACTTCTCTCCTTCCTCCTCTCTCTTTCATAACTCTTTGAAACTCGTCTGGCCCTTAACTTCACATTAAGTGACTGAGAAAGGAATATTAATATTACCAACACTCAGCCACATATTCAGTGAGAATACAAGAAATGTCTGATGATAGCTATGTTTGTAAACATTATTCAGAAATTTCTAATAAGGAATCTCCTTACACATCCTTTTCCAGCATATGTGCAGGAGAATATAACCATCTTCTACCAAATAAAAATTCTCAGTAATAATTAACACCTGGTTACACTATGAACCAAAGTAATTCCTACCAAAGAACCAAGGATGACTACGTGAAGGGTATTTCTATCAAACCTGCTTGAGCCAGTAATTCAAATGCACCCTATTCTTTGTTTTCCAATAGGAAATATCCATCTCTTTTGTACCATTCCTTTCCCTCAAAACCCTCAGTCTTTCTCACTTAGGAGGTAAAGCACAGAAAAAAAAAAAGTTATGTATACATTAACTAAGTTCAAAGAGAGATAATGTTTTGGATTATATATACCTTCCTAAATCTTGTTTTTAAAACTGTAACCGTGGAAAACAACACTCTAAGAAAACAATCCAGTGGGTGAGAGAAAATGTGGACAACTCGTGCCTTTGCTCACCTGTCTATGCTACAGCAACTAGCTCAATCCTAGTTTCACTTTTCTCAAAAGCACATCTTTATTAGTGCTACTACAACTGTAAAAATGTAGCTGCCAAATAAAGCCTTTTAAGATGCTCCCTGGCTCAGTTGGTTGGAGCGTAGTCCTGTGCACAAAGGTTGCAGGTTCGATTCCTGGACAGGGAACATATCGAGGTTGGGGGTTTGATCTCTGGTTGGGGCATGTATGGGATGCAACCAATTGATGTTTCTCTCTCTCTCTTCCCTCTCTCTAAATCAATAAAAAATATCCTCAGGTGAGGAATAAACACACACACAAAAACACACACCTTCAAGATGCAAATTTGATTGTGTTTTCAACGTGAAAATAATTTATTTTATTGAAAAAGCCCTAAATTTAAACAGTATCCAATTAGCTATTCAACACTGTACCCATACTTGCTTTGTTTCCAGGCCTGGGCACCAGAAGTCTTCAGAATACCACCTATTCTAAAATCCAAGGAAGAGCTGTTGTGTGGATTTAAAAAGAAAAATGACAGGTCCTGGTCGGGCAGCTTGGTTGGTTGGAGCGTAGTACAGATGAGCCAAGGTTGCAGGTTCCAGCCCTGGTCAGGGCACAGACAAAAAATAACCAATGAAATGCATGAACAGGTGGAACAATCTCTCTCTCTCTCTCTCTCTCTCTCTCTCTCTCTCTCTCTCTCTCTCTCTCTCATAAATAAATGAATAAATATTTAAAGGAAAAAAGATAAAGGGCCGAAATGATTTGCCTGGGATTTGTTTACTTGGGGCAAACAGTCTTCTATATGTTTAAACAGTTTTCTAAATCTTCCTGGTCTGAAAGAATTGTGTGTGGAACACAGCTCTCAAATTTGACATCCTCCTGTGTGTGCTTAAAGCAATAATAATTTCTTTCTACCTCCCTCCAGTTTTGTCCCTTTCTAATTAATTCTCAACAGTGGTGACACGGTGATCTTTAGAGCAACACAAATTTAAGAGTTTGTCACATCTTACAAAAAAATCCTTCAAGACCTGACCCAGTGACTATCTTTCTATCTAGTCTCTTATCTCACCATTCTCCCATACCTGCTATATTTAGTCTTCGTACTTGTCTTGAGTCCTACTGAACCACTTAGAGTTCCTAAATGGTAACATATTCTCCCAAGTCTATCAACCTATTCATTTGCTGTTCTAGCTCTCCCTCCCCACATTTCTTAATCTGGCTAGTTGGTGCTTCTTTAAAATTCATTTTATCTGTCACTTCCTCTGGGAAGTCTTCTTTTCTACACTTAAGGCTGTGTTAGGCACCCCACTTCTGTGTCCAATTCACCTTCCATATACCTCTACATATAGGGGTACATATCACTTTTATTATAATCATATATTTACTTTTATTATAATTACCTGTCTTTGAAAACAGAAATTATCTCTTTTTAAAAAATTTTTTAATATATATTTTATTGATTTTTTACAGAGAGGAAGGGAGAGAGATAGAGAGTTAGAAACATTGATGAGAGAGAAACATCGATTAGCTGCCTCCTGCACATCTCCTACTGGGGATGTGCCGCAACACAGGTATATGCCCTTGACTGGAATCGAACCTGGGACCTTTCAGTCCGCAGGCCGAAGCTCTATCCACTGAGCCAAACTGGTTTCGGCCAGAAATTATCTTTATATGCTCAGCAAGTAACATACTGCTCAGCACATAATAGATATTCAATAAAGATTTGAAAAAAGAGGAGGGAGGCAAAGGGAGAATAGGGTCTTTCATTAGTTTAACTTATAGGGTGTTCCTTTTAAGTTATGGAGTATGTACGTCGGGAAAAGAATCAGGTCTGTAGGTAAACAACATATTATAACAAATTACTGAACAATTTCTTGGCAAAAGGGGAGGGGGAAAACAGACATGATTGAGATTCTCTTATAAGCTAGGGGTTACATGTATATATATAAAAGCCTAAGCAACTGTTAAGACAGAATGGCCGGTCACTATGATGTGCACTGACCACCAGGGGGACAGACGCACACTGACCCCCAGCCCATAGGCCCTAATCAATCTCTTGGTTTTTTCCCGCCAGCCGGCAGGCCCCGATCACCCAACTGGGGCTGGGACTCCAGGGCTGGGATGGGGAACCTGGGGTGGGTGGCGATGGACACAGCCCCTTTCCCAGGAGGGTCAAGGGCCATCTCTCTTCTCGGAGTTGGCAACCAACCTCCCGGGTCCTTCCCCCTAGTCCTCCCCCGGCTGGCAGGCCTTCATTGGCCTGCCGCCTGCCCCTGTGGTGGCAGTTGACCCCTCTCCCAGCCAGCAACTCCCGATTGCCCGATCAGGGCCAGGCTGGGCTGGGACAGGGAACCGGGGGTGGGTGGCGGTGGAAACAGGCAGTGAGGGATGAGGAGTGGGGAGGCAGGGAAGCAGGGAGCTGCGTGGTGGTGTTGGGGCGCAGGGCAGTGAGGGAAGAAGGAGGCGGAGAGGTGGGGAGGCAGGGAACCTGATGGCCCTTATTGCCGGCCAGGCCTAGGGACCCCACCTATGCCTGAATTTTATGCATTGGGCATCTAGTGTTATAAATTCACTCCCACAGATGCTTAACAGCAACATCATCTTTTAATTATAGTTGCTTTTAGATTTATAAAAACCTATTTTAAAAAAGAGAAACACTTATAAGGACTGAAGTAGCACTACCAGTTTTTAATCTCTTAAAGCTGATTTCTAGTTTCTGTTTCTTCTCCCTTTCACTCCTGATTCTTGGTTTCTGATCATTTCACTAAGTGACAAAAGTTTCCATCAGAAAAATCAGAACATAGAAATAATACTAAATTCAAAATAATCAAGTCTGTTATATATGAACATCTCTAACAAAAGATATAATAAAAAAGAAAGCTAAAACTTAGAAAAAAAATAAACTAAGTTCAATTTGCCATACATTCCTTTTCCCCATTCTCTATAAATAATAGCTAACATTAATTGAGCATGTATTATAATGTCAGGAATTATTTTAAGTATTTTACATGTATTAACTTATCTAATTCTTTGGTAAACATATCAGAAGGATTCAATTTATTATCCTATTAAACTGATGAGGAAACTGAGTCACACCAGAGTAAACTTGTCAAGGAGTTCAGAGCTAATAAATGGCAAAGATAGGGTTCATAGCTAAGTCATCTGGATATTAATCTCCATTCCTAACTACTACACTATAGACCAGTGATGGAGAACCTATGACACGTGTGTCAGAGGTGACACGAAAACTCATTTTTTTGGTTGATTTTTCTTTGTTAAATGGCATTTAAATATATAAAATATCAAAAATATAAATCTTTGTTTTACTATGGTTGCAAATATCAAAAAATTTCTATATGTGACACGGCACCAGAGTTAAGTTAGGGTTTTTCAAAACGCTGACACGCCGAGCTCAAAAGGTTCGCCATCACTGCTATAGACCTAACTATACATTGGGTTCATACAATACTTCCCAGATGTTTAAATAAGAACACTTATTTTAAACCCTATAAAAATTCTAGTTATTACTTTAACAAAGTAAAATTCAGACACAGAGCAGTTATGCAAATTGCCAAAAATGACAATGTTAAAATAAAAGAGCAAACATTTGTTTTTATAGGTCACCCCTGATATTTCCAGTATGATCATCAACAAGAATGATGCTTCTTATCTCAAAAATCAATTTGTAAAGGAATTCCTTAGAAAATAAATGAAAGATCTAAAATAAAATAAAAAGTTGGCCATTTGGGACAGAGACATTTCTACTATTCCTCAAACTGAATCTACAATAAAAATACTCCTGCCCCAGTATTTCACGAGAAACCCAAATTACTGAAGCACAGGTTTAAAACACCTTTAACCCAAATTATGCAACTGGGGGCATTATTATTAGCAACATACAAGTATGTTTCATTACCAAGTGTTGTCTATTTACACTCCCTAAAGCAATTAGGGAGTTTTCCCTATTTCCCCATGTTCACCAAATTCTCCTGTTAGATACAAGACAAAAACAATAAAACAAAAAGCTCATTAAAGATACAGAAAAGGAAATATAGATGCTATAAAAACAAGTTTTGTTTTAATAATTTCCTTAAGCACAAGTCGTGCTGAATAATATGGCATGAAATTCTAACGTAACTATTTTTATCTGTTTATTCATTCTGCCTTGCATTAATGGTTCTTAATCTCTTTTAGAGCTAAAATTGTCTTATTCATTTTATTGTTGTTGTCTATGGCAGGTAGGGTAGTGTACCAACAAAAATTTATTGAGTTATTTAATGAATCAATCATCCATCCATTCATTCATCCACCTTTTCACCTTTTGGTTAGGGTTAGGGTATGTAATGAGTATGAAATAAATATTCAAGAAAAACTAAATGGGCTTCATTGTAACCAACGTTAAGCTATTGCCTTGGACACATTATAAGATTAGAACCAGAACTAAACAAGCACACACCTTTAGTATTAAGCCAAGCTTCTCATCCTAGCAAGAATGTCTTTTCTTTGGTGCCACTTTTTTCTCTTGTTATTTACTAGTAAAACATAATTCTTATGGGTTCTTGCTATTCAAGCCCTTTGATGATTGATTTATAAACTGAAGAGGGAAGAGACAGATTCGGTGGGGGAGGGGAGGATGGACAAAAGAAAACAGCCAGACCCACCTGTTTTACAGCATTTAAATTCTTTTGGGAGAGCAAAGAAGAAAAACAGAAAATATAAAATCAAAGGAAACTTAAATATGAAAATTTAAATATATAAAATATTTAAATGGTCAGGTGAAATGCAGTATTTAATCTTTCTACACAATGGAAAAAAGGAAAGCTGTAGCTACAGATTGCAATCTATATATATAAAAGCCTAAGTGACCGTTACGACCAGACGACCGGCCGGTAACTATGATGTGCACTGACCACCAAGGGGCAGACGCTCAACACAGGAGCTGCCCCCTGTGGTCAGTGCACTCCCACAGCCAACTTCTAACAGCTGGCCAACCTCCCTCGGTCCCTTCCCTGCCCAACCCCCGCTCCCGGCCTCGATCACCAGCCAGGCCGAGGGACCCCACCCATGCACAAATTCATGCACTGGGCCTCTAGTCTGATATAATGTCACTGACTACCAACAAACTCTGGTTTGATGAGGAAAAAACACAACACACATATAAACCTAAATGAAGAATTAGAGGCCATTAGTACCATTCTACTAGCTAGCCCAATCTACTACTATCACCTTTTAACGGAAGTCTCTATTAAAAGGTAGGTGGGTGTGTGCAGGTGTGCATGTGTTTTGTATTCCACTGATGTTTCAAACTGCAGTCTTGTAAAAACTATCCTACCTTTGAGTCAACTCAAAGCTCTATCATGAAAAGGTCATTTTTAACATTTAGAACTCTAAGCAAAATGCACATGTTTGTCTTATTGCACTGTCTCAGAATTCCCAAAATAATGTTAATTAGGGAAAGAGTGAACATTCCTGTTTTGTTCTTGCTCTAGTGGACATTTCTTCAGTATTTCACTAATAAGTGTAGTAGTGTCTATTGGTTTCAGAAAACCATTCTTAGTCATATTTAAGGACTATGTAAGCACATTGTAAAATTTTAAAAGTAAGCTAAAAGGCCTGGCCAGTGCGGCTCAGTGGTTGAGCGTTGGAGCTCTGAACCCAGAGGTCATGGTTCGATTCCCAGTTAGGGCACATGCCCAGGTTGCGGGCTTGAGCCCCAGTGGGGGATGTGCAGGAGGCAGCTAATCAATGATTCTCTCTCATCATTGATGCTTCCATCTCTCTCTCCCTTTCCCTTCTCTCTAAAATCAATTAAAAAATGTTTTTAAATGAGCTAAAAGGATATTCATAGTATTCATAATATGGATTGTTACTGGGCAGTGGTGATCAAAGCAGATTACAAAATGTGTCCTAGTATTACCAATTAGTAGAAATGGAGGTACTTATTAAATATTTAAGAATAAAAATAAATTATCCTACTCTTAGCGTAATAAAAGCTTTTAGCTAAAATAGTTGAATTTTCAAAAAAAAATTTTATATACAGAGATGAGCATATCATTTTTCTATTTTGTAATAACTGATGTACTAATGTGTTTTTATTTATAGATTACTTAATATAAAATCCTTAGATTCTGAAAGAAATACTCTTAGTCATATTCTTTTAATATAATGAAAGACTTACAAAAAAGAAAAAAAAAATATATATATATATATATATACATATATATATATATAATGAAAGACTTGACATATAAAATGGGAGAAAAGCAGTTCTAAATTAGTATGTTAAAAATGTATAACTACTACATAGATAACTGCTCTGGAAAAAATCATAGAAGTAGATATAACAAAATAATTACCAGTAGTTTTATTTTTGTACCATCTTTGTTAGCTTTTATTTATCAAGATTTCATTAACTTCAGCCGAAACCAGTTTGGCTCAGTGGATAGAGCGTTGGCCTGCAGACTCAAGGGTCCCAGGTTCGATTCCGGTCAAGGGCATGTACCTGGGTTGCGGGCACATCCCCAGTGGGAGGTGTGCAGGAGGCAGCTGATCGATGTTTCTCTCTCATCGATGTTTCTAACTCTCTATTTCTCTCCCTTTCTCTCTGTAAAAAATCAATAAAATATAATTAAAAAAAAAGATTTCATTAACTTTATAAAATAAAAGGATATGTTTTCTATTTTTTTCTCTGCTCTACATGGTTGATTATAATTAAACTATAACTGAAACTGCCCATAAAACCCACTGGGCTAAGATGCATTTTAATTTCCTTCTGTGACTATTATAGTCTATATGGGATTTTTATTTCTTGAGTCACTTTGGTAAATTATATTTTCCTAGAAAACTACTTATTTCATCAGGAACTCAACAAAGGTGCTAAAGTAATTCAGTGGATAACAGAGAATATTTTCAACTTCGTACCACATCCAAAAATTAAGTAAAAAAGAATCACTGAAGCCGAAACCGGTTTGGCTCAGTGGATAGAGCGTCGGCCTGTGGACTGAAAGGTCCCAGGTTCGATTCCGGTCAAAGGCATGTACCTGGGTTGCGGGCATATCCCCAGTAGGAGATGTGCAGGAGGCAGCTGATCGATGATTCTCTCTCATCGATGTTTCTAACTCTCTATCTCTCTCCCTTCCTCTCTGTAAAAAATGAATAAAAAAAAAAAAAAAAAAAAAAAAGAATCACTGAACTAAAAACTATAAAACATCTTGGGGAAAAAATAGAGAAAAATCTTTGTGACCTTGGGTTAAGCAAAGATTTCTTTTTATTTATATATTTATTTTGATTGATTGATTGATTGATTTCAGAGAGAAAGAGAAACATTGATTTATTGTTCCACTTATTTATGTACTCATTGGTTACTTCTTGTATGTGCCCTGACCAGTTGGTATATCAGGACGATACTCTAACCAACTGAGCTACCTGGCCAGAGCCAAGCAATGATTTCTTAAAAGACAAAGAGCAAGTCATAGAAACATGGAACAGACTGTCAAACCTCCGAGGAAAGGCAGGGGAGGGTTGGGAAGAGGGGGTAAGAGATCAACCAAAGGACTTGTACGCATGCATATAAGCATAAACAATGGATACAGACAGTAGGGAGGTAAGGGCATGTGCTGGGGGGCAGGAGCGGTCAGGGAGTGGTCAATGGGGGGAAAAGGAGACCTATATAATACTTTCAACAATAAAGAATTTAAATTTTAAAAAAAGATAAAGAACATTAACCATAAAAGAAAAAAACAACTGGATTTCATGAAAATAAAAATTTCTGGTCCTGCCTGGCCAGTGTGCTCAGTGGTTGAGCATCGACCCATAAACCAGGAGATCACTGTTTAATTACTGGTCAGGGCACATGCCTGGGTTACAGGCTCCATCCCTAGTAGGGGGCATGTAGTAGGCAGCTGATGGATGATTCTCATCAGTGATGTTCCTATCTCTCTCTTCCTGCCTTCCTCTCTCTGAAATCAGTAAAAACATATTTTTTAAAAAAACAAAACAAACAGTCCTAGCTGGTTTGGCTCAGTGGATAGAGCGTTGGCCTGTGGACTGAAGAGTTCCAGGTTTGATTCCAGCCAAGGGCACATACCTGGGTTGCGGGCTGGATTCCCAGTAAGGGTCATGGAGGAGGCAGCCGATCAATGATTCTCTCTCATCATTGATGTTTCTATCTCTCTCTCCCTCTCCCTTCCTCTCTGAAATCAACAAAAATATATTTAAAAATTTTTTTTTCTCTTAACAAACAACCAAAACCACAAAAAACTTCTGGTTCTGACTTGGTAACCAATCAATGTCTCTCTCTTTTCTTCCCTTTCACTTGCTCTAAAAAAAAATCAATGGAGACAGAATTTAGAACACAGAACTTAGAAGAGAGCCAAGAAGACAGAACCTACACAGAACCTACAGACAGAAGAACTTTGCTGGAGAGAACATGGCAAAAGATCCTGAACTGAACCTGACTACAGAAATTGGCAAAAGAACCTGACTAGAACCTGGTGACTGAACCTGGCTGGAGAACCTAGCGAGGGAACATGGCCACAGAACCTGGCTGGAGATCCGAAGCAGAACCTTTCTGGAGATCCAGACCAGAACTTGGCTGGAGATCCTGGCTAGAGATCCTGGCAAGGCTGCCTCCGTGTCATTCCTTCTTCGCCGACTCTGTCCACACCTTTGGGGACCCCTGGACCCGCTGGGGCTGGACCCCGGCATGAAATCTGTATAATTTAGTTAACCAGTGTAACTTCAATACATGAAATAAAAAGGAAAACCTCAAATTGAAAAAAAAAAAAAAATCAATGGAAAAAATATCCTCGGGGTAAGGATTAACAACAAAAACAACAACAAAAACAAAACAAAAACAGATCTTGCCCTCCATAAGTTTATAGTCTTATAAGATGACAGAAGATATTTAATATATGTTCATAACAATGCTACATTAAGTTTCTACTGAAAATCCAGGGGGGAAAATAGAACTAACATCATTTTGGGCATTATTTAATTCCAGAGGCATGTATCTCCTACACCGTAAGGATCTCAAAACTAATTAAGTTCATATTTTGCCCTTCATTCTTAAAGAGAAGGGAGGAAGGACTGTGTCGTCAGCACATTTTGAGCTTCAAATGATAACAACATAACATCACAAAATTTTTTCCCATAAACTTTGAAGTGAAGTGCATGTATTAGCTTTGAGCACGGCTTCTTTTTAAAAAAAAATTATTTTATTGATTTTTTACAGAGAGGAAGGGAAAAGGATAGAGAGTTAGAAACATCGATGAAAGAGAGACATCAATCAGCTACCTCCTGCACACCTCCTACTGGGGATGTGCCCGCAACCAAGGTACATGCCCTTGACTGTAATCGAACCTGGGACCTTTCACTCCACAGGCCGATGCTCTACCCACTGGGCCAAACCAGTTAGGGCGAGCATGGCTTCTTAACGTATGTCCTTAACAGCTAGGAAAAAAACCCTTTATAATATAATATGATTTATAAATTCAGATACAGAGTAGGAAGAAAATAATTGATTTCATTTGTTTAGGATATAGCTTCTGTTTTCTACCTCAACAAACTGCTTCTCCTATTTCCTATGTGATATAAATTCTAATCTAAAGAAATTACCTTGTAAATCTGTTTCCAGAACACCACACATAAGAATAATCTAGTTTCAAATTCATATTAATAATCTACTCATTAAATTATTTCATCAAACAAATACCAAAAAAATTTTAAATAAAATTGTGTTCACTTCTACAGAAGGGAGAGCACTACAGAAACTTAATGAAGTCAGAAGATTTAAAACATTTTGGGAAGGCAATTTAGTATACCTACAGACAGATCCTCTCCTGTATCAAAAAACTTTTAGCCCAGGTGCCATCTCCCTGTCTCTTGAACCAATGCCCCTCCCCCACCCCACCCCTGCCTTTCTTTCTTTCCTTTTTTCTTCCTTCAAGGTGCAGACCTTTGCTTTCTCCCTCCTAAGCTCTAAGGGCCCTTCTTTCGCCTCTGTAACTTTCTCCCTGAGTTCACACAGCCCAGCTGGCTCACTTCTTCCACAGCTCATTTCTTCATAAGAAAACCCAAAAACTTGCCCGGCTGGCATGGCTCAGTGGTTGAGTATCAACCTATGAACCAGGAGGTCATGGTTCAATTTCCAGAGAATACATGCTGGTTTAGGGCGGGATCCCCAGTAGGGGGCATGCAGGAGGCAGCCGATCAATTATTCTCATCATCGATGTTTCTATCTCTCTAACCTTCTCCCTTCCTCTCTCTGAAAATCAATAAAGGGAAAAAATTTAAAAAGAAAGAAAGAGGAAGACATAAGATTCAGGAAACGAAAGAGGAAAAACAGGAGAGAAGCAGAGTCACCAGGTAACTAGGAATATTTTAGGATGACAGCTGTGTACCACACATAGAGGGGCACCAGTCCAGATTGGAGCAGTCTAACTCAAGAGACACACTGAGGTCTGTCATCACCAAGATCTCTGCTGCCATTATCCTCTTCTCAAAGATAAGAACATAGTGTCCAGGTGAGCCTGGCCAACAACTTCCCTTGACTACTTACTGGTCAATTTCTTCTCAAAACACCCACTTGCCTAATGAGCTCAGAACACTCATTTCACTCCACAAAAGTGTTCTTTATCCTACAGCTGTGCGTAGGTCACACTCAATTTAGGAAATACCACAGAGCTACTCACTCCCTCTGACCATATTTCTGCCAAATGTCCAACAGACTGTGTTCACTTCTGTAGAAGGGAGGGTACTACAGAAACTTAATGAAGTTTGTCTAAACTTGTCAGAAGCCTGGTCCTACTCAATACAATTTCCAGGACTAAGTCTTGACTTTGCTCCTGATTTTCACAGAAGGACCTCTCTGAACCTCAGGAAGCTGAAGTAAGTATGGCCCATCCATCCCTGGGGATCCCTGAGATCCTTCTGGAGTCCAAGAGGTGCAACTATATACTTAATAATACTAAAGAATTATTTGCCTTTTTCACTGTGTTGACATTTGCACTGATGATCCAAAAGCAATGGTGAGCAAAACTGCTGGTACCCTAACACAAATCAAGGCAGTACCACCAAATTGTAATAGGCCTCATATTCGTCACCACTATATAATTAAAGTTAAAAATAACACCAGCTTTAAGAATGTCCTTGATAAAAATATAAAAATTATTAGTTTTAATAACTCTCAACCCTTTGGTACATGTCTTTTATTATGTGTGATGAAATGATAAGAAATGCATAAAGCGTATACTTAAGTGCAATGGTTACCTTCAGAAAAGGCACTTGTGTGATTGAGTTGCAAGCTGAGCTAGCCAATTTTTTTCATAAGATACCATTTTCTTTTTTAAAAAAATATATTTTATTGATTTTCCACAGAGAGGAAGGGAGAGAGATAGAGAGTCAGAAACATCGATGAGAGAGAAACATCGATCAGCTGCCTCCTGCACATCCCCCACTGGGGACGTGCCCACAACCCGGGTACATGCCCTTGACCGGAATCGAACCTGGGACCCCTCAGTCCGCAGGCCAACGCTCTATCCACTGAGCCAAACCGGTTTCGGCATAAGATACCATTTTCAAAGGAAAGATTGAATGACAAATTATGTTATTCATGCTTAGATATTTGACAGACATTGTCTCAAAATAGAATAAAAACAAAACAAAACCTGATAGTATGCATTGTCAGCGATATTAAGTCAAGCTTTATAGAGAAAATTTAAAATTTGGAAAACATATCCACTAGAGTGAGCTTGACAGCTTCTCAAGATTTAAAGACTTTTCCAATGAGATCAGTAATGGTATTTACAAATGTCAATACTAACAAAATTAATGGATTTTAAACTATAAATAAAATGTGTAAACATTTGTCCATGTAGGAAAGGTCCTAGAAGCCATAGGTTAGTCCCACTGGAACTTGGTGGATAAAAATCCCTCATTTTATTTTTAGAATAGAAAACATAATTCTTTTTCAATACATCTACATAACTGTTAGCCAAATCGACTTAACAAAATTCTCACCCATACTATACAGACTCCATCTTCTTAGAAACAAAACTCATTTTACAGTCAGAATCTTTACTTTGTCAAATGGCATTGAGTGGACTATAACTCAGTAAACCAAATTCTTATCATATGTATGTTTTGTAAGCAACGAAGAAAAAAATCAGTATAACATTTGAAGAAGGAGTGGAGGAAAAAGAGAATGAGACTGATTGTTAAATATGTAACTATGAATCATTTCCATTTTTTTCTAAAATCCACATATGAATATAAATGTTAATTTACAAATTCCAAGATTTAAAGTATTAAAGGAAAAATCTTCTCACTAGCACAGAAGACAACTTTTTTCTCATATTAGTTATCAAAAGTACATTTCAATTTATGTTTCAATTTACTATTGGCCAACTTTAACTTCCATAGCAACTCTCACTATGTTATCCTCTAATAAATTTAAGTTATAGTTAATTTAAGTTAAATTTAATTAGCTTAATGATAAATTTAATTACTTACATTAAATTAAATTTAAGTTATCCTTGAGTTAGGTGATGTAAGTCAGAGAGAAAAATACGTTTCCAGTAAAAACCTTTGGAGTTATTGTATGTTACTCTTATTGGCCATATACTAGTAGACATGTTCTTTAGGATTTGTCACCAGGCAACTACAATCAACTCAATTTACTAAGTTAAATTGTTCATAAATAATCCTCTCAAGAACTAACTTGGGCCTTAGCCGGTTTGGTTTCAGTGGATAGAACGTCGGCCTGCGAACTGGAAGGTCCCAGGTTCGATTTTGGTCAAGGGCACATGCCTGGATTTTGGACTCGATCCCCAGTGGGGGACTTGCAGGAGGCAGCCAATCCATGATTCTCTCTCATCATGGATGTTTCTATCTCTCTTTCCCTCTTCCTTCCTCTCTGAAATCAATAAAAATATATTTTAAAAAACACACAAATGTATTATTTAAAAAAAAAGAAAAGAATTAACTTGGTAATGAAACTAAACTGCCCTCTGGTGTACAATATAAGGATTTCACTGATGAACTAGATGTAAGTACCCTCTCTTCAGGGGGAAAAAAAAAAAAGCAAAGATCCTAAAGAAGCCACTTAAGATCATTAAAATCAAAGGAGACCGGCCATGGTGGCTCAGTGGTTGATCATCAAACTATGAACCAAGAGGTCAGGGCACATGCCTGGATTGCAGGCTTGATCCCCAGTAGGGGGCATACAGGAGGCAGCCAATCTATGATTCTCTCTCATCACTGATGTTTCTCCTCCTTTCCCTTCCTCTCTTAAGTCAATAAAAAAATACTTTAAAAAAAAATCAAAGGAGAAATTCTGATTCTGTAAGATTTTCAAGAACAGTCTTCTCACTGAACCGAGTGGCTCAGTTATCTGAAGCATCATCCCATACACCAAAGGTTGTGGATTCGATTCCCCTTCAGGGCACATACCTAGGTTGCAGATTCCATCCCTGATCGGAGGCAATGTATGAGGTGGAACTGATCAATGTTTCTCTCTCTCCTCCCCGCTTCCTCTCTCTCTAAAAGAAGAAAAGAAAAAAAGTCTTCTCAAAGCCCGACTATTAATCTGAGCTATTACTTGTACAAGTAGGTCAAAGTGCCTAACTAACCACAGTCATCTATGGTAACTGGACGTGACAAGAATATAAACTTGGTAACATTTTCACGATACTTCTTCAAGTTACACTGGCATTTTTTCCCCATTTGGTAAAATATATTTACCAATGTTACATCTAATAAGGAATTAATTTACAAAATATATAAGGAACTCATGTAGCTTAACAAAGGAAGACAAATGATCCAATTAAAAACTGGGCAAAGAACTTAAATAGACACTTCTCCAAAGTGAACATGTAGATGGCCAAGAGACATGTGAAAAAATGCTTCAAGTCATTAATCGTCAGAGAGATGCAAATTAAAATGACAATGAGGTATCACCTCACACCTGTCAGAATGGCTATCATCAACACATCAACAAATGACAAGTGCTGGGGAGGATGTGGACAAAAGGGAACCCTAGTATACTGCTGGTGGTGGGAATGCAGACTGGTGCAGCCACTATGGAAAACAGTATGGAGTTTCTTCAAAAATTAAAAATGGAACTGCCATTTGTATAGTGATCCCACTTTTAGGAATATATCCTAAGAAACCCAAAACACCATCATAAAGAATATATGCACCCCTATGTTCATAGCAGTACAATTTACAATAGCTAAGATTTAGAAACAGCCCTAGTGCCCATCAATAGATGAGTAGATAAAAAAAGATGCGGTACATTTATACCATGGAATACTATGCAGCCGTAAAAAAGAAGGATCTCTTACCCTCTGAGACAGCATGGAGGGACTGGGGAGTATTATGTTAAGTGAAATAAGTCAGTCAGAGAAAGACAAGTATCACATGATCTTACTCATCCGTGGAATCTAATGAACAAAATAAACTAATGAACAAAATAGATCCAGAGACATAGAAGCATGGAACAGACTGACGAATCTCATAGGGAAGCCGGGGGTGGGTGGGGAGAAATTAACCGGGGAACTTACAGGCATATGTATGCATAACCCATGGACACAGAAAATAGTGTGGTGAAGACCTGGAGAGAGGCGGCGGGGGCAGGGTAGCAGGGTCATTGGGGAGAAAAAAAAAGGGAGACATCTATAATACAACAATAAAGATAAATTTTTTAAAAGTGTAGATGATACTCACCCAATGGATCTTCCATGCCACTATTAACCAGTTTAGGGAGGTAGGGTATAGTTTCTAAAAAGAGAAAATAGTAAATAATATATTTAAAACACAAAATCCATATGCTTTAAAAAAAAAATAAACCCAGTTCAGTACCAGTGATTATCATTTAAAACTGGAACATAATAGAAATGTACAACTAACTGAGAACATTGCCAACTGGGATTTATTTTCAAGGGGTTGAAATACAGATTCATAATATAAAAATATCATAAACTTGAAGGGTAATTTTCATTTTAAAATATATCATTTTCAGTTTCCTCAAGTAAGTTCCCTTTCCAAACCCCAGCTTGAATTATTAGAGTATAAAAGCCAAAATTTTATGTTATAAAAAACAAAAACAAAAAAACACCTCCAAAACTCACATAAACACCTGAGAAAGGATATGAGCATATCTTAGAAGGAAGGAATTGGTTTGCCTAAAGAAAGTAGAAGTTATTTTAGATACAGGAGGATGGTTCAGTAAGTTATAAGTTTAGAATGATCAAATATGAAAATAAAGTAAAAAAAAAAGTTTTGAAAGAACTGTGACTAAGTATAGATATCCAACTTCCTTCACCCTTAATTAAGAGAAGGATCAAATCTGCCAATCTTGCTTCCTGTCTCTTTCGTGATTTGGATCCCAAGGGAATTCTCTAATAAACAGTCTGAATTCTAAACTCCAATTCAGAGTGTATTTTCAGAGAACAAGTACCTACTAACAGTTGGTGCTACATGCGATCTGAGAAAACTCGAAATACGATGTGGTTTTGGAGTTGAATTGCTCACAGACTAGATGGCAATGAGGACTCCATCACTGGTGGTGGGTGTAACACAGATAATCCATGGCACAAGGTGCTGGCGTAATTCTTACACTTTCACCAGTGATGATAGTGTTATCTGTGGAGTGGAATACTCTAGTTGACTGGATGTATCAGGCATGTGAAAAGTAAGGGGAAACAATGACTATGACTATGACAATGAAATTGAATAGCTATGATTAAATTCAATTGATGCTCTAGAAAAAGATAACAAAAAGCTAAGAGTGATTAACAGTCAAGTGAAAGTCAAATACGAAAGCCACAGGACCTCCTAGGTAAACATACAAAGAGGCTTTTTTTCTGTGACAGCAGGAGGACAGAAAAAATTGAAGATCAGGCTCATCAGAATAGCCCAGCTCCAAAGAAAGTTAACTCTCAACCAGGGAAGTATGCTATGCCAACATCAGAACCCTGATTAGGAAAAAGGGACTCTAATCCACAAGATGGAGACAACAGAGTTGAAACCCCTCCAAAATCTCAAATACCCAAATACTCCTTAACTCCTTCTGACTACAAAAGAGGCCCTGTAAGAGCTAGCGCTCTCTCCTCACATGAAGATAATGCAGAGGACTCCCCTACCTGTTCAATAAAACAGTGCCCCTCAGGATCTGCCACCTCCATGCCCCCTGGCTCATCGGCCTTTAATTTATAGTAGGTCAGTACTGTGTCTGATAAGGTCAGAACTATAACCTCAGAGAGTTACGAGAAAGACTTAGCCAGCATGTACCAGAGGAGTACAAATGTGACCGAATTCTGAGTGTTTGAACATGAGGATCAGAACATCTATCTACACTAATAAAAGAGAAAAATGGTAATTGGCGTACGACGATACCCTTTTCATTGGCTAATCAGGGCTATATGCAAATTAACTGCCAACTAAGATTGGCAGTTAACTGCCAACAAGATGGCAGTTAATTTGCATGTGTAGGCACAATGCAGGGAGGCGAAAGGGAAAGCAGGAAGAAGCCCCCTGCCACTGACAGTGATCGGAAACCCAGGGGGGAGCCTCTGCCCTGCCCCCCAGCCATGATCGGAGAATCAGGCGCCTTTGCCGCCCTGGCCAGTGATAGCAGGAAGTAGGGGTGGAGCCAGCGATGGGAGCTGGGCACGGTCGAAGCTGGCAGTCCCGGGAGCTAGGGGTCCCTTGCCTGGGCCTAAAGCGGAGCCCACGATCGCGGGGCCGCTGCAGCTGCCGGTCCCCGCTGCCCGAGCCGGACACCTCAGCCAGAGGCGTTAGGCCTGGGCAGGGGCGGAGCCTGCAACCACGGGGAGCTGGGGGTCCCCTGCCCAGGCCTGACACCTCTGCCGGAGGCCTCAGGCCTGGTCAAGGGGCCAATCTGGTGATTGGTGATCAGAGGGTGATGAGGGTCAACTCCTCTGGCCGAGGCATCAGGCCTGGGCGGGGGGCTGAGCCAGGGATTGGGGGGATATGATGGTCCCCTTGCCCAGGCCTGAAGCCTGGGTCAGAGGCGTCAGGCTTGGGCGGGGGGTGGAGCAAGCGATCAGAGGGAGATGGGGGTCCCCTGCCCAGGCATGATTCCTAGGCCAGAGGCCTCAGGCCTGGGCGGGGACCAGAGCCAGTGATCGGGGGGAGATGGGGGTCCCCTGTCCAAGCCTGACACCTCTGGCGGAGGCGTCAGGCCTGGGCAAGGGGCCGATCAGGTGATCAGAGGGTGATGGGGGTCTACGCCTCTGGCTGAGGCATCAGGCCTGGGCAAGGGGCAGAGCCAGCAATCGGAGGGGTCTGGGGGTCCCCTGCCCAGGCCTGATGCCTGGGCCAGAGGCATCAGGCCTGGGCTGGGGGCAGAACCAGTGATGGGGGGAAATGAGGGTCCCCTGCCCAGGCCTGACACCTCTGTCAGAGGCGTCAGGCCTGGGCAAGGGGCCGATCCTGCGATTGGAGGGTGATGGGGGTCAACGCCTGAGGGCTCCCAGTATGTGAGAGGGGGCAGGCTGGGCTGAGGGACACTCCCCCCCAACACACACCCAGTGCAAGAATTTCATGCACCGGGCCCCTAGTGTATATATATATAAAAAGCCAGCATTCGTAACAACCAGAACAACCAGTCGCTATGACGCCCACTGTGGCCAGTGAACTGGCCCGATCAGGGGGCAGGGCCAGCGGTCAACCTCCCGCAGCCCCTCCCGCTGGCCATCCCCATCCCTGATTGGACTCTCCCACCCAGATCGATGGCGGGGTGGCTGGCCAAACCCTCGCGGCCCTTCCCCCTGACCAGCCCCGCCCCTGATACCTCCCCACCCCAATAGGAGGCGGGGCTGGTCGGCTAACCTCCTGCAGCCCCTCCCCCACCCTACCCCACCCCCTATCAGCCCCCACCATCCCCATTGGCCCACAGCCCCTCCCCCCAGCCAGTTCCACCCCCAATCAGCCCCCCACACACCAATTGGGGTGGGGCTGGCTGGCCAACCTCCCACAGCACCTCCCCCGGCCACTGACCCCCCGATTGCCCCCCACACCTCATTTGGGGGAGGGGCCCGCTGGCCAATCGCCCACAGCCCCTCCCCCAAGCCAGCCCAGCCCCGATCGAGCCCCGATCAGGGCGGGCCGGCCCAGCCGGCCAACCTCCTGCCATCTCCTCCTCCCCACGGGCCCAGCCCCGATCTGCCCCAATTGGGGCTGGGCCAGCTGGACCCCACCCATGCATGAATTCATGCACTGGGTCTCTAGTATAAGATTAAAAAGGGAGGTGATTGATCATTCTCTGGAGATACAGAATTTAACACCCTGGTCAAAAACTTCAAGATCTGGTGTGAACTTACTACCACTAGGATGGTTCCTGAAAGCTAGAAAAGTGATGGTCCATGTTAAATAAAGTAGCAATGCCAAAACTGTAGTGGCAGACAGTGGAGAAAGGGATTAAAAGTTTCAGGGAAGTAGGCTTGTTGAAGTGGTCAGAAAACACATCAAAAGATTACGTTCCTTGAATAGCCAAGAGGATATCATCAGGAATGTGCTAGTGAGAAGGGGCACCAGTATTAATAAGTTAATAGCTGTTCTCCTCCATTGGAGAGGTTGTTACACAACTAACCTCACTGACAGCAAAGGTGATGGATGACAAGACCCTGACACAAAGGAGACCAGCCTGTGGTACTTAACTGTTAGAAGCTAGATGGACACAATCCTATATAATAAAAGGCTAATATGCAAATAGACTGAACAGCTAAATGACTGGTCGCTATGATGTGCACTGACAACCAGGGGACAGATGCTCCCCATAGGAAGCTACAAGTCAAACATCCCCCAAGGGCTCCCGAACTGTGAGAGGGAACAGGCCGGCTGAGGGAAACCGCTCCCCCCCCCCCAGTGCATGAATTTCGTGCACCAGGCCTCTAGTAACTACATGAAGACCAGCAAAATCAGAGCGCCAGTCAAAGGGATCTGACTCAAATGTATGGAGATAGTTAATAAAACATGATGTCACTAGCAGCAAAATGACAAGCAGCCAATAAGAGCAGTTCTCTATCTGTAATCTATGTATATGAAAACCTAATATGCAAAGTGTCCCCTCGGGAGTTCGACCGACCAGGAGTACAATTGCTCGCTCTGATGAGTGCTGACCACCAGGGGGTAGCACAGAACAAAGGGAGGCCCAGGCTGGCAGCCGCCTGCCGCTAGGACCCTACTTGTGCATGAATTTCGTGCACTGGGCCTCTAGTATTGATATATGAACAGCCAAACCTGGCCCTGGCCAGGTAGTAGTTCAGTTGTTTAGTATCCTCCCGACACCCCAAGATTGTGGGTTCAAATTCCAGTCAGTGCACATACAAGAATCAAACAATGAGCGTATAGCCCTAGACCAGGGGTGGGCAAACTTTTTGACTCGAGGGCCACAATGGGTTCTTAAACTGGACCGGAGGGCTGGAACAAAAGCATGGATGGAGTGTTTGTGTGAACTAATATAAATTCAAAGTAAACATCATTACATAAAAGGGTACGGTCTTTTTTTTTTTTTTTAGTTTTATTCATTTCAAACGGGCCGGATCTGGCCCGCGGGCCGTAGTTTGCCCACAGCTGCCCTAGACGGTGTGGCTCAGTGGACAGAGCATTGGCCTGAAGACTGAAGAGTCCCAAGTTAGATTCCGGTCAAGGGCACATGCCTGGGTTGCAGGCTTGATCCTTAGTAGGGGGTGTGCAGGAGGCAACCAATCAATGATTCTCTCTCATCATTGATGTTTCTATCTCTCTCCCTTTCCCTTCTTCTCTGAAACCAATAAAAATATATTTTTAAAAAACACACAAAAAAACAATGAGTGTATACTAGTAAATAAGTGGAACACATTGACATTTCTCTTTCCCTTCCTCTCTTTAAAATCAATAAATAAAAATTTAAAAAGAACGTCCAAACCTGTAGAAAATTTTATGAGTTTATTTGAGCTAAAATGGATGGCAATGGAAAGGAAGCAAGATCTCAAATGTTTCAGAGAATGACAGTTTGCTGTTTCTTTTATGCATGTGGAACTAAGAAGGGAATGTAAGAAAGATTACATGAAAGTGGGAGAAAGCAAGGCAGGGATTGGATCACAGCATAGTTAAGATTCTGTGCTCTCTTTCAGGAGTCTGGAAAAGAGAATTACTTCTGGCATTTCAAAGGTGTGCTAATCTATATGCACAAGAACAATAAACAGGCTTGCCCAGCCAGTGCTGCTCAGTGGCTGAGCATCGACCTATGAACCAGGAGGTCACAGTTTGATTCCCAGTCAGGGCACATGCCCGGGTTACGAGTTTGAACCCCAGTGTGCAGGGGACGGCCAATCAATGATTCTCTCTCATCACTGATGTTTTTCTCTCTCTCTTCCCCCTCCCTTCATCTCTAAAATTATACATATATGTGTGTATGTGTATATATATACACACACACAATAACAACAACAAAAAACCCACAGGGCTTGCTTAAACCTTTTACTAAAGAAGTTACAGGCCTGGTGCAAAACTACCCACTATGACCTGACCAGTTAGGAATTTATGATCAGATCACCCTATGAGGTTACTTTCTGTTAGATTTATTACAGTGCCCCCTTTTCATCTACAGTAACACCAAAACAAACCAAGGATAGATCAAGATGCTGAGGGCAGCCACCCCAATAAAAAACCAGACCCCTATGCCCAGTTTCTGGACCTGAACCAATTTCAGATCCTGAACCCACTGACTGAAGGAATCCAGGTCACCAGGAGAAAGGAACCAGTTAATACCAAAGCAAGTGTAATAATTCCCTAAGAAATCTATGGCTCTAAGACCTAATATGCCCCTGTACTTGTTTAATACTCTGCAGTTGCTGTCTTGAAATTCTTAATAATTTTATCTGTAAATTTGTGTTCTGTAAGTGAAGTCTGATGGGGAAAATGAAACGTGCTGGGGGCTTAAAGCTCACACGCATGATCTATCTCCTCCTGTTTTCCCAGGAGGGGCCTCTTGGCCACACCCTCTGGCCCCACCTGGCCATCCTTTCCTTGCCTGGGCTTGGGAGAACCGTGGCACTTTTAGTGGGCAATTTCTCTTACTCATTCTCAATCCAGGAGTACTGGGCACACAAATAATGTAGTTGGCCCTGCTTATGGCCATTCATTCAGGTAACTGTAAACTGTTTTGAGGACAGGCTGATATTGACATCTGGAGTCTAGAAGTGTCATGGACTTAAGAGGACCAGGAAATAAATTGAGTCCTGGCCCAAGATCCAGACCACTGGGTCTGTGGACCCTACTGGTGGTCATTTCCCAGGGCCCCGAGTATATAACTGAAAGAGATATACTTGGAAATTAGCACACCCCCATTTTTAAAATTTTTTGAGAGTACGTTTATTAAAGCTGGGGACAATGAAACAAGGGCCTAGGATAGAAAAAGCAACAACTCTCTAGAAACAACGTGGTAAAGAAGTGAGCTGTTAGCTCACCGGGTATTCAGAGAAAAGGGGGCCTTGGAGGCAGATTCAGGAGGTTAGCCCAGGATGAGCTGCTGCTACCCATTGGCCCTCTGGGCAAGTATCGTGGGGACCCTTAGAGTTTAGGAGGAAAAAAATTCACTTGAACAGGAGATCCTATGGGTGTGCTCCAAGGAGGGTGTGCCAGTGCAAACCCCATTCTGAATGCTTGGCATGTGGGATATTATCCAATATTTATAACTATTAAACTGGAAATATATTTATTTTAAAATATTAAAATCCATGATTAGTAAGGTTGGTTGTGAATAAACAAGAACTGTAAATTGTTCGTAGCACTGAATATTAGAGGACTGATGTTGGCAAACAATTTGGTAATACCAAGAAAGCAATATATAAATGTATACCTGCTAATTTCATATTAAAAGAAAAACACATTACAATAAAAAGACCTGTATGTATCATTACTGGTAATAACTATTAACCATTTGTAATGGTTAAATTGAAACCAACAACATGGGAATCTTTAACTCAGTTTATTTGCACATACGGGTACTGTTTAGTAGGGAGTATAAAGAGATAAACAAACTACAAAGGGAAAAGTGCCTATAGATATATAGACAAAGTGCTTTGGGATCACTAAAGCTATGGATGAATAATTAATTAATCCTTTATACCAATTTTTAAAAATGTTTTTATTGATTTTTAGAGGAGGAAGGGAGAGGGAGAGGGAGAGGGAGAAGGGAAGGAGAGAGGGAGGGGGAGGGGAGAGAGAGAGAGAGGAAAGGGGGAGGGGAGAGAGGGGGGAGAGGGGGAGGGGGAAAAATATCAATGAGAAACATTGATCAGCTGCAGGAACTGGGGATCCAGCCCGAAACCCAGGCATGTGTCCTGACAGGGAATCCAACCAATGACCTCTTGGTGCATGGGATGACGCTCAACCAACGGAGCCACACTGGCCAGGGCCTTTATACCAATTTTTGACACTGTGTTGCCAACCAAAGTCAACGAAGAGAGTAAGCAGCTGGGTAGGGAAAATCAAGTACACTGGTTATCACCTAGATGGCATGTGCAGGGTAAAGTCTGGCTAGGGAGTCCTCTGTAACAGATTAAATGAGTTTTATCAGAATTAGCTATCCATAGAGGAAATAAACCAAGCAATGCACTGTTCTCTCAGACAATCGTAAAACTGTTATCTACCTTTAAATAAAATACAGTCGACATCTTTCTAAAAAATACTCCTGGAAATTTGGCTGACAAGTATACATTTGAGGGAATAAATGTAGAAAATCTTTAACAATGGAATTTTTTTAAAAAATATATTTTATTGATTTTTTACAGAGAGGAAGGGAGAGAGATAGAGAGTTAGGAACATCGATGAGAGAGAAACATCGATCAGCTGCCTCCTGCACATCCCCCACTGGGGATGTGCCCGCAACCCAGGTACGTGCCGTTGACCAGAATCAAACCTGGGACCTTTCAGTCCACAGGCCGACGCTCTATCCACTGAACCAAACCGGTTTCTGCAACAATGGAATTTTTTTAAGGCATAGATTTGATTCAAGATTAGATTATTTTTTAAATGTATACCTGAAAAAACATCTAGCAACATCATATACTACAAAATGAATTTCTGAACTCAGTGCACTGACAGTTCACACACCCTGAGAGATTTCCTTACCATAAAGTATTCCAGAGTCAAAGGATGCACTTTAAACTAGTGCCCCCTCCCTCCCTCTCTTCCTCCTGCGTGCAGCACTGATCACAGTACGACCCCCTTTTCCTTTGCCAGAGAGAATAACTTTTCTCATACTTATTAAACAGCTTACAATGACCTCTTACATCCATTATCTCATCTCATACCTCTGAAGAAATTATTATCCCTATTTTATAAATGAAGAAACTAAAGTATAAAGAGGTTAGTTGACTAGGACATTCACAGCTAGGAATGTCCCAGGTCTTCAAACTCCAAAGGTAGTAAATGCATTATATATTGAGTAAATATGTCAGAATTTTCAAGTTGTCAAAATAAACACCTGGTGCTTTACACAATAGAGAAGTTAAATTGCAAACCAAACTTGAATCTGAAAGCTGTATAGGTTCAACCATCTCTTCCCTAAAACAGTCAAACAGCCATGACTAATAGTCACAGAGCGGCTATAATGGAACACCAGACTCTCTTAGACCAGTCTTCTCTCATGCTCCTTTTCCTTTTCTAAGAGTAGTAACAGTAACTTACTACAGGAATTTGAAGGGTATAATACAACCCTACTCGCTTCTGAAAACAATTCCATAAGCTAGGTACAGAAGGAATCATTATCCCCATGTTAAAGATGAGAAAAATAAAGTTCAAAGATGTCACTTAGCCCTCAAAGTTGCACAATAAATAAGACAGGATTTTATTTATTAAGTCCTTACTTGCTTACTGTCTGATTCCTCTTTCATCCCATTCCTAATCAGTCTATAAGCTCCCAAAGGGAAAAGACTTCTTTTGTTTTCAATGCTTTATCCACAGGGTTGGTCTACAATAGTATTTAGAACACAGTAGGCTTTCAAAAAGCCTACTGTGTTCTAAATACTGAATGAATGAATGGTTTTGAAAATGAAGAAGACCAACAGCAAAAAACAAAAAGGAAAAAGTTCCTTCCAGCCCTGGCTGGCTACCTCAATTGGTTAGAGCGTTGTCCCAATATGCTGAGGTTGCAGGTTCAATCCCCGGTCAGGGCACATACAAGAATCAACCAATGCCCATACTACCCAAAGCAATCAATAGATTTAATGCACTCCCCATTAAAATACCAATGGCATATTTCACAGACCTATAACGAACTCTCCAAAAACTCATCTGTAATAAAAAAAAAGACCCCGGATAGCTGCAGCTGATCCCGAGAAAGAAGAACAAAGTAGGAGGGATCTCAATACCAGATATCAAGCTGTATTACAAAGCCACTGGTTCTCAAAACTGCCTGGTCCTGGCACAAGAACAGACATATAGACCAATGGAATAGAATAGAGAACCCAGAAATCGACCCAAACCATTATGTTCAATTATTATTTGACAAAGGAGGCAAGAACATACAATGGAGTCAGGAGTCTCTTCAATAAACGGTGTTGGGAAAATTGCAAAAAAATGAAACTGGACCACCAACTTACACCATGCACAAAAATAAACTCAAAATGGATAAAGGACTTAAAGGTAAGAAGGGAAACCATAAAAATATTAGAGGAATCCACAGGAGCAAAATCTCAAGATACATGCCAAAGCAATATCTTCACCGATACAGCTCCTAAGGCAATGGAAACAAAAGAAAATCAACCAAGGAATGCATAAATAAGTGGAATAATAAATTTATGTCTTTCTCTCTCTCTCTCTCCCTTCCTCTCTTTAAAATCAATCAATAGCTGAAACCGGTTTGGCTCAGTGGATAGAGCGTCGGCCTGCGGACTGAAAGGTCCCAGGTTCGATTCCGGTCAAGGGCATGTACCTGGGTTGCGGGCATTTCCCCAGTGGGGGAAGTGCAGGAGGCAGCTGATCGATGTTTCTCTCTCATTGATGTTTCTGGCTCTCTATCTCTCTCCCTTCCTCTCTGTAAAAAAATCAGTAAAATATATTTAAAATAAATAAATAAATAAAATAAAATCAATCAATAAAAAATTTTTTTAAATTCCTTCCATTAGGATGGCATAGTAAGAGATTTGAAACAGGCTTCTACTAGTTAGAAAGGCTAGACTAATTTTACTGACTCAATTCCATTGGCATGTTATGTACTTTACCTAAAAAGAATTTAAGTAAGAGAGGTGAAGTAGGTTTCTATTGCTGATGTCACATTCATGGCATGTTCTGACATAAATCTAAGACTTAAACTGCAGGTTTGAAACTGATTAAAATTTTTACTAAAAGCAAGAACTAAAGGTAACATTTTCTTGATTGATTGTTGACTCTTTGGCTAGAAAAGTATCTGAATTTCAGTTATTTCTTCAATGTTAGTTCCAGCAGCCAAAACTGCTTTATATAATTTGTTCTCCAACACATTTCTCATAAACTTATAAGCAAAGATTAGTCAAAACCTTTTAATAATGAAATCTTTTAGTAATAATTAGTGAAAACCTCAGCCTAAGAACTGACCATCCTTTCCCACCTCTCGGGATCCATAAAATTGCCGTTCTGTCTAGATACAAAGTAATCCAGAATACCATAAGACAAAGCAATGGCACCAACTTTCAGTATGACATTGTTTATAATTCTAGAAACTACAATTCCTTAAGAATCAGCTTGCTCTGATTGGGAAATATTTTCATTATTTTCTCCAATATTTAGATTTCAGTAAATCACAAGGTGCTGGTGGTGGTATGATGTGTAACTGCAATAGGTGTGACATAATGGAAAGAGCACTGGGCTTGAAGTATGGTTTACTCTCTTTCCTACCTATTGCACTCTGTGACCTTGGGCAAGTCACAGAACATGGTAGAGGCTGCAGATTTAACATTAGTCAGCCATAACATGAGAGAACAACCACCTCACAGAATTATAGTGAAAATGAAATCACATAATGTATATGAGGCTCTACCCAGGTAGCTCAATTGGTTAGTGTGTCCTCCCCATAAGCCAAGGTTACTGGTTCTATCTTGGTCAGAGCACGTGCAAGAATCAACCAATGAATGCAGAAGTGGAATAAATCAATGTTTCTCTCTCTTCTCTCCCCCTTCCTCTTTCTCTCGAAAATCAATCAATAAGATAATAATAATATATAAGATGTTTTAAAAAAATAACAGTACTGGCATGTTTGAGGAAGAAGGTAACAGCTGTTCCTTAGTTTTTTAACTACTAGAACAATTCTGTGGATGCTTCTTCAAAGTATAGCCAGGAAAACACAACCAATCCCCACTCATTGCTAGATTAAAAATTGAAGAACAACTGTATTAAAGACCTCTATCCCTGCCCTGGCCGGTTTTGCTCAGTGGGTAGCGCGTGGGCCTGCAGACCATAGGGTCCCTCTTCCATTCCATTCACGGGCACGTATCTTAGTTGCAGGCTCCTCTCCCCCCGCCCTCCCCCCATCCCGGCGTGTGTAGGAGGCCACCAATTGATGTGTTTCTCTCACATCCATGCTTCTTCTCTCTGTCTTTCCCTCTCTCTTCCACTCTCCCTAAAAATCAATGGGAAAATATCCTCCGGTGAGGATTAACAACAACAAAACACCTCTATCCCTATACAATATTACTAACACAATCTGAGAACCTCAGAATAAATCACTTCCAGTATGAGCTTCCATCATGAGATATGTAAATAATAGAGTACAAAGGGCTTTGTCTGCCTCCATGGCTAACGTGGGAATTTAACCTACATAACTTCCATAACCTTCCCTGATTCCTGTAAAGCAGTCCTGACTGTCCTCATTTCAGCGACTTGAAATACTGCATCTCTTCCAACAGGAACACCTGCGTTATAAAGCGTTATCTTAAGCTAAATTCCGGCAATTCAGTCTTCCAACCGGACATACATAGCTACCATTACCTACAAAGTTGGGTCAAATCCACAAGATTCACGCGTTGCAGTAAGGACCGTAGTACTCACTGCCTCTACTCTAGCAAACTGGCTTCAGTCCTTTTATTTGGTGAAATAGTCCTTTTTTTTTTTTTTGGCTTTCTAGAAGCCACTAAGTTTGTTTTCTCTCTAAAGCAGGGCCTTCTATTAATGGACGTTTTCGTTCGTCGTTTTAAGCAGAATAAATAGGAGACGATGTTGGGGCTGAGTCCTGCGGTCTCGTTCCGCACGCGATGAATCAAAGGCTGGTCGCCGCTTAAACCACTTTCTCTCCGAGTTTCGAGAGGCGCTGCCACTGCGCCCATCCGCACCGGCGCTTCGGTTCCCCGGTCTCAGCGGCGCCCCACAGGCATCGCAGCACATCCTAACCTTTCCCCGTTTCCCCGGGAGTGGGCTCATCTCTTTCCCAAAGGACAAGTCCCCGACCGAAAACGTGCCCGAGGTCCGCGCCCTGGGTCGCCCGGGGCTGACGGTTAAGAGCGAGGCAATCGCCCCGAGATTTTCCACCGAAACTCCGTCCGCCTCCGCCCGGTTCCCGAGCTTCCGCTCTGCGCAGCCGGGATGCAGAAGTCCGAAGCCCGGCGGTTTTGAAAAATGGACTTTGACCCGATCCGGTTACCGTAACCGGATCCCCAGGGGCCGGTCCCCGTCAGGGACTGGTCCCGGGGGCTCCCCCGAGAAGGCAACTCCAGGCACAGGCACAAAGGGACGCAAAGCAGCCCAGACAAAAGGGCCCCGCCAAGGCGCCTGGGGCGGAGGGAGAGCCCGCGCGGGGCGCTCAGCAGGCGGAGCAGTCCCGCCGGACCGTTGTGGGAGGGAGGGCGCAAGAGGAGGCGGCGGCCCCAGCCCGTCCCGTCCGCCGCCCGCGGCGACCGCGGCGACCGCGGCCCGAGCCCTGTCCCTCCCCCGGACCGCGACCCCCTGGCGGAACCAAGAACGCGACCCGAGCCTAAGGAGCGGCCGCAGCCGGACCCCGGGCACTTCCCGCTCACTTTTCCTTGCTCGTTGAACTCACCGGGGTCGCCCCGCCGCCTCCTCAGCCTCCACAGTAGTTTCCCCCGGAAATCCTACTTGGCCCACCGGCCGCCAGCGGCTGCCAGAGCCTACGGCCCCCGGGAGGGGGGAGAGAGGGAGCAGGCCGGACAGTGAGGGGGTAGGAAGTGTCGCCGCGGGGGCTCACGGAACTTGTAGTCTCCAGCCCCCCGGCCAGCTCTGTTGGGGCCGACAAAATGGCGGAAATGTCTCGCTGTTTGCTCTCCGGGCGGTCGCCCCACGCGGCCTCTCTGGGCATGCGCCGCCCACTGGAGCCCCGCGTGGAAAAGAATTTGGGCACTTTTCCTGGTATTGAGGGGGACAAAGGTCTATGGACTTGGAAGGACAGAGTTCAGTGTACTGAGCTCCAGGCAGTGCCTAAGGTGGCAGCTGATGTAAGTGTTCTGTTTGAGAAAACTGTGCGGCCCAATTTCAAGTATAATCTCCCCAAAAGAAAAAAAAACAGAAACTACTCACGGCCAATTTGAAGTGCAAAAAATTTAGAAGCAAGTTCCCTCAGTTTTGTGCATAAGGAAGAAACTCTTAATACCTTCAGCCCGTTAAATCCAGTTATTCCGCATCGCAAAGATCTCAGTTCCTTCCCATTGTCCCCGCTACCGTCACTTGGAGGAAGCCACCAACATCGCCCTCCAGAACTGACTAGTCTCAGGCTCCAGGAGAGAGCAAGGCAGGGAAACCTGCGGTGATGGAGAACCGTTTGAGCTCGGTGGGTGTGTCAGCATTTTGAAAAACCCTAACTGAACTCTGGTGCCGCGTCACATATAGACATTTTTTGATATTTGCAACCATAGTAAAGCAAAGATTTATATTTTTTATATTTATTTTATATATTTAAATGCCATTTAACAAAGAAAAATCAACCAAAAAAATGAGTTCGCGTGTCGCCTCTGACACGCGTGTCATAGGTTTCGCCATCACTGGTAGGGGATAGTTAACAAGGTAATGTGATCGCTACCCCTTATTTTTCCCCCTTTCATTTATTGATTCTAGACAAAGAGAGGAAAGGAGAGAAGAAAAACATCGATTAGTTGTTCCACTTATTTACGCGTTCATTGCTCGCTTCTTGCATGTGCCCTGCCCAGAAGCCAAACCCGCAGTGTTGGGTTCTCAGGAGGATGCGCTAAGCAGCTGACCTCTGTGCCAGGGTCCGGTGCGCTCTTCAAGGTGGTTGTGTTTCCCAGGAGAACGGAAAAGAGGCTTTTCAAAAGTGTGTTCACCTTGATGCGCAAAAACAACGGCCCGGACTTGCTTCATGCAAAGATAACCTTTTACTCGGGAGGTGACAGGCTTGAGGGTGACTACCCTTCCTGACCTGCCCCGTTAGGAGCTTAGGGTCAGACCATCCTGTGAGGTCACTCTCAGATTTACTGCAGAGCCCCTTTTTCTTTCGCGTGGAGGTATTCAGTTTGTGGAAACTCGTCAGTTGGGATATAAATACTTTTGTATACTTATCTATACTTTTCTGCATGCATATTATGCTCCCAGTATAACTGATTAAATGGAAAGTGGCCTGGACCAGGCCTCTCTTGTCTTCTGGGAGGCCAATTAACAGTAAAGACTATTTCTAATCATTATTATTTCTGGATTTAGGGCTTATGGGCTCTTTTGGAGCATAATGTTAAGAGCAGAGGCTTTGGCAACAAACCTGTTCTGCCACTTCCGGTCTGTGTGCCCTTGGCTAAGTTATTTAAACCCGTTAGGATTCAGTTTTCTCCTTGTACAATAGCAAACATAATGGTACCTAATATATAGGTTGGTGTGAGAATTAAAGTTAATGCACATAAAGTGGCCAACACTATACCTGATACATGTTAAATGCTTAATAAACGATAACTGTTAGGGAGGGTAATATTAGTTTTCATCTTCTTTTGTTTAAGCTTCCAAATTTTCAACAAAGAACATAGACCCAGGCTACAGGAATAAGGATGTTCATTGTAGCACTATTTGCAGATAATAATAATAATAGAGCCTTAGCCAGTTTGGCTCAGTGGATAGAGCACTGGCCTGTGGATTGAAGGGTCCCGGGTTCAGTTCCGGTCAAGGGCACATACCTCAGTTGCAGGCTTCAGAGAGAGTGCAGGAGGCAACCAATCGATGTTTCTCTTACATTGATATTTCCCTCTGTCTTTCCCTCTCTCTTCCACTCTCTCTAAAAATCAATGGAAAAATACCCTCGCGTGAGGATTTTTTTTAAAAAAACACACAACAGATAAATAATAAAATAAATTTAAAAATAATAATAATAGCCCTAGCCGGTTTGGCTCAGTGGATAGAGTGTCCGCCTACAGACTGAAAGGTCCCAGGTTTGATTCCGGTCAAGGGCATGTATCTTGGTTGCAGGAGCAGCCCCAGTAGGAGGTGTGCAGGAGGCAGCTGTTCGATGTTTCTAACTCTCTATCCCTCTTCCTTCCTCTCTGGAAAAAAATCAATAAAATATATTAAACAAACAAAAATAATAATAATAATAGAGTGGGCAAATCAATTGTGATATATTCATAATATAAAATACTACAAAACAGTTAAAGTGAATAGCTACAGGTATCCACATGGATAAAACAAAATGTCAAATTGCAGAAGGTTATATACAGCTTGATACCATGTATATAACATTTTTAAATATGACAGACAACACTATATACTATTTAAGGGTTCATACATACGTAGTTTTTCATGTTTTGTTTTGCTTTTTTAATATGGAACGCTTCACGAATTTGCACGTCATCCTTGTGCAGGGGCCATGATAATCTTCTCTGTATCGTTCCAGTTTTAGTATCTGTGCTGCCGAAGCGAGCACCACACATACACAGGACAATGCAATTCTGAGGAGAGAGGAAAAGGAATGGGTGAAAGGAGGGATACATTGGGGCTTAAAACATAGCTCTGATATTTTATTTCTTCAAAAGAATTGTAAGAAAATAAGGCAAAATATGAAGATTTGATAACTTTGGTGAAAGGTGCTTAGGTGTTTGTTATTAAAACATCTATTTTTCTATATGATTGAAATAGTTCTCTAAAAGGAAGCATGGAGCAGAGCAATGTACAAAATATGCTACCTTTTTTAAATAAGGAAAAATGGTAATGTATTGCCATAACCGGTTTGGCTCAGTGGATGGAGCATCAGCCTGTGGACTGAAGGGTCCCGGGTTCGATTCCAGTCAAGGGTATGTACCTTGGTTGCGGGCACATCCCCAGTAGGGAGTGTGCAGGAGGCAGCTGATCGATGTTTCTCTCTCATCGATGTTTCTAATTCTCTGTCCCTCTCCCTTCCTCTCTGTAAGAAATTAATAAAATATATTTTTTTAAAAATGGTAATGTATTTATATCACCCACATCTGTTATGCCAACCTGAAATCAGTGGCTTTCACAATAGTAGTAGTGGTGGTGGAGGGGGAGTATAGGGTTTTTGTTTTTAAACAGTTGTTTTTTTACACACAGTGAATTTCATTCTTTTTGGTGTTCAGTTCTATGAGACAAATGCATACACTTGTGTAACTATTACCATTATAATTTAAATTATCCATTTACTCCAAATACTCCCTCATGCTATATTTTATAGTCAACCTCTCCCCCAACCATGGCATCCACTGATCTGTTTTCTGTTCCTGTAGTTTTTCCCCAGAAAGTCATACGAATGGAAGGAAAAAGTATAGTTTTTTGAGTCTGACTACTTTCACTTAGAATAATAATGCATGTGGAATTCATCCATGTTGTTGCATGTATCAGTAGTTTGTTCCTTTTTATTGCTGAGTAGTATCTCATTGTATGGATGTATCATAATTTGTTTCTTCATTCACTAGTTTGGGACATTGGAATTGTTTATAGTTTTTGTTGACTGTGAATGAAGCTACTGCAAACATTTGTGTATAGATTTCTGTATAAACATAAGTTTTTATTTCTCTTAGGTAAACACTTAGGAGTGGGATTGCTGAATTGTATGGTAAGTGTACATATAATTTTATATTTAAAAACCCACATTTTTTTCCAAAATGGCTACACCAGTTAGAATTTTCATAGCGAGAATGAAAGTTCCAGTTGCTCTGTGTGCTTATCAGCATTTGATATTGTCAGATTTTGAAAGTATTGTTTTTAGCCATTCCAATATGTGTGTATTGGTACCTCCATAAAACCAACATTTCCTTAATAACTAAGGATATTCAGCCTCTTTTCATGTGCTGATTTGCCATCTATATATTTTCTTTAGTGAAGTATCTGTATTAGTCTTGTGTCCATTCATTTACAGGGTTGTTTTCTTATTATTAAGTTGTGAGAATTCTTTTTACATTCTAGGTATGAGACCTTTATTAGCTAAGTGATTTGCAGATGTTTTCTCACGGTCTGTGGTCTGTTGTAGCATCTTTCACAGAGCAGAGTTTTAAAATTTTAATTAAGTTCAGTTTGTCTTTTTTTCTCTTGTGAATCATGTCGTAGCTAAGAAATTTTTGCTTAACTCAAGATCACAAAAATTTCCTCTCATCTTTTTTTTTTTTTTTTTTTGGCTAATTGTTTTATAACCACAACAAATGAGTACAGGGAATGCCCTGTACAAAACAACACAATAAATGCCCTGGCTGGTGTGCCTCATTTGTCCTGTGCACCAAGAGGTCACTGGTTCAATTCCATGGGTTAGAGCACGATCGGTTGCTTCCGTGTGAGAGAGAAACATCTATCGATTGCCTCCTATACTCGAACCCGCAACCTGGGTATGTGCCCTGACCAGGAATCGAATCAGCGACCTATCGGTGCACAGGACAATGCCTAACCAACTGAGCCACACTGGCCAGGGCTTACAGAGTTTTTAATACACTGGAGAGCGTTTGGCTTGCTAAAAACAGTAGGTTACTCAAATTTTTCATTTTCTTTTGGAACCTCCATTTAGACAACACCCTAGCTGAGCTACATTTGGATAAATCATAATTCTGTTTATCCCTCAGTTTGCCACTCAAAAGATTACATAAGCATTCTGTTAAGATGCTTTGGGCCGAACTGGTATTGCTCAGTGGTTGAGGGTCAACCCATGAGCCAATAGGTCACAGTTCTGTCCAGGCCAGGGCACATGTCTGGATTGTGCACTCAATCTCCAGTAGGGGACATGCAGGAGGCATCTGATGTTTCTCTCCCTCTCCTTCTCTCTCTAAAATCAATAAAAAACACTTTAAAATAAAACCACTAACACAATAAAAGGTTCAAGATCAAGGTGTTCCTTTAGGCAAGGCTGAAGATTCCAGTCTCTGGTATTTAGAATTAAGGCTGCAATCTTATTTTTGGGTGGATCACTGGGTGTGTGGGTACTATCCATGCTTTTAATTAGATTTAAACAGAAGAATGGCCACTTGGCCCAGATAGAAGTAGATGAAGTGTTTGTGTCACATAACTACCGAAGTTCCTTCCCACAATGCAGTGCCAGGTGGGGTTGTACTTCTTGTCAGATTCCTTCTTAATATGGGCCACAGTGTCCTTCTCTGTGTTATATTTCTTCAGTGCTTGAGTAGCACATTCCACGGAGTCCTGTTGCATCTCCTCCTCCATGTCAGCATTTTTGACCACTGCCTTTTGGTCACACGTGGTTATAGTGGAGCTGGGGCTGGCTGGCTGCAACAGTCTCCTGAGGGAGGGGTGGTCCAGGCTCAGACCCAAAGAAGCCTCCCCCTATATTTTCTTATAGTTTAGTTTTAGGTTATTTATTTCTTTAGGATTTCTGCATATACTTTTATATTCTTGATCTATACCTTGAAGAATACACAAGCTTTCCTCTGGGGTGGGAAAATTGTGTGATTTGGGATAAGCATGATATAGAGCAGTGATGGCGAACCTATGACACACGTGTCAGAGGTGACACGCAAACTCATTTTTTTGGTTGATTTTTCTTTGTTAAATGGCATTTAAATATATAAAATAAATATCAAAATATAAGTCTTTGTTTTACTATGGTTGCAAATATCAAAAAATTTCTATATGTGACACGGCACCAAAGTTAAGTTAGGGTTTTTCAAAATGCTGACACACCGAGCTCAAAAGGTTCGCCATCACTGATATAGAGACTAGCTTTACACTGTGTACACTTTTGTGCCATTGAATTTTCCCTTAAATGTATATCTTACCATACCTTAAAAACAACAGCAAACTAGGGAATTTTTTTTTTAAGCTAAAAGCTCAAAAAGTGTTGGGGGACTACTGAAACACAGTTCCAGCCAGCATAGTTGAAAATCATCAGGATGATTGTTGGACTGGATGACTTCACCATAGTTTCCAATCCTTAGAGCTCTCTTCTGTCACAGCTGTGAATGGCTCTACAAGCCTAGCAGTTCTTACTGGGCTAAGAACCAAGTCCAATTAACTGGTAAAGAATTAATTGGGCCAATCAGAGAACAACATGCAAATGAGTGAATCTGACTACTATAAAGCTTCCTCACCTAGCTGAACATTGCAGAATTTAGAGACGTGGGTTTGCTGCCACCTGAAGGCCACATCTCTCAATAACAGGTTCATGGAACTAGCCGAGGGAAGGGGCAGAATCCCTCTCAGAATTGAGTCCTCTGGGGGACTCTGGATTGGAGTAAGAGTGATTTATAAAATTTTCCCTTTTCCCCTTCAGCTCAAACCCAAATTGGTAAGAGGGGCTCCTAAGAGTGGCAACTGTGGCATCAGATTGTCTAGGTTCGAATCCTGTTTTTACCTTGGTAAATCAGATAACCTGCTCTATACCTGTTTCCTGACCTATAAGATGAGGATGATAACAGTAGCTCCTTGGTATGTTGGGAAGATTGAATCAGATCATGTAAAGTGTTTAACACAATGCCTGCCGCATGGTGAAAACACAAGAAATAGTAGCTGTTTTTAGGCAGAACTTGAGAAACCTTGGTCATTGTAAACCGAGAGACTACCTTGATGCACAGTAGTCCATTGGAAAGGCCTGTAGCCTCTAACTCCACCACTTAAGGCTTGTAACTTGGAGCAAGTGTCTTAACCTCTCTGCACCTTACCTCACCTCAGGGGCGTTTTTGGATGTTACGTGAAATCATCCACGTAAAGCACCAAGCACAGTGCCTGGCATGGAGTGGACAGTTAATACGTGGAGTGACGATTAACACAACAATAGTTTCCAAGTATAGCCGAAGGTTGGACAACTCAGGTTGCAAACAGGCAGGCCACAGGCAGTCACTAACCTACAGATATTTTGGTTCAGCCCTCAATATTTGCATATTTTAAATTACCTGCCATCATTTAAAACAAAAATTTCACATTTAATCCAGATTCTTAACTTCTCTTTTAAAATGTGAAGTTCTGCCCTGCCCATGTGGCTCAGTTGGTTGGAGCGTTGTCCCATACACCAAAAGGCCATGGGTTCGATTCCCGGTCAGGGCACATACCTAGGTTTCAGGTTTTGTCCCTGGTTGGTGCTAGTATAGGAGGCAACAGATATTTCTGGTATTTCTCTCTCACCTCTCTCTTTCTCTCTCTCTCTCTCTCTCTCTCTCTCTCCCCCTCCCTCCCCCCCTCCTTTTTTCCCCTCTGTCTTTCCCTCCCTCTCTCTAAAATCAATAAACATATCCTTGCATATTAGCATAACCAATGGACACAGACACTGGGGTGGTGGGGGCTTGCCCGTGGTGGGAATGGCTTGGTGGGGGGGAGGTCAAGCCGGGGCAAAAGGAGACATATGTAAAACTTTAGACAATAAATTTTTTTAAATGGGGAAAAAAACGTATCCTGGAGGTTTCTTTGGGTCTGAGCCTGGGGTGAGGGTTTTTTAAAAATAGAATAAAATGTGAAGCTCTGGTAATATACCACACCAGATTTGGAAAAAGGTGGCATATAACAGGGAAAACTAATTTCTGTCAAGAGAGCCAAGTAATGCTCCCGGAAGAAGCTGAGACGTGAAGGTTGCGTGGGGGAAACAGTGCTCCGAGCAGAGGCTGATGGGTCCAAAGGCCCTAAATCAGGAAGATCAGTGCCATCAGGTAACTTCAGAAAAGCCTGGTGGCTGGAGCACAGTGAGCAAGAAAAAGGTGGGAAGAAGATGATCCAGTCAGCACTTAAGGATTTTGGACTTTATTGTGAGGACAAGTCCAAAAGCTGAAAGCGAGGAGATAGCCAGTTGGTGTAAAACACTGAGGAGCTAGATGGGATCAGAATGGAGAAGGGTCAGAAGTCAACAATTAGCAGCTGAGAAAGCAGAGGAGCACTAGTGCAGTATAGGATCTATATCTAGAAACTCTGGGCATACACAGGAGAGCCTATCGGGTGTGGTCTGGCAAAGGGCAGATTTTATTTTATTTTTAAAAATAATTTTTATTGATTTCAGAGAGAAGAAAGGAGAGGGAGAGAGAGATAGAAACATCAATGATGAGAGAGAATCATTGACTGGCTGCCTCCTGCACACTCCCTACTGGGGATTGAGCCGGCAACCCAGGCATGTGCCCTAACCGGGACTCACTCAAATAAGAACCAAGTTAAGTTGGACACCAGGGTGAATATTTTATGTCCATTTTAATAGTGGAAAAGTGAGAAGAATAAAGATTTGGCCAAGGATTATATATAAAAAATGAGATACAGAGCTAGATTCACCATACCTACTTCTAATGTGTTGCTCCTCTAACTATATTAGTTTTCTCAAGGTGAATATACTCAGCACCAATACTATGTTGTTAATAATAATAATATGTACCTTTTATTGAGATCTTGCTAAATTTAGCCTCTGTGTTTGTGTGCAGTATTATCTTATTATTTCACTCAGTTAATAGAGTTCACCCAAAATACTATGTACCAAGGGACTGTTAGGCACTGGGGACACAGGAATGAAGGAAACAGTCACCATTCCTGTTCTGTGGGAGTTCACAATCCAGAAAGGAAGTGAGTAGTTGAAGACATAATTATAAAGGGTAATTGGCAGGTACTACAGGGAGAGTATAACAGTGAACCCAACCTATCATGGACAGCAAGGAAGCTTTCTGAAAGAAGTGCCTATTCTCACAATAATCTGGCAAGGTAGGTGCTATGAATATACCCTTTTCACAGATGAGAAAACTGATGTTCTCAGAGAGATTAAGTAACTAGGCAGTGCTAGAGCCCAGATGTAAGCCTAGATCTATATATACCTAGACCAAAGCTCATTCTTTTAGCTGCTAAGTTATTTCTTAGCAGATATTTCCATTAGTTTGTCCTTTCATTCTGGGTCATGTGAGTGGAATGAACTATTAACTGAGATGTCTGCAATGCAGGAAGTTGAAGTCATGGCTTACAAACTGTGCAAGCATGTCTGTGTCAGGGTTGGCTGTCAGTTTTGGAATGACAACTATTTAATGATACAGCTCTTTTGCTAATATTTGAATAGATGTTCAGGTCAATGGAATATTATTCAACAGCTATGTACTGAGTGCCTACTATGTATCAGTAATGGTGCTAGGTGCTGTTAGAGTTACAGTGATAATAAAACAAGTTCCTAAGTACTAGGCTAAAGATTGTCTTAATCACTAACAAATAAAAACATTTAAATAACAAAGCCATAATCCTGGCAGTTAGAAACTGTAGGTAACTTACTGTAATAGCTACCAGGTTTTGAGCATCAACCATGTGCCAAGCATTGCATGAGGTACCTTAATGAAAATTAACATGATCATGGTCATAATTACTAGTAAAAACTAAAAGACACCTACTGTGAGATTGTGTTGAGCAGTTTACATTATCTGTTTTAACTCCATTCTCTTAATCCATGTTCATTGTATAATGCTAATATCGCAGTAATAATGACGCTAATATTGCCCATTCCATAGATGAGAAAATTGAACTTCAGGGATTTTTGCCTGAGTTCCCAGAGCTAGTAAATAGAAGAGCTAGAATTCAAACCCAGGTCTGTCTGACTCCAAAACTTGGGCTCTAGACCATTGCAACCACACTATATCTGCAAGGAGAATTAGCTTGTAAAAACCAGGGAAATGTGTTATGATCTGCATAGCTAGATACACATCCAGACAGGAGAAATAAATATCAGTGCTTTTAAAACCCTCCAGGGAAGTGAAGAAACAAGGGGGGAAAGCCCAACAATGGGTCTAGTAATTAGATACTAGTTAAGTCCTAAAACAGAGTGTCCACTCAAAATATTTATACAATTATGTATATCACTCAATTCTGCTTAAATTTGCCTCCTGAATTATCTTTAAATTCAAGTAGTAATGAAAGCTCAGAATTTTTGGTATTAAGATACACTTCCTGCCGGAACCGGTTTGGCTCAGTGGATAGAGCGTCGGCCTGCAGACTGAAAGGTCCCAGGTTCGATTCCGGTCAAGGGCATGTACCTGGGTTGCGGACACATTCCCAGTAAGGGATGTGCAGGAGGCAGCTGATCGATGTTTCTCTCTCATCGATGTTTCTAACTCTCTATCTCTCTCCCTTCCTCTCTGTAAAAAATCAATAAAATATATTTAAAAAAAAAAAAAGATACACTTCCTGCCCTAGCCGGTTGCTCAATGGTTAGAGTGGCAGCCTGCAGAATGAAGGCTCCTGGGTTCAATTCCAGTGAAGGGTACGTGCCCTGGTTTCGGGCTCGATCCCCAGTAGGGGGCATGTAGGAGGCAGCCAATCAATGATTTTCTCTCATCATTGATGTTTCTCTCTCTCTCCCCCTCTCTTCCTCCCTGAAATCAATAAAAATATATTTTGTAAAAAAGAAATCCACTTCCTTCCTTTGGTTATTTATTTATTAAAATTTTAATATTCAGGACATGTTTTTATTGATTTTAGAGAGAGGAAAGGAGAGAAAGAGAGAGAGAGAAAGAGAAACATTGATGTGAGAAAGAAACATCAATCAGCTGCCTCCCATAAGCGCCCCAACCCAGGATCAAACTAGCAACCTAGATATGTGCCCTGACTGGGAATTGAACCCACAACCTTTTGGTGCACGGGATGATGCTCCAACCAACTGAGCCACCCAGCCAAAGCTAGATACATTTCCTTTAATTCTTGTTTTATATCTTTGTGGGAAAGAAAATAAACTATATAATAAAAATCAATGTCAAGCAAATAAGTGACCCCATTCAGGATGGGGTGCAAGCTGTGCTTAGTAAACTGGGAAGAAAAAAGTTCCCTAAAGGAAGCAGCCATCAGCCATGGGCCATATGAACAACCTGTCTCCATGATTACTTGTGGCTGTGGGCAGGGATGTATGCAGCCTCATCCCAGATATTCAGATATGGCCAGAGGTGAAATCTGTGTAGATAAGGAAATGCCCAGAATTGGCTCTGTGACAAATGGACCAGGAAGATCACTGTTGCGTTCAAACATATGATGTGTACATTTTTACCTACTTAATTATCCTTTGTCTCAACATAAAAATGCAAGAAAAGGCCCTATTGGTGTGACTCAGTGGTTGAGCATTGACCTCTGAACCAGGAAGTCGAAGTTTGATTCTTGGTTAGGGCACATGCCCCGATTGTAGCTCGATCCCCAGTGGGGGACATGCAGGAGGTATCCAATAAATGATTTTCTCTGATCATTGATGATGTTATTTTTTTTTAAATCCTCACCCGAGGATATTTTTCCACTGATTTTCAGAGAGAGTGGAAGAGATGGAAAGACAGAGAGAAATATTGATGTGAGAGAAACACATCAATTGGTTGCCTCCTACACGGGCCCTGGTCAGGGCCTCAGCCAGAGAAGAGCCTGCAACTGAGGTAGGTGCCCTTGACTGGAATCGAACCCGGGACCCTTGGGTCCGTAGGCCGATGCTCTGTCCACTGAACTAAACCTGCTAGGGCTCATCATCGATGTTTTTATCTCTGTCTCCCTCTCCCCTCCTCCCTGAAATCAAAAAAAATATATTAAAAAATAAAATTTTTTTATTTTTTTAAAAGCTAAAAGCAATGAAGTACAGTTAGATTTTAAAAAAGAAAATTACAAAAAAAAAAAAAATAAATTACCCATAAACCTACCTCTGTAATACAACGACTATCATTATGGTGTGTTTTGTTTATCTTTCTTTAATATACAGTTTGTTTTTTTTAATATATTTTATTGATTTTTTACAGAGAGGAAGGGAGAGAGATAGAGAGTTAGAAACATCGATGAGAGAGAAACATCGATCAGCTGCCTCCTGCACATCTCCTATGTGTGTGCCCGCAACCCAGGTACATGCCCTTGACCGGAATCAAACCTGGGACCTTTCAGTCCGCAAGCCGACGCTCTATCCACTGAGCCAAACCGGTTTCGGCTAATATACAGTTTTGAAAATAGTAGTAATAGTGTACAAATAACTTGTAACATGTTAAGCTAAGTTAATATATCTTAAACGTATTTTCATGTTGCTGTGGAGTCCTCATAATAATAATTTTAATGGGTGTGCCAGAATTTACTTAACCACTAATATCTAATTCTCTTTTGCTGAATATTTAGGTTGTTTCAAGTTTCTTTTTTTTTTAAATTGAGGTATAATTGACATACCTATATATATATAAAAGCCCAGCGACCCGAATGGCAGAATGACTGGTCACTATGACGGGCACTAGAGTGGCCAACCATCCTGATCCGGGCCCTGATTGGCACCCCCAACCACCTGTGGCCCCTCCCCCCAGCCGGCCCTGACCCCATTTGCCCCCCTACACCCCGGGGGCAGAGCTGGCGGCCAACCACCCATGGCCCCTCCCCCTGGCCGGCCACAGCCCCTCTCCCCGACCTCAGCCCCTCTCCCTGGCCTGCCGGCCCCCCCATACGCTGTGATGGGGGGGTTGGCTGGCCAATCTCCTAGGGTCCCTCCCGCCAGCTGGCCGGCCCCCTGATAGGCCTTGATTGCTGGCCAGGACAAAGGACTCCACCCGTGCACAAATTTGTGCACTGGGCCTCTAGTAACATAATATTAGTTTCAGTTATACAACATAATGATTCAATATTTGTATATATTGCAAAATGATCACCATAAGAAGTCTACTTAACATCCATCACTATACAGTTACAAAATTTTTTCTTGCAATGAGAACTTTTAAAATCTACTTTCTTAGCATGCAATACAGTATTATTGACTTCAAGTTTTTTATTATATGGATTATGTAGCTTTTTCCATACTTTAGCTTATTTCCTCAGCCTAGATTACTAGATGGGGAATATTGGGCCAAAGGGTATAAGGACTTAAAAAAAGGGGGGTATAAAGATTTGATGATTCTAGATATTTACTTACAAATTGCTTTTGAATAGGTTTTTACTAATTTATAATGACACTAGAAACATTAGAATACCCATTTGACTGCATTTAAAAAAGCACTTGGTATCACAATTTAAAAAATATATATATTTTTATTGATTTCAGAGGAAGAGAGAGGGAACGATAGAAGCATCAATGATGAGAATCATTGATCAGGTGCCTCCTGCACACCCCCTACTGGGGATCGAGCCTGCATTCCAGACCTGGAATAGAACCTTTTTTTTTTTTAAATATATATTTTATTGATTTTTTACAGAGAGGAAGGGAGAAGGACAGAGAGTTAGAAACATTGATGAGAGAGAAATCAGCTGCCTCCTGCACACTCCCCACTGGGGATGTGCCCACAACCAAGGTACATGCCCTTGACTGGAATCAAACCTGGGACCCTTGAGTCCGCAGGCTGATGCTCTATCCACTGAGCCAAACTGGTTAGGGCTGGAATAGAACCTTGACTTCCTAGTTCATGGGTTCACGCTCAACCAGTGAGTCACACCAGCCAGGCAGTATCACAATTTTAATACATTAGGAGCCAGAAAAATATTTTATACAAACTGATTTTGAAGTCAATAAGTTTGACTTCCCTTTCCCCCTGCAAAATAAAAAAAAACTTTTATTTGAACAAATGGTAAAATTTGTAAATAAGCGTGTGTGTTTCCAAAATAAGTACTTTGAAGGGAACCAGTTATTTAGATGTTTACCTTCTGATGTATTTGTTTGTTTTTTTAAATTAATCTCATCACTTCACACTCACACCTCCAAGAAAAAACACAGAAACAATTGTAGTCAACTTGACAAAAAATGCCAATGTGATGACTCACATCCTGTCTCCCTCTGGAGTTCAGCCTTGGCTCCATATTGTTGGGCCCCATGTTACTAAGAGCCCGTCACTGTCTAAGAGCATCCTGGGTGTGGGAGCTTCGCATCTTTGCAAGAGGTAGGATCACATTTTAAAGTGAATTGAGAAGGGCTGACCCCTCCTTCACATTCTTGTACCAGCTACACTGGCTGAAAATCAGGGCACAGATAGGATTGGAAGTTCCAGAAACCCTACTAAAGCAATAATCTTTTCTATTTTGTTTTTAGTTATTATTTTAAAATTACACAAGAAATATAGTCATCGTAAAAAAGATAGGCAAAAACAACAAAAAGTACAGCATATTTCCAATACCACGCAGTAACTATTAACATTTTGAAGTATTTACTTTCATACTATTTTCACTATGTACATGGTTTTTTAAATATATTTTTTAAGGATTTCAGAGAGGAAAGAAGTTGGAGAGAGATACAAATATCAATGATGAGAGAGAATCATTGATTGGCTGCCTCCTGCACAACCCATACTGAGGATCAAGCTCACAACCCGGGCACGTGCTCTGATTGGGAATCGAACCAGTCACCTCCTGGTTCATAGTTTGATGCTCAACCACTGAGAGACGCCAGCTGGGCTCTATGTAAATGTTTTATAAAAAATAGCATAGATACATGTTGTTTTGAAACTTTGTTTTCCACATAACAATTACAGCTTATATCTATACTAGAGGCCTGGTGCACGTTTGTGCACGGTGGGGGAGGGGGGGAGTCCCTCAGCCCGGCCTGCACCCTCTCCAATCAGGGACCCCTTGGGGGATGTCCGACTGCCTTTTGCAATCCGGGATCACTGGCTCCTAACCACTCTCCTGCCTGATCGCCCCTAACCCCTCTGCCTGCCTGCCTTATCGCCCTTGCTTTCCTGCTGGTCTGATTGCCCCTCTGCCTTGCCCCGCACTCAGGACCCAGGATTCCCTCCTCCAGCCGGTCACAGGCACCCAGGACCTGGGCTTCCCTCCCTCTGGCCGGCCACAGGCACCCAGGACCCAGGCCGGCTTCGCCCAGCCTCAGGGGACTGTGGGCAGGCAGCTTTGCTGGGCCGCAGCCACAGGCACCCAGGACTGTGGAGTGTGCGGCTTGACACTCTCCCAGGCCACAGCCCCAGCCGCCGGCGCCCAGGACTGCGGGGTGTGCGGCTTGTCCCTCTCTGGGCCGCAGGCGCAGGTGCAGCTGCTGGGCCCAGGACCGCGGGGAGGGTGGCTTGTCCCTCTCCCAGGCTGCAGCCTGGCTGGTCCCCATTCCTCTCTCACGAGCTCATTTGTGCCTGGCTGGTCCCCAATCCTCTCTCCCCAGTGTTGAGTGTCTGAGCTGTTATGGCGTGAGGGCATGATGACTATTTGCATATTAGCTCTTTATTATATAGGATAATGTTTAACATAGGCCAGGTAGGCTAAATGCCCTCAAAAACAGCTGCATCAGTTTTTATTTCCTCCAAAAAGGTGATCCTTTCTCCATATTCTCCATGACCTCGAATGTTGTAAATTTTAACACTTTTGCCCGCAGCAACTTTTAAAAATTAATTTTACCAGTTTTGATAAATAAATTAGAGCACTAAAGGATGAGTGATTTCTCCAGAGTAAAAAAAGCCATGCTATAAAAAGTCCCCCTTCCCATAATCTCCTCCAGCTTTTTGCAGATGCTGAATCTCATGGCTTACACACTAACTCATCACAGAGGAATGAGGGGTGTTAACCTGGGACAAACCAGCTCACACAGGCAAGATTCTTGTGGTAGGCAACTCAACATTCACTAATTCACTCACTCATTCATTTAATAAATATTTGAAAGATTATTATATGCGTAGCACTTAGGTAGGCAAGGGTTATGGGATTCACAGAAATAAAATATTTAGAACAATGTTAAATAAAACATTTAGCACATTACCTGGAACATAAGAATTGATCAATAAATCAATATTTATGCCAGGCACTGTGGTAAATGTTAAATGAGTGAATTATCTCAATAGAACCCTTTAGGAGCTGGGTTCTATTGTCCTCCCCATTTTGCAGATAAGAAAACTAAGGCCTAGAAAGGTCTACCCAGCTTGAGCAACCTACTTGTAGTTGAGTTCAGTTTGAACTCAAGACTCCAAGGTCTGTGCTCTTATGTTACAGTACCACAAACACAATTCCTTTCCTTAAGAAGCATACAGTCTTGTTAATAATACTAAAATTGAAACTGGCTAAGTATTAAGCACTTAAGTGTTAAGCACTCTGTTAGGTCTTTATTTATATTGATCATTTACTTCATATGACCACTCTATGGCATAGGTGTGGGGAGCCGATATAGGGTTAAGCCTAGGACTGACCTGTGGGCAAAGTCACAAACAATTCCCAGCTTAGAGGGCACAGTCCTCTTACGTCCACACCTTTGGGGGACCCCTGGACCTCCTGGGGCTGGACCCCAGCACATAGGTATCGTAACTATGATTTTTTAAAAAAAATATTTTTATTGACCAGAGAGGAAAGGAGAGGGAGAGAGAGAGAGAAACATCAATGATGAGAGAGAATCATTGATTGGCTGCCTCCTGCACGCCCCCTACTGGGGATTGCGCTCCCAACCTGGCATGTGCCCTTGACCAGGATTGAACCTGGGACCCTTCAGCCCGCAGGCTGACACTCTATCCACTGAGCCAAACCAGCTAGGGCTGATTGTTTTACAGGTGAGAAAATAGACATTTTGAGAGTTTAAATAATTTGTCCAAGATATAAACAGCTATTAAATTGTAGCACTAGAAGCTAAGATACAAAGAATTACTGTATGGGGAACACGATGAAATGTGCAACAAGTGATGCTACTTAGCTGCCATCAAATATCAGAAGTCAGAGGAAAGAGACTTTGTGATCCAGGAATAATTGCAGAAGGACAGAAAGGGAAAATCCTGGCGACTTGTCAGGCATGTGTCGAAAGCCTTCACATAGGTTAGTTCATTGTGTCCTCTATGTGATGAAGGTATTATTATTCTCAATTTGACTGATGAGGAAATGGATTCTTTGGGAGGTAACGCAATGTGTCCAAGGTCACATAGCTAGTAAATGATATGGCTAGAATTGGAACCTATTTGTCTCTCAAGCCTGAGCCCTTAACCTCTATGTTACATGCTTTCCATTGTTGGTTCTTGTTTTTTGCTTGTGTAGGAGTCACGCAGGCCGATCTGAGTGGAAAAGGCAAAGGTGAAAGGGCATTAAGCAAGAGTACTGAGGTCTATCCAAGGAAAGGGAAGCAGACCTGCTTGGTCAGTGCTGAATATTTATTTGCTTTGGGAAGGAGCCTTTTGTTCGCACAGCTTTTATGACTATACAAATTGTATAAATGTCTGTTTCTGCCATTATAATGGGCACTATTAAGGACAAGGACTGTATCTTAGCCATTGCTGTAACCCAGCATCTCACATAGTGCTTACATTAGAGTTCCAGGGAGAGAGAGGTTGGAAAAATAGGGAGTAGTCACATTGCATATATCTCTGGATGGCAATTAAGGTAGTCCACAATGCAAATATCCTAAACAAAATAATAGGTACTCAAATCCAACAGTGTATTTAAGAGATAATATCATGATGCATAGGAATTATCCCAGGAGTACAATAGCCCAACACCAGAAAATCTTTTGATATAATTTACCACATTAATGGACCAAAGGATAAAAATCACATGATTTTTTTTCATCCTTAAAAGAGAAACGATGCAATAGCATTGAGATTAGGACTAAGTTATGGATGCTCATTATTTACTTATTTATTTTTTTAAAGAAATATATATTTTATTGATTTCTTTACAGAGAGGAAGGGAGAGAGAGTTAGAAACATCGATGAGAGAGAAACATTGATCAGCTGCCCCCTGCACATCTCCCACTGGGGATGTTCCCGCAACCAAGGTACATGCCCTTGACCGGAATCGAACCTGGGACCCTTGAGTCCGCAGGCCAATGCTCTATCCACTGAGCCAAACCAGCCAAGGCTGGATGCTCATTATTATCACTAGTGTTATCTAGAGTATTTGAGAGTCTGCACAATTCTTTTTGTTTGATTTTTGTTAATCCTCACAGAGGATTTTTTTCCATTGATTTTTAGAGAGAGTAGAAGGGAGGGGGAGAGACAGAGAGAGAGAGAAACATTGATGTGAGAAGGACACATAGACTTGGTTGTCTCCTACATATACCTGACCGGGGCCTGCAACTGAGGTACATGACCTTGACCAGAATTGAACCTGAGACCCTTCAGTCCACGGGCTGACGCTCTATCCACTGAGCCAAACCAGCTAGGGCTGCCCATTATTTTAGACAAGAAAAGGTGAGAGAGATATGTACTCTTCCTGCTTGCCACTCTTGCCAGTGATATGATAGTCCATATGGAAAACATCAGCAGCAGGCAAACTACCAGAACTATGGAAGAGTTATTAATCTCGTTTTTAAGAATAGAAATCATCTTACAAAAATTAACAGTGTTCTTTTAAACCAGAAATAACTACCTTAAGTGAAAGAAAACTATAACAGAATCAGTAACAGCAACTAAATGATAGTTTATAAAGATCAGCAAACTTTTTCTCTAAAGGGCCAGACAGTAGTTTCCACATGGTCTTTGTTGCAGCCACTCAACTCTGTCATTGTAGTACAAGAGAAGCCATACACAGCCTGACCTGCGTCACTCAGTGGTTGAGCGTTAATCTATGAACTAGGAGGTCACAGTTTGATTCCAGGTCAGGGTATATGCCCAGGTTGCAGGATCCCCAGTGGGAGGCATGCAGGAAGCAGCCGATCAATGATTCTCTCTCATCATTGATATTTCTATCTCTTCCTCTCTGAAATCAATAAAAAAATATATTTTTTAAAAGCCGGTCAGATAGTTTCAGCGGAGAACCAAGATGGCGGCAGAACCAAGATGGCGGAGGGCACGGTTGTTGTTTTCAATCGGGAGGGAGTCGCAGACTCTGAGCTCCAGATACAGGCAAGTCTTTAGGGACCCAGCCTCAAACGGGAGAAGCGGGACTGTCTGGCTTCGGTCAGAGCGAGTGCAGCTTTCTCTCCCAGCTTTGCAGCGGGTGCTGGGACTCAGAGAGGCAGAGCCCCTGGGGACCGGACTGAGAGCCGCCATAACTGCCCTCTCCGGCCCACCCTGTTGATCCTGTGGGACCCGCCCCGCCCAAGCCCTGCACAGAGGCATTTGCCGGATAGCCTCAGGCAAAGGCTAGATTAGCACCTCCCTAGAGGACAGAAGTTCTCTCACTGCTGACACAGCTGATTCTCATAGCCACTTGGCCTGGAGGTCAAACCCTCCCTGGAATTAGCTACAACAATCAAGATTTCACTATAAGACTGCGAACAAAGACCACTAGGGGGTGCACCAAGGAAGCATAACAAAATGCGGAGACAAAGAAACAGGACAAAATTGTCAATGGAAGATATAGAGTTCAGAACCACACTTTTAAGGTCTCTCAAGAACTGTTTAGAAGCCGCCGATAAACTTAATGAGCTCTACAAGAAAACTAATGAGACCCTCGATCTTATATTGGGGAACCAACCAGAAATTAAGCACACACAGACTGAAATAACAAATATTATACAGACTCCCGACAGCAGACCAGAGGAGCGCAAGAATCAAGTCAATGATTTGAAATGCGAGGAAGCAAAAAACATCCAACCGGAAAAGCAAAATGAAAAAAGAATCCAAAAATGCGAGGATAGTGTAAGGAGCCTCTGGGACAGCTTCAAGCATACCAACATCAGAATTATAGGGGTGCCAGAAGATGAGAGAGAGCAAGATATTGAAAACCTATTTGAAGAAATAATGACAGAAAACTTCCCCCACCTGGTGAAAGAAATGGACTTACAGGTCCAAGAAGCGCGGAGAACCCCAAACAAAAGGAATCCAAAGAGGACCACACCAAGACACATCATAATTAAAATGCCAAGAGCAAAAGACAAAGAGAAAATCCTAAAAGCAGCAAGAGAAAGAAGCTCAGTTACCTACAAGGGAATACCCATACGACTGTCAGCTGATTTCTCAACAGAAACTTTGCAGGCCAGAAGGGAATGGCAAGAAATATTCAAAGTGATGAATACCAAGAACCTACAACCAAGATTACTTTATCCAGCAAAGCTATCATTCAGAATTGAAGGTCAGATAAAGAGCTTCTCAGATAAGGAAAAGCTAAAGGAGTTCATCACCACCAAACCAGGATTATATGAAATGCTGAAAGGTATCCTTTAAGAAGAGGAGGAGGAAGAAAAAGGTAAAGATACAAATTATGAACAACAAATATGCATCTATCAACAAGTGAATCTAAGAATCAAGTGAATAAATAATCTGAATAACAGAATGAACTGTTGATTATAATAGAATCAGGGACATAGAAAGGGAATGGACTGACTATTCTTGGGGGGGAAAGGGGTGTGGGAGATGCGGGAAGAGACTGGACAAAAATCGTGCACCTATGGATGAGGACAGTGGGTGGGGAGTGAGGGCGGAGGGTGGGGCGGGAACTGGGAGGAGGGGAGTTATGGGGGGGAAAAAAGAGGAACAAATGTAATAATCTGAACAATAAAGATTTAATTAAAAAAATAATAAAAATAAAAAAATAAAAGCCATACACAATAAATGAATGCATGTGGATGTTCCAATAAATCATTTTTAAAAAATATATTTTATTGATTTTTTACAGAGAGGAAGGGAGAGGAATAGAGAGTTAGAAACATCGATGAGAGAGAAACATTGATCAGCTGCCTACTGCACACCCCCTACTGGAGATTGAGCCCGCAACCAAGGTATATGCCCTTGACCGGAATCGAACCTGGGACCCTTCAGTCCACAGGCTGACACTCTCTCCACTGAGCCAAACTGGTTAGGGCCCAATAAATCTTTATTTACAAAAACAGCAGGCTCACAGGTATAATTTGCCAACTCCTGATCTATAGTAATTGGCCCAAAAGCAATGCCCAAGAAGTTTATCAAGAAAAAATTTAAACTCCATTAAGGGACATAAGAAGACCAGAATAAATGTCACAGTTAGGATAACCTCAGTAGAGTAAAGACTTTATTCATTTGTTTAACAAATATTCAGAGTGACTACCATAGGCCAGGCATTGCTTTGGGTGCTGGGGATACAGCAGAGAACAAAGTGCCTATCATCATGAATCTTACATTCTGGTAGAAAAGCAGTGATTAAATAATCTAAAGTCGCTTAGTAGCAAAAGCTATGAAAAAGATTAAATAAGATAAAGAGAGAGTGATGGGGAGTGAGTGTGCTACTTAATTTAAGATGATCAGGGAAGGCTTCTCTGACATGTTAGCAGAGACTTGAAAAAGGTGAAACAAGCCTACCACGCTGAATTCTGGGGAGGCAGTGTTCCAGTCAAAGAGGTCAGTTCCCGCCCCCCCCCCAAGTTAATCTATACCTTTATAATAAAATTCCAATAGTAATGTTGAGAAACTAAAACTTACTCTAAAATGAATGTGAAAGAATAAAAGGTCTATGAAAGCCAAGTCTATTTTGACGGGAAAATAAAAGTAGGGATACCTGTCCTACTGGTAGAACTGGCTCTACCACAAAGCCACAGTAATAACAAACATTTATGTTGCTGGCACTGGCACAAAGAAAAAGACCAGTGGAAGAGATTGGAGAGCTTAGAACTTAAGTACATACATGGGAACTTAATATGTGATAAAGGTGGCATCACAAAGCACTGGAAGATTGTTTTTCAGATGGTGACAGAAAAGGGAATTCACCATATGGAGAAAATAGCTGAATTTTTACTTGAAACCATGTTACAGGTGGACTCCAGATGGATTAAATACCAAAATGTGAAAGTTAAATAAAGCTAATATAGGAACATACGTATATATTACCTAGGAGTAAATACAGACTTCCTAAACAAGACTCTAAACCACAAAGCCAAAATTTAGGACATCTGTTTAATTAATGACATCACAAAGTTAACATTAAGGAAGGTGACAAAATGGGAGACAGTATCCGCAATGTTTAATACAAACACAGAATAATGTGTAGAAAATACACAATTCCTGCAAACCAACAAGACAGGCAATCAAACAGAAAAAAATAGGCAAGGACATAAATAGATACTGGGAGGAAGTATTTGCAGTGTTTAAAATTAACAAAGGATTAATGTCTAGAATATACCAAGGATTACTACAAATCAAAACAGGAAAGCAAACAGAAAAATAGGCAAAGGTTATAGATATCTTAGTTTCACATAGTAAGTAGTCTATACAATTTCATATATTAAAAAAGTACAGAAAAAAAGGCTCTAATTTCATTGTAATCAGAAAAATGCAAATCAAACAACCAAGAGCTTTAGGGTGGTTGAAATGGATGAAGGGGATCAGAGGTACAAACTTCCAGTTTAAAATAAATAAGTCACAGGTATATAATGCACCACATGGGGACTATAGTCAATAATATTATTAACTTTGTATAATGACAGAGGGTAACTAGACCTATGGTGATGATTGTTGTACAATGTATAGAAATATCAAATCATGATGCTGTACACCTGAAACCAATATAATGTTGTATGTCAGTTATCCTATCTAATAAAAGACAAAAAGGGTAATTAACCATACCTCCACTATGCTTCCCATTGGCTAATCAGGGCGATATGCAAATTAACTGCCAACCCAGATGGCGGCCGGCAGCCACGCAGCTGAAGCGAACATGAGGCTTGCTTGCTCCAGTGATGGAGGAAGCCAAGGTTCCCCGCCTGCCACAGCCCGGCTCTGAGCTCCGAAAGCAACAGCTCCAAAAGCAACAATGTTTCAATTATAGAAGCTAAACAAATCCCAGATACCTGCTTTCAGCTGGCTGGCCATGGCCTCAGAGTTGGGAGCGCCAGTGACGGCAACAGAGTTTCAATTATAGAAGGTAAATAAATCCCAGAATAAAAAAAAAAGAAAAGAGAAAAAGGAGAGGCTGGGAGCTTCAGTCCGGCCAGCCTGAAAACGGCCCTCAGCCCCTCACCCAGACTGGCCAGGCACCCCAGTGGGGACCCCCACCCTAAAGGGGGTGCAGGCAGCCTGAAAACAGCCATCATCCCCTCATCCAGGCTGGCCAGGCACCCCAGTGGGGACCCCCACCCTGAAGGCGGTGTGACCAGCTGCAAACAGCCATCAGCCCCTCACCCAGGTTGGCCAGGCACCCAAGCGGGACCCCCACCATGATCCGGGACACCCTTCAAGGCAAACCAGCCGGCCCACACCCGTGCACCAGGCCTCTATCCTATATAGTAAAAGGGTAATATGCAAACTGACCCTAACAGCAGAAAGACTGGGAATGACTGGTTACTATGACACACACTGACCACCAGGGGGGAGATGCTCAATGCAGAAGCTGCCCTCTGGTGGTCAGTGTGCTCTCACATGGGGGAGCTCTGCTCAGCCACAAGCCAGGCTGATGGCTGCCAGTACAGCGGTGGTGGTGGGACCCTCTCCTGCCTCCTCAGCAGCGCTAAGGATGTCTGACTGCATCTTAGGTCTGCTCCCTGCTGGCAAGTGGACCTGCCCCGAGGGCTGCCGTGCTGCCAGAGGGATGTCTGACTGCCATCTTAGGCCCAATTCCCTGGGGAGCAGGCCTAAGCCAGCAGGTGGTCATCCCCTGAGGGGTCCCAGACTGTGAGAGGGCACAGGCCGGGCTGAAGGACCCCCCCCCCAGTGTACAAATTTTTGTGCACCGGGCCTCTAGTCTATATAATAAAAGGCTAATATGCAAATCAACCGAATGGCGGAATGACCAGTCACTATGATGCACACTGACCACCAGGGGGCAGACACTCAATGCAGAAGCTGCCCCCTGGTGGTCACGGCGCTCCCACAGGGGGAACGCTGCTCAGCCAGAAGCCAGGCTCATGGTTGGCGAGCACAGTGGCAGTGGCAGCAGCCTCTCCCGCCTCCGCAGCAGGAGTCCTGGACTGCAAGAGGGCGCAGGCCAGGCTGAGGGGCCTCTCCCCCCAGTGCATGAATGTTGTAAACCAGGCCTCCAGTACTTTAATAAAAAACAAACAAATAAAAACAATAAAAACAAAAAATAAGATATACCACTTTTCATCCATCAAACTGGCAAAAATGAGGAAGATGGATAACACCAAAGATTGGTGAGGATATTGATATGAGTTCTTGTGCACTGGCAATAATAGTACAACTATTCTTAAAAGTAATCTGGCAATATTTGGCAAAAATTGAACATGCCCACAGATATATGGCTCAGAGGAATATTCACACAATTATAAATTTCTTATTTTAGCATTTTTTATGGTAATAGAGGTGAAGACAATCTAGGTTTCTATCTTTAAGTGACTGAATGAGTAAAACATGTTGAACCCACAGTAGTTATGTTCCCGGATTCTGGAGCTAGGCTGCCTGAGTTGAAATTCAGGCTCCACCATTTATTAGTTCTGACTCTTAATAATGGAAGTAGATAATTTTATTAACCAATGTCACCCCAATACATTAAAAAAAAAAGAATGGAAGTGGAAAATTTAAGTAACCTCTCTGTGTCTCACTCTCATCTATAAAATGAGAGTAATAATATTATCTACCTCATATGGTGGTTGTGAGAAATATGAGTTAAAACATTTAAAGCACCTACCACAGAGTTAAGATTATTTAAATGTTAATATTACTGTTAATATGAAAGTATATGCAAGGTGGAAGTTAGTATATCACAAAAGGAATGTTAATTTTAAAAAGTAAGAAAAAGAACATTTATAGCACAATATCACTTACGTGAATTGAACATATTCTCATAACTCTACACATTTTACAAGATGGGTAGCACAGATATACATCGAACATATCAAAATGGGTGCCTATAGGATATAAGGAATGAGAATAGCCGAAACCGGTTTGGCTCAGTGGATAGAGCGTCGGCCTGCGGACTGAAAGGTCCCAGGTTCGATTCCGGTCAAGGGCATGTACCTGGGTTGCGGGCACATCCCCAGTAGGAGATGTGCAGGAGGCAGCTGATCGATGTTCCTCTCTCATCGATGTTTCTGACTCTCTGTCTCTCTCCCTTCCTCTCTGTAAAAAATCAATAAAGTATATTTAAAAAAAAAAAAAAAAAGGAATGAGAATAGAGCTTAAGAATAAAAGGAAAGACTACAAAACAAGAAAGGGGCTTTTCCTGAATCATTATGTTAATACTAGAGGCCCGGTGCATGGATTCGTGCACTGGTAGGGTCCCTCGGCCTGGCCTGTGCCCTCTTGCAATCCAGGACCCCTCGAGGGATGTCGGATAGCCGGTTTCAGCCCAATCCCCACAGGCCTGATCCAGACAGGAGGGAGCCCAATCCTGTGCATTGAGAGTCTGCCCCCTGGTCGTCAGTGCACATCAATAGGGACCAGTCGACCGGTTGTTCAGTCACTTGGGCTTTTATATATATAGATACTGTGAAAGGAGGAACAAGATTTATCCACTTACACAATCTATAACTGAGGGGGGAAAACCAACTATCTTTAAAACATTTACAGAAAGCCAAGAAAAGGACCCCAAAGCCAGAGAAATGACCAACCAACCAACTTGGCAGTCACCCCATCTTAGAACTTATCATTAGGTGAGATATCACTACTCCTACTGTGTAAGGCAGAAATAGGTTTTTGCTGGGGTCCAACCCCAGCAGATCCAGGGGTCCCCAAAGGTGTGGACGGAGTCGGCGAAGAAGGAATGACACGGAGACAGCATTCAGTTGATCAGCAGCCTAGCCAGGATCTCTAGCCAGGATCTCCAGCCAAGTTCTGGTCTGGATCTCCAGCGAAGTTCTGGTCTGGATCTCCAGCCAGGTTCTGTGTCCATGTTCTCTTGCTAGGTTCTCCAGGTTCTCCAGCCAGGTTCTGTAGCCATGTTCCCTCGCTAGGTTCTCCAGCCAGGTTCAGTCACCAGGTTCTAGTCAGGTTCTCTTGCCAATTTCTGTAGTCAGGTTCAGTCCAGGATCTTTTGCCATGTTCTCTCGCTAGGTTCTGTCTCTAGGTTCTGAGGCCAGTTTCTGTCCAGGATCTTTTGCCATGTTCTCTCCAGCGAAGTTCTTCTGTCTCTAGGTTCTGTCTTCTAAGTTCTGTCTTGTTACATCTGTATTTATACCAGTTGATTCCAATCCTATCAATCTCTATTCCAAAGGTTAGGGCGTTTCTTATCTCCATTCCAGGGAGTAAAGATTATGTAGCTTAAGCATGATTGTTCGTAGTTAAAGTGATTAATTACCCGCCTGGCACTTAGTTAAGGGGTTTTATTCCCTCCCTAACTTCAGGGGAAAATCCCTACCTGGGGAAACAACCTTTCTCAGAGACCTTGGTTAAAACACATAGTGCCAAGAAGGTGAGCAAACATATTAAGAACAGTATGCCATATATGCCAGGTCCCTTGAAACAGCAAGCATGGACCGGCTCCCGGCAGGTTTTCTGTTACTTATAGCCCAAGGCATCTTAACAGAGTATTCATGTAATCTTTTGAGTGGCAAACTGAGGTATAAACAGAATTATGATTTATCCATATGTAGCTCAGCTGGGGTGTTGTCAAAATGGAGATCCCAAAAGAAAATGAAAATGTTGAGTAACCTACTGTTTTTAGCAAGCCAAACTCTCTCCAGTGTATTAAAAACTCTGTAAGTCCTGGCCAGTGTGGCTCAGTTGATTAAGAATTTCCCTGTTTACCGGTTCAATACCTGATCAGGGCACATACCCAGATTTCAAGTTTGTGTACAGGAGGCAACTGATCAATGTCTCTCTCACACCAATGCAACCAATAGTTTCTCACATCAATTTTTTTTCTCTCTCTCAAGTCAATAGAAACATATTTTACAAAAACAACTCTGTAGATATTAAAATGATCAACATTTATCCCACTAAGACGTTACTCTAAAAGAATCAATTAAAAGTCAAATAAGTGGGAAAAATTACATAAAATCTTTTTAATACATCTTATTGATTTTTTACAGAGAGGGAGAGGAATAGAGAGTTAGAAACATCAACCAGCTGTTTCCTGCACACCTCCCACTATGGATGTGCCCGCAACCAAGGTATATGCCCTTGACCAGAATCGAACCCAGGACCCTTCAGTCCACAGGCCAACGCTCTATCCACTGAGCCAAACTGGTTAGGGCACATAAAATCTTCTTACAAATTAATAAAGATGAGCAATCAAGAGAAGGGAATTTACATAAGAAAAAAATGCCCAGTAAAGATAAAAATTTAAAGCTCACTGATGAATACTTTGAAAATTAAGATTTCATAGCCACACCCACTTTTGCCAGCAATGTGGGAAACCTCATTTACAGCTGGTAGGAGTGGAAACCGGGACATTTCTGGAAGGCATTTGGCAATGCATGGCAGAAGTCTTAAAACAGTGCATGTAGCCCAGCCGGCGTGGCTCAGTGGTTGAGCATCAACTTATGAACCAGGAGGTCACAGTTCGATTCCTAGTCAGGGCACATGCCGGGTTGCAGGCTGTCCTCGGTGTGGAGCATGCAGGAGGCAGCTGATCGATGATTCTCTCTCATCACTGATGTTTCTCTCTCTCTCTTCCTATCTGTAATCAATAAAAATATATTTTAAAAAAACAGTGCATGTAGTGCATATTCTTTGACTCAGCAGTTCCCTAGAATTTAAAGAATAATCATAGATGTCAACAAAGAGTTAATTAAAAGCACTAGCATTGCAGGACTGTTTAGAAAAGCAAAGCATTGGGATCAAAGTAAAAATCCCAAAGTAGGGGAATCAATGTAGTTATAGAAAATCCATGTGATGGGATGTAACTAGCAATTAGAATTCTCAATATTTAAATATCCGTTCTGCTGATTAGTATCTGTATAGCTCAGGGAAAGCTAGTTAATCTCTCTGCATTTCAGTTTCCCTGTTTATAAAACAGGTCTAATGTGAAGATTAATTAACATACATAAAGCACTTAGGATAGTGCGGACATATGTAAGAACTCAATAAATGAGTTTTGTGTTTGTTTTTATAGAAGGACACCATAGCCTAATATCCTAGAAAGATGTTAATAATAAACAAAAAAGGTTATAAACCAGTATGCACAGAGTATTTTTACAAAATAAGTGTATCTCATATACACAGATTTACAAAAATAAACACTAGGAAGATATAGTATACAGAAATAGAAATAGTACATCTCTTTCAATAATAAAATTACAGGTTATTGTTCTTATTTTTGTATTTAAAATTTTTTCAACAACAAACACATGCTTTTATGAGAGGTAAAAACGATCATCTGTACCAAAATTAAAACTGTCAGTTTTTTTACTCCAAATAATAATGAATCTGTCCCAAACTAGCAGAGTAATTGGGTAAAGTCAGAAATGCAGACATTTCCCTTCATAGCCTTTATTATCACATAATCTGAGCTCAGTCTTATTTTACAAACCTTATACACAAATGGCAAAAACAATTAAGAGATCGTTCTTTCTATAAGTTAATTTATTCTCATTTCCTCTCTTTATGCATGTGATTCTCTTTATGCAATAGATTCTCCATGTTTTCCTGAGCCTTTAATTTAGAAAAGCTGTCACAAAAGTGAACTTGCCACATGAGGAAAACAGAAAAGAACCAATTAAGTTTTTACTGTCCTCTTTCCTGAGGGAAGAATGCCTGGCTGGCAGTAGTGAAATGGGACAATTATAATGTCTTTTTTGTAACAGGGGAAGATAAGCCCCAATGGTGGACAGATTGTCTTAGTCACATGAGCCGTTTGGGGTCTATTTTCTCTAGGTGAACTAGGGGTTTTAGCTGCTCTGCAAAGTTCCTCATGTCATCAGAGACCATGTCCTGCCCAGCTGGTGCAACAACACTTAGTTCCACAAGATAGGAGAGTGACAAGGCCTCAGTGCTCTCTGTGCTTCCAGGCACCAGGATACGGAAGATCTTGTACACCATAATCTTCATGATGCCCTTACGGAACAAGTGTCCCTTGGCTACAAACTCATGGTCCATGCGGAAGCCCATTTCCATCAGGAAGTCAGTGAGGTTCTCAGATGTTGCAATGTCCACGCAGTTCCTCACCAGGGCGTGGCGGTTCTTGTCTCCCACTTCAGGCTGTCCCAGGTAGCGTAGATGCCAGGGTGCGCCTGCCCTATCCATAGAGCGCCGGGCCCTCAGAACAAATGGACTGGCCTGCTGGCCTTTAAGGAGGAATACCATCTCATGGTCCAGGAAAGTCTCAGGTTCCATGTTGTCACACAAACCACGAAGGCGATGGATAAGGCTTTCCAAGCTGTGATCTAAAACGCTTCCTTAGGAAGGAAAAAGCACAATTGAGTCCCATCTTTCAGAAAAAGCACAATTGAGTCCCATCTTTCATTTTGGGGAATGGAATTAGTAAAAGATTAAAGAAACGTAAATGAAAAAAAAATAACGTAAATGAAACAAACAGTTTAGTGCAGTGTTTTGTAAAGCATAGGCCTAATATATGAGATTTTATAGGGATTATGCTGCCAAGTAATCCCTTGTCAATGTTTTGCCTTGTCTTGTTTGGTACTAGAAAGTCTTTAGGCCTGCTCTAACAATGCTAATCTCCAGCAGGCTTGGGGCAGAAAACCTCTGTCTCTTGTTCTAGAAGACGGAGCTGATAACAGTATCACAGAATTACCATATAATCTAGTAAGCTCACTTCTAGGTATATATCCAAAAGAATTCATAGCAGGATCTTGACGAAGTATTTGCATGCCCATGTTGACTACAGCATTATTCACAATAACCAAGAAGTGGAAACATCCCAAATGTACATCAACAGATGAATGGATAAAAAAATGTGGTATGTACATAAAATTATTCAGCCTTAAATAAGGACATCTTGTCATCTATTACAATATGGATGAACCTCTAGTACATTATATTAAGTGAAATAAGCCAGTTGTAAAAAGACAAAAAACTGTATGATTCCACTCATATAAGGTATCTATCTAAAGTGTCAAAATCAGAAACAGAAAGTAGAAAGGTTGCCAAGGGCTGGGGTAAGGAGGAAGGGAAATTAAGTGTTTAATGGGTATAGAGTTTCAGTTCTGCAAGATGAAAAAGTTCTAGAGATCAGCTGTACAACAATGTGAATATACTTAACACTACTTAAAAATGTTGATGATGGGAAATTTAATTTTATGTATTTGTGACCATAAAAAAAATGTTAAGTCTATTGGCACGCAGAAACTATGCTGGCTGCCTTTGTAAAACAGCGTGTCGTCTCCACAGAGGCTGAATAGAAGAGGGGAAACTGGTAATCCAAGCTCCCTGTTCACTCACCCTGCAGCAGGTACTCCATCATGTTGATGGTGCCGCCAGTAACAGGCATCATCGTGACAGGGGGTGCCTCCATGGTGTCTGGTTAAGGTGAAGAACTCGGCCTGGATTCGGTGTCCCCAATCAAGTAAAGCACAGGATAGACCTGCAGAAGAGTTACACTTGTTAATACATCAGAGATGTGGAGACGCCAGAAGTGCTTATGTCATTGACCTTGACATAAAAAAAAAAAATTCATCATCCATTCAGAGCTTTCCGAGTAGCTGCCATAGGCCCGTTGCAGGAACCGATGATACAGAAATACACAAAGGAGACCTGTTCCTGGAGTCACAGCATCTTCTAGTCTCACGGTCTGAGACCTCTAAGTTTTCCGTGTGATCTTGAGGAAGTCATCAAACCTCCCCCTCAGCGTCTTCCTTATGAAATGGGGCCAACGACACGTAAGACCCCCAAAGCGCTGTGGCTCAGACAGCACAATGAACATGCAGTAACACTCAGAAGAACTGAGCGGTGGCGGAAGGGACTTGTTCAACTCACCGGTGAGGATACTGAGATCCAGAGCGGGAACAAGAGAACACAGCAAGTCGCGGCAGAGGCCGGCCCAGAGGACGACCCCGGCCTCCCGCCACTGAAAACCCTTCAGAGCGGCCGGCGGAAGCGCGTAGGTGCCCCTCCGCCGGCACCGCAACCCGCGTCCACGCACACCTCCGCGTGCGCTGCAGCCCCTCTCCCACGCGAGGAGCTACGTCCCCCCAAGCATCGCGGAGCTTCTGAGAAACATTTGGCCCCCAGCCCTAAAGTTAAAGCGCCCTGTACAGGGCAGCACTTCCTCCTCCTTTCCTCGCTCCCGCCACACAGCCGCCCGCGCAGTACGGGTACCGAGAGGGCTTAAAAGGCGCTCCTCCGCCCGGCGAGCAGAAGCGCATGCGCGGGGTGCGCTGCCGGCGGAAAGATGGCGGCCGCCTCTGGAGCGTGACGGCGGTGAGGCGGGAGGGGGCGGGCTGACGTCATAGGCGCGCCTCCCGGAAAATATTTGTTTTTTCCCCGAGTTCCACGACACGGGGATGTTTTTGTCTAGAAAATCTCTTGGAGCTGACGGAGGAAAGAGAGCCTGGGGCAGGGCACTGCAGACAAAGGAGAGACGTAAAACACTTCTTGTTGGGGACCTGCAGGGGAAAATTAAAAGACCCCTTTACCGCTTAGCATCATGTTACGAACAATTAGGGAGCTCGGCAGTATACGTAATATTTGTTTGCTGAGTATACTTTACTTCAATTTAAAGATGCAGGGAGGTAAGTAAATTCAAGGAATATTTATTGAACGAAGTTTATCTATAAAGTGAGCACTAGAGTTGGGTGAATGAGTCAGTCTCCTACATAGAAAACTGTAGCGGCGGTTCTCAACCTATGGGTCGCGACCCCTTTGGCGGTCGAACGACCCTTTCACAGGGGTCGCCTAAGACCATCTTGCATATCAGATATGTACATTACGATTCATAACAGTAGCAACATGACAGTTATGAAGTAGCAACGAAAATAATTTTATGGTTGGGTCGCAACATGAGGAACTGTATTTAAAGGGCCAGAAGGTTGAGAACCACTGCGTGTAAGGGGACACCAGGAATCTCAGTAGCTAAGAGAAATAATATTTCAATGCAATATTTTGCTAATTTAATACAAAAGAATCCTTAATAAACAAAATAGCAAAAATTAAAAATTGATCTTCACAGCAGCCTGATGAGCCAAGTGCAGTTAGTACTGTAATTTTACAGATGGGGAAACTTAGGCAAGAGAACTTAATAACATGCAAGGAGTGGAGAGCCAGGGATACAGATACAAGCTGCTGACTTCAGAGCCCACCTCTTTTTTTTTTTTTTTCCTTCTTTACTTTCTTTTTTTTATTTTTTTTAATTAAATCTTTATTGTTCAGATTATTACATTTGTTCCTCTTTTTTCCCCCCCATAGCTCCCCTCCTCCCAGTTCCCGCCCCACCCTCCGCCCTCACTCCCCACCCACTGTCCTCATCCATAGGTGCACGATTTTTGTCCAGTCTCTTCCCACATCTCCCACACCCCTTTCCCCCCCAAGAATAGTCAGTCCATTCCCTTTCTATGTCCCTGATTCTATTATAATCAACAGTTCATTCTGTTCATCAGATTATTTATTCACTTGATTCTTAGATTCACTTGTTGATAGATGCATATTTGTTGTTCATAATTTGTATCTTTACCTTTTTCTTCCTCTTCCTCTTCTTAAAGGATACCTTTCAGCATTTCATATAATCCTGGTTTGGTGGTGATGAACTCCTTTTAGCTTTTCCTTATCTGTGAAGCTCTTTATCTGACCTTCAATTCTGAATGATAGCTTTGCTGGATAAAGTAATCTTGGTTGTAGGTTCTTGGTATTCATCACTTTGAATATTTCTTGCCACTCCCTTCTGGCCTGCAAAGTTTCTGTTGAGAAATCAGCTGACAGTCGTATGGGTATTCCCTTGTAGGTAACTGAGTTTCTTTCTCTTGCTGTTTTTAAGATTCTCTCTTTATCTTTTGCTCTTGGCATTTTAATGATGATGTGTCTTGGTGTGGTCCTCTTCGGATTCCTTTTGTTTGGGGTTCTCCGCGCTTCTTGGACCTGTAAGTCCATTTCTTTCACCAGGTGGGGGAAGTTTTCTGTCATTATTTCTTCAAATAGGTTTTCAATATCTTGCTCTCTCTCATCTTCTGGCACCCCTATAATTCTGATGTTGGTATGCTTGAAGCTGTCCCAGAGGCTCCTTACACTATCCTCGCATTTTTGGATTCTTTTTTCATTTTGCTTTTCCGGTTGGATGTTTTTTGCTTCCTCGCATTTCAAATCATTGACTTGATTCTTGCGCTCCTCTGGTCTGCTGTCGGGCGTCTGTATAATATTCGTTATTTCAGTCCGTGTATGCTTAATTTCTAGTTGGTTCCCCAATATAAGATCGAGGGTCTTATTAGTTTTCGTGTAGATCTCATTAAGTTTATCGGCGGCTTCTAAACAGTTCTTGAGAGACCTTAAAAGTGTGGTTCTGAACTCTATATCTTCCATTGACAATTTTGTCCTGTTTCTTTGTCTCCGCATTTTGTTATGCTTCCTTGGTGCACCCCCTAGTGGTCTTTGTTCGCAGTCTTATAGATAAATCTTGATTGCTGTAGCTAATTCCAGGGAGGGTTTGACCTCCAGGCCAAGTGGCTATGAGAATCAGCTGTGTCAGCAGTGAGAGAACTTCTGTCCTCTAGGGAGGTGCTAATCTAGCCTTTGCCTGAGGCTATCTGGCAAATGCCTCTGTGCAGGGCTTGGGCGGGGCGGGTCACACAGGATCAACAGGGTGGGCCGGAGAGAGCAGTTATGGTGGCTCTCAGTCCTGTCCCCAGGGGCTCTGCCTCTCTGAGTCCCAGCACCCGCTGCAAAGCTGGGAGAGAAAGCTGCACTCGCTCTGACCGAAGCCAGACAGTCCCGCTTCTCCCGTTTGAGTCTGGGTCCCTAAAGACTCGCCCGGATCTGGAGCTCAGAGTCTGCGACTCCCTCCTGATTGAAAACGCCAACCGCGCCCTCCGCCGCCAGCCCGCTCCGCGCACTCCGCACCTCAGAATTTGACTTCAGCACTGCGCCTCCTCTGAGTGTCCGTGTGCGTTTCTCTTTCCTCCTAGTTGTAGGACTTCCACTCAGCCAGCGTTCCTGTGGTTCTGGGTGATGTCCCTTCCGTTTTTTGGTTTCACTTTTGAAGTAGTTGTTCAAAGCAGCAAACTCCGGCGTTGACCTATGCCGCCATCTTGGTTCTCTCCAGAGCCCACCTCTTAATTATTCCACAATCTGCCATTTCTAGCCCTGACCAGTGTGGCTCAGTTGATTGGGTAGATCCCCAGTAGGGGGCGTGCAGGAGGCAGCCATCATGTTTCCCTCTTACATCCATGTTTCCCTTTTTCTCTCTCTAAAAATCAATTAAAAAAATTTTAAAAACAGTAACAACAACAACAAAACCCTTCTAGTTCTAGTCCCCCCACTGTAACCTGTACTACTTTTCATTCATTTGTGTGTTTTTAAAATTATTTTTATTGATTTCAGAGAGGAAGGGAGAGGAAGAGAGAGAGAGGAAGAGAGAGAGAGAGAAACATCAGTGATAAGAGAGAATCATGGATCAGCTGCCTCCTGCATGCCCCACACTGGGGATTGAGCCCACAGCCAGGGCATGTGCCCTTGACTGGAAATCAAACCGTGACCTCCTGGTTCATAGGTCGAAGCGCAACCACTGAGCCACGGTGGCTGGGCTTGTGTTTTTTTTTAATTGAATATTTCTTGAAAGTCTAGTGTGCTTTAGATATTGACTTCGTCTCTGTCCTCAAAAGAATTTATTAACAAAGACAGTACCATGTGGTTGATTCAATGGGACATAAACAGTTCAACCGTTTCGGAAGCAATCAGGACTCTTGATTCATCTTGGGGGCATAGAGAAGGATTCCCAGTAAAAGTAATTAATGCCCAAAATAACTTCAAGGAACAATAGTGTCATCCAGATAAAGGAGGAAAGGGACATCCAGGTAATGGGAACAACATTTACAAAGGTAATTGAATTAAATAGAATTGGGACATAGAATTTGAGGTTGGGAGGGGTAAGAAATATCTGGAGAAAGGGTCAGGCCCAGATCCTGGAGGACTTTACATGTCAGACTAATGCAGAGATGTGAACTTTAAAAGGATCACTCTGGCGCTCCCTTGGAATATCCAGTTGGTTGAGCATCATCTTGTGCATGGAAAGGTTGCCTGTTTGATTCCCCATCAGGGCACATACCTGGGTTGTGGGTTCCATCCCCCAAGTGGCAGTGTTCAGCCAGAATTCAGAGGAGAGAGAGCTGGGCTAGAGGTAGAGATTTCATAGACAGAGCTTCATAAATGGTAGCTTAAGGCATGAGAATAAATTTGATCATCCTGAAAAAAGTGTAGAATAGGAAGAAAAGATGGCTAAGAGCTGGACTTTGCAAAAGACTCTGACAGTTACTAGAGCCGCATATACTCCAGGGCTCAGGATAGGCCCTCTGGTCAGCTTGGTGATTCACAATATTGGGCAGACTGACAAGCTCTCAGTGCAGTAATTAGTGATTAGAGGAGGCTGTAAAATTGCTGGGCTCTCTTTTCCTATTCAGACACAAACTTCAGAGTGGAAAGCTCAGTGAAATATGAATCCTTAGAGGCATCATAGTATTATTCAAATTTTAGCTGGCATTGTGAAGTAGGGTTAAAATTTTTAAAAAGGTAAGAAATGGGTGAACAATATAGTAAAATTTGGACAAGGCCTAGGAGTTACAGGGATGTTTCTCTGATAAGGATGTGAGGTCTGGAGCTTAGAATGGGGCTCACTTCTGTTCTCTACCACTACCCAGCTATGCAGCCTTGGGCAATTCACTTCCCCTCTCTGAGTCTCAGTTTCCTTTTTTGTAAAATAGAGATTTAACAAACTTTCTAAGGCGGAGGTTGCAAAAATGAGATGTTTATGAAACTCTTAGCATAGTGCGTGGCTTATTGTAAGCAATAAATAAATGGTAGCTAAACTATATAATAAAAGGCTAACATGCAAATCGACCAAACAGCAGAACCACCGGTCACTATGACGTGCACTGACCACCTGCGGGCAGACGCTCAACACAGGAACTGCCCCCTGGTGGTCAGTGCACTCCCATAGGGGGAGCACCACTCAGCCAGAAGCTGGGCTCACGACTGGCTAGCACAGTGGTGGTGGCGGGAGCCTCTCCTACCTCCGCAGCAGTGCTAAGGATGTCCAACTGCGGCTTAGGCCCACTCCCCGCAGGAATTAGGCCTAAGCTGTCAGTTGGACATTCCCTGAGGGCTCCTGGACTGCGAGAGGGTGCAGGCCCGTCTGAGGGACAAATTTCGTGCACCGGGCCTCTAGTTATTATAATATTTTATATCTCTAATTTGAGCAAGTACATTCTGTCTTACTGAATATATTATGTGCATGTCTCATCTCCTTGGATAGATTGTAAACATCTTGGAATGGAGGAATCATGCATGTTCTTTATATATGTGTGTGTCTTAGCACAGGCTAGTATAACAAAATACTACAAATTAGGTGGCTTTTAAATAGCAGAAATTTATTTTCCTTGTTATTACAATTAATGGCAGCAAAGGAGGAGAAAAGTTCACACGTTAATGTGTCCCAGCCAATCACTAGACTGGCTTAAAGGTGTAGGATCAGTTCTTGGCCAGCCTTCATCAGGACAGTAGACCATCAACATGGATTGCAAGACACACATACATAGTTCCTTCATCAGCTTTCTAGAATGTCCTTATGGATAATAAGATCTACCCCTGTTATTGGTATGCAATGCCAGGCTCTCACCTTTAGTGTTGCAAACTAATATTTCCCCAGGAATGAGCTGACATTGAGTGCTTCCTATATGCATAGCCCTATGTGAAAGGTATAACTGCTTTTCAACCTAATTATCTCCAGCAATCCTCCACTCAGAATTCTCATTATGCCGACATGATCTGCCCCCATCACCTGTTTCCTCTTTGACCATATTCCAACCATCCCCATCTGTGCCTGCTCACTCCCCATCCACTCAGCTCGAGCCACTCTGGTCTCATGGCTCCTATTTGAACAAGTCAAGGATGCTCCCATTTTAAGTGTTTTGTACTTATTGTACAGTCTTGCCTGGAACTCTCCTTTTTCACTGAACTGCAGCATTCACTCCCATGCTTCCTTCTGGTCTTTGCTCAAATCTTTATTAGAGAGGCCTTCCCTGGCCACCTCTTTCAAATTGTAGCCCACTACCTGCCCCGCCCCCGAGCCCCATACTCTGCTGTATTTTGACTCGGTGACACAATGCCTGGATGAGAAGTAAAACTTCCTTCCAGTGGAAATATTAAAGCAGAGATTATGGTAGAAGAATTCTTCCCTAGACTGGGAAACTGAACTATTACATTGTCTTAGTTCTTACCAGTACATACTCTCCATTCTAAGTCACAGCATTTACTTAATAACAGAGTTTCAGGCAATTGAGAGACACCTCCATATACATGTACATATGTATTATCAGACAAGGCCTAATAAACATGGACACAAAGTACATGTTAGAGTTGAAAAAATATGGTAGTTGAACATTATGATTTCATAATTCATAGAGATACCTAGTTTAGTAATTCTTCACCTTTGGATTTTTCCCAATTATGGAAATGACAGCATCATTATTAATAGTAACTACTAAGAGCAAACACCCAATGACAAATAAATGATACAATTCTTGCTCTCAAGGAGTTTGGTTTCTGAGAGACAGGTAAGACATGCCAGATAATTTTGTGCCTAGTAGTCTTCATCGGCTGCTGACTCAAGAGTTACCTCCCTACCCAGTATGACAGGCAGCATCAGCCATTTCACCCTTTTATTCATCTTAAGGCAGGGACCTATGAAAGTCTGGCAGAAAGGTAATTAACCTATTTACTTGCTCTTTTCCACTTAGCCCAGCCAGCCCAACCCAGCCTCTGGCTGACCAGGTGCTGAGGTGCCTCCAGGGGGATAGACTATAATAGTTAATGTATTACACATATCCATCAAAGATTAACGATGAGCTCTGTTTTAGCTGAACTGTAACTGTCTGTCTGGGTTTCTCCCCTCCCAGGTCTGTCTGGGGAAGTCTGTTGTTTTCTGTCTAAAGATAATTAACCCACTGGTTCTTGAATTTCCTAGATGGAGGCCCTTTGGATAGCTCCCTTTAGTGCGTGCTTACTGGGGACCATAACAGCTCTGGGGCAAGCACTTTCTGTGAATCTGGATCATTCATTTACTTCTTATACCAACCTTCTGAGGCATGTGGCGTTTTCCAGTCTCATAGCTGCAAGAATTGTGTCTGTCCTGCAGTATGTTTGTCAGTGAAAGGATTTGTTTCTGGTCCCTTTCATCATCATTAACCCCTTCCTTGGGCCAGATGGTCCTATACCATCATCTATAGTATCAGCTCAAACAGTTCTGGACTCTTTGTACAATCCAGAGGAGATGAAGAAGACTGCATGGAGAAGCAGAAGGGCATGGGGTAGCATGCTAGTGTGTAGTGTTTAAGATGGGCCATGGAGTCAGGCTGACTGGGTTAACATTTCTATCACTGTCTAGCCATGTAAGCTTGGGCAAGTGACTTTGCCTCTGTGAACCTCATCTTCTCAGCTCTCCAATACGGAGAATACTAGTACTTCCCTCTAAGGTTGTTATGAGGATTTGACTGATACATGTGGCACAGAGCAAGTATCATTAAAAAGTCAAACTATTCCCAATATTGTGGGATTTGGACTCTACAAAATGTGGGTTAAAAACAAACAAGCATGCCGAAACCGGTTTGGCTCGGTGGAGAGAGCATCGGCCTGCGGACTGAAGGGTCCCAGGTTCGATTCCAGTCAAGGGCATGTGCCTTGGTTGCGGGCACATCCCCAGTGGGGGGGGTGCGGGAGGCAGCTGGTCGATGTTTCTCTCTCATCGATGTTTCTAGCTCTCTATCCCTCTCCCTTCCTCTCTGTGAAAAAGCAATAAAAATATATTAAAAAACAAACAAACAAACGTGGGCCATGTCTAGACTCAGCTACATGCAGGTGTGTGGCCTTGACCTAGTCACTTAATTTCAGAGTCTGTTTCTTAATCTGTAAAACAGGAAGATTTTCTACTTAATAGGAATGCTGTGAAGAGTACAGATGGTTTATACATGTTTAGCATATAATAGGTGTTTTTATTTTATTTATTTTTTTAAAGAATGTTTTCATTTTATTTATTTATTTTTGTTATCCTCACCCTAAGATATTTTCCCATTGATTTTTAGAGAGAGTGGAAGGGAGGGGGAGAGACAGAAAGGAAGATCAATGTGAGAGAGACATATCGATTGGTTGCCTCCCATACATACCCTGACCAGGGCCGAGATGGAGCCTGCAACAGAGGTATGTGCCCTTGACTGGAATCGAACCTGGGACCATTCAGTCTGAGGGCCGACACTGTATCCACTGAGCCAAACTGGCTAGAGCTGTAATAGGTGTTTTTAGACACTGCCTCAAGTAGCTTGTCTGGAGAGGCAGGATGTAAACATTAAAGAGAGAACTAATGAAAAATGTTAAGGAGAATTGGCATGTCTCTATATGAACATAGCCAGGCAATCTGTAGAATACAATTCAGTCAACACTTAACGTGTGCCCTTTGTAGGCCAGGCATTATTCTGGGCTCTTGAACTATAAGAATAATCATGACAGCCCTGGCTGGGTAGCTCAGTTGGTTAGAGTGTCGTACCAATAGGCCAAGGTTTCGGGTTCGATCTTCAGTCAGGGTACATACAAGAATCAACCAGTGAATGTATAAATAAGTGGAACAACAAATCAATGTTTCTCTAAGATCAATTTAAAAAATCAAGGAAAAAAAATCATGACAGCCTAAATTCTTCCCTTGATAGAGCCTAAAATAAAATATTTTAGTAATAAAATATTAGCATTGAAAATGGTTACAAAAGAAAAATGTGAAAAATGCTTACAATGTCAACTAGAAAAGGCAATTACAAAGTCATATGCGCAATATGATTTTAACTATGTAGAGTCTCCAAAACATCTGAGCAGAGAGGAAAGAAACGAAACATCCTAATGCTAACAATAATTGTCTTTGCTTGGTTAATGAGGCAAGAGATTATTTTTCCTCCATTTGTCTCTGTTTTCCAAATTTTTGATGAGTATGTGTTACTTAAAAAACAAAACAAAACAAAAAAAGAACTTGAAACAGCCCAGCCAGTGTGGCTCACTATTTGAGCGTCGAACCAAGAGGTCACTGAACATGCCCGGTTTGGGCTCAATCCCCAGTGGGAGGCATGAAGGAGGCAGTTGTTTGATGTTTCTCATCTATGTTTCTATCTCTCTATCCTTCTTCCTTCCTCTCTCTCTCAAATCAATAAAAACATTTTTAAACACTTAAACCAACTGTCCATTTACAGGTACATGGATAAACAAATTATAATATATCCATACAATGGAATGTTATTCAGCAATAAAAAAGAACAAACTACTGATATATGCAACATGATAGATTAATGTTACATTCTAAGTGAAAGAAGTCAGACACAAAAGGATATATCGTTTGTGATTCCATGTATATGATGTTCTAAAGCAGATAAAACTAACCTGTAGTGAAAGCAATTAGATTTCTGCTTGCCTCGAGTGAGGAATGGGAAGTATTGATTGCAAAGGGACACAGGGAAAATGGAAATATTCTATATTTTGATTGTGGTGGTGATTACTCAGATATGTATATTTGTCAAAACTCATCAAGCTGTACATTTAAATTGGTATAAATAAAATTGATTAAAATAATGAAAAAATTACAGTTATTTTCTGGTTACAAAAGCCTTACGTGCTCAGCGTAAGAAATTATAACTTTTTATTTTTTACTTTTTAAAAATATGTTTTTATTGATTTCAGAGAGAGGGAGAGAGAGGGAAAGAGGGCTAGAAACATCAATGGTGAGAGAGGATCATTGATCAGTTGCCTCCTCCATGCCCCCTATTGGGGATTGAGACAGAAACCCGGGCATATGCCCTGACCAGGAATCTAACCATGACCTCCTGGTTCATGGGTTGACGCTCAACCACTGAGCCACACCAACTGGGTAGAAGTTATAATGTTTTAGAAAAAAATTATATTTATAACAAAATTCCTTCCTACATTTTGAAAAATTGGAAGGTCACTCTAAGCACAGGGTTGGTAAACAATAAGTATTGATAAATAAATTTAAAAAAAAAACAGAGTAAGAGAGATAATTAACTCCATTAGGAAGCAGAGACGAGTGAATAGAGTGGAATACCCAGTAAAATCTGTAAATCTAAGCGAAACTCTGCTGGAGGATGAAGATGTCAGGGAGGATAGGATATGTGTGACCTCTGTAAGACCCTCACAGGTTTGGAAAGAAGGGAGAAAAAAGGCCAGAGCAAGGGAACTGATAAGGAATTGTGTTTGGTTGGCTTTTCGATTTGTTCTGAGGGTTTTCTCTTCCCATTTCATTGGGGAAAGAATGAGAATGTGGCCATGGTAAAAATCATAATGGCGGAGAAAAGCTGAGAATAAGTGGAGGAGGAAATGGGCACAGTGGTATGTCCTGCAACTGGATTGCTGGTTTATAGTCATCCCAATTTTATGGATGTGAACATGGGTCAGTGCAAGTCATGAAAAAATTGTAAGCCAAAGCTGAGACTTCCTGATAAAGCGCCAAGTTAGAAGAATTCTTCATCAGTGTTTTCTGCTCTTCGCCCAGAAGCAGCAAGAATGGGCTGTGTAGGGAACAGAGGCCGTGTCTAATGGGTGACTTAGGCAAAGACCTTATAATATGAAGTCATAGGATAATAAACTTAAAAGTGAGCTTTCAGCCCCTTAGCCTAGCTCCCTCTCCTCCACCCCAAAGAATACAGAGGGAAACCAAGGTCCAAGGAGCAGAAGGGACTTACCTAAATGACTCAGCGTAGAATGGCAAGCCCCGAGCAGAATTTTTCTTGTTATTTCCTTCTGTACCCGAGCTCTTTAGTCATATAGACTTGGGGTTGGTTCTTGACCCTGTACTAACTAGTTATGTGAAAACAACATCTCTGATGCTCAGTATGTGTATTTGTAAAAGAAAGAATAGCATCTACCTCATTGGCTTGCGGTAAAAGCTAAATTATATAGTGTATGTAGGATGCACAATAATTTAAATGTGTACACATTTCCCACTTTACAGATGAGGATCTGAAGCTTGTTCCAACTTTCTTTGGTTCAGGATTGTAGCTAAAGTCAAAAAGAGAGCCTAGAGCCCTAGCTGGTATGGCTCAGTTGGTTAAGCATCGTCCCGTAAACCAAAAGGTCACCCAGTTTGATTCTGGGTCAGGGCACATGGCCTGGGTTGTGGGCTCTATCCCCAGTAGGGGGCATACAGGAGGCAACCCGTTGATGTTTCTCTCTCACATTGATGCTTCTTTCCCTCTCCCTCTCTCTAAAAATCAATGAAAAAATATAGTATATATACTATATATCCCACGTTCAAAGGCTGTTAAATCGCGTTGTTTACCCATATCGTCAGGAAAAAAAAAAATCACTTCTACTGTCGTGGTAAACAACCTGCTTCCCTATTTATAATGGTCTGGCCCTCTAGCAGCTTTAGCGTGAAATTATAGCTAATTTGCCTACAAATGTCAGGTGGTCATAATAATCTGGCCACTCAATGTATATATTTAAAAACATTTTAATTTCATATTTTAAAAAAGGAGAGAGAGAGAGCTAGAAGAAATGCAAGAAACTTCTGCGTGAGGATTGGGTGGGCACAGGGTGAGCCACGCTCTCCTTGCACCTGTCTATCCAGGAGCTCAAGAAGACACTAGTCACAGTGACCTTCCCTGCCTCTGCCATCTCAGTGCACAAACAGGTTGTGAAACAACCTGGGCAGTGACTCAGCCGGAGGACCTGCTCTGCTGGTCAGTGCGGGCAGGCTGGGGCTGTTTGGTTGAGTCTTGAAAGGACATCATGTCTAACAAACACATTGCTCGTCAAATCCCTGACAGGGGTACCAAGCACAAACTGTGAACTCTGGTCCCTAAGGCGTCACAGATGACTGAACTGGGGTGCCTAAGTTGTTTACATCTCTTGGTTGTTATTCTGGTCTAACAACTGTCCAGGACAGTGTCAGGAAGAGGGGAGTGTGTTAGAGGCCGGGAAGCGCCTATTTCTCAAGAGGCTGCTTGATATGGTGACCAGGGCCTGGACTTCTGGTGTCCACATTGTGCAGACCTGCGTTCCGATCCTGGCTCTGCTGCTTGCTGTGTTTGTGACCTTGGGCAGATGGCTTACCCTTGCTAAGTTTCAATTTCCTTATTCTACAAAATGCCCTCCTTGCAAAATTGTCTTTTAGAGACAAAAGACGTAAATATCCTGGAACATAGAAAACTTCATAAATTGTTAGTTAGGATCCTGTGCCCCCTTTTCCACTCCAAACTGAAGTCGCACCTCCTGAGCTAAGGGTTTATGGTGCAGTGGCACTTTCCCACTTAGCTAGACGTGAAAAAGCAACCAGTACCATTATCACATACTATATACATGCCCAGGCTGGTTGTATCATTGCTATTCTATTGATTCCAATATTTATTTTCTAATATTAAATGAGAAAGACGTTTTAAATTAAGGGGTATGGTAGACTGATAATTGGCCCCCGAAGATAACCAGATCCTAATCTCAGGTACCTATGAATGTTACCTTATAAGAGACTTTGTAGATTTGATTAAGTTAAGGATATTGAGATGGAGAGGTTATCCAGGTATGTCCTCCCCGCCCCCTCCTCCAGCCGCTGGGAACCACTAATCTGTGTTCTGTCTCTGTGAATTTATCTATTCTAAGTGTTTTAAGTGAATAGAATCATAAAATATACGGCCATTTGTGTCTGGCTTCTTTCACATAGCATAATACTTTTTGAGGTTTATCCATGTTGTAGCATGCAAACTTCATTTCTTTTCATGGTTGAGTAATATTTTTATTATTATATTTTCAAATATATTTTATTGATTTCAGAGAGGCAGGGAGAGGGAGAGAGAGATAGAAACATCAATGATGAAAGAATCATTTATCCGCTGCCTCCTGCACACCCCCTACTGGGGATTAAGCCTGAAACCCGAAACCCGGGCATATGCCCTGACAGAGAATCAAACTGTGACCTCCTGGTTCATAGGTCAATGCTCAACCACTAGTCACACCAGCCGGGCAGTAATATTTTATTATATGTGTATATACACAATTTATTTATCCAGTTATCCATTGATGTATACTTGGAACCATACAGTATGTAATCTTTTGTGACTGGCTTCTTTCACTTACTATAATGTCTTTATTCATCCATCTATAATGTGTCAATACTTTATTCCTTTTTATTGCTGAGTAATATTCCATTATATGGATATATATCACAAGCATTAATTTTTATAATTAATGAAACAACTACAGCCTTGATTAGTTTCCTATTGCTGTTGTAACTATCACAAAGTTAGTGACTTAAAATAACAGAAATGTACAGTTCTGGAGGCTAGAGGCCATAAATGAGTTTTATGGGGCTAAAATCAAGGTGGCAGAACTGGTTCCTTATAGAGGCTTCAGGGGAGAATTCATTTCTTGCCCCTTCCTACTGCTGGTGGCTGCTCAGATTCCTTGGCTTGCAGTCATAAAAAATTAGACAATATATGTAATCAAAATGAAGAAAACACTTTAAACAGTTATACTTCTACCACTCTTGGACACTCATATCAATTTCTGTGTTTTTAGCTGCAAGTGAAATAAAAAAACAACCACAATGAGATACCACTTCAAATGCACCAAATTGACTATAATTTGAAAAATGAGAAATCACAAGTGTTGGTGAGGATGTGGAGAAATTTGAAACCCTCATACACTGATGGTGGGATTGCACTGTGGTTCAGCCTCTGTGGAGAACAATTTAGCAGTTCCTCTAAAACTAAAACATAGGAGTACCATATGACCCTGAAATTTCACTCCTATATACCCAAAATAACTAAAAACAGGCACTCAAACAAGTACATATACACATATGTTCATAGCAGCATTATTCACAATAGCCAAAGATGGAAACAACCCAGATGTCCATCAGTGGATGACTGGACAAACATATTGTGTATATACACATTCAATAAAATATTACTCAGCTATGGAAAGGAATGAAGTATCGATGCATGCTACAACATGGGTAAGCCTAAAAAAAACATTATGCTGTGACCTTGGGCTGTGAAAGAAGCCAGACACAAATGGCCATATATTTTATGATTCTATTCACTTAAAACACTCAGAATAGTTAAATCCACAGAGACAGAACACAGATTGGTGGTTCCCAAGGGCTTGGGGAGGAGGGGGTGGGAGAAAGATATAATGGGTTACGGGGTTTTACTCTGGAGAGATGGAAATATTTAGGGATTGGAGGTGGTAGTTGTGCAACATTGTGAACATACTACATGTCACTGTACTATGACATTTAAAGTGGTTAATTTTATATTATGTGAATTTCATCTCAATAAATTATTTTTTAAAACTACGCTCAGAGCTCTTGCTGAGTAGTTCAGTTGGTTAGAGCTCCATCTTAATACCCCAAGGTTGAGGGTTCAATCCCCGGTCAGGGCACATGCAAGAACCAACCAATGAATGCACCTCCCTCTCCCCACCCCTTCCTCTTTCTCTCTATAAACTCAATCAATAAATACACATTTTAAAAACTGCTCTCAGAATTGTTTAAGAAAAATTTATTGTCTTTCATATTATGAAGCTCTGAGTTAGAGAAGCTCTAGAAGTACTGCAGTAGCTTAAAGATTTTGTCAAGGACCCAAGTTCTTTCTCTGCTTTTCCTTTCTCAGCATATTGGCATTCTCCTCTTTTTTGTGATTGAAAGATGGTTGTCAAGCACTGTTTGCAGATATAACATCTAGCTCCAATAGATTATAGTGGAACAAAAATAAGGATGCCTATTCTTGTAAGTATCTATTTTTTTTTAAAATAGCAGCATTGTTGAGATATAATTCACATACCATACAATTTACTCATCTAAAAATACAATTAAGTGATTTCTACTATATTCAGATATTTGTGCAACCATCACCACAATCAAGTTTAGAACATTTCCATACTGTTTTGCAACTTGATTTATCATGTGATGACATACTGGATATACCTTCCATGAACATACATATTCATTTATAACATGGTTTTAATGGCTAAATGACATTTGTGAGTGCTTTGAGTTCTGTAGCATAGAGAAGGTACACTTAAAATCAGATTCATAGAAAGCATTTAAGTGCTGGCTCAGAGAGAAAGAACTGGATGATGGCAGAGACCAATTTATTGGATTCTCTGTCTCTTTAAATTATGGCAAAAACTCAGGAGCCTCTTTCCCTGACAAGAGGGATCCATAGGTGCTACCTCTACTTTCCTATACTTTCATGTCAATTCCCTTACCCACTAGAGAGCTTGCTTCAGTAATTATTGCATCCTTTTCCTTCTTGCTGGCTATTTTTGCCTCCCTTTCATGTCTCTCTAGACTCTAAAGCCTATGTAAAACTCCTTAGAATGACATTTGAGACTGCCCCCCCCCCCCGAATCATATTAGCCAGAAGTTGTCTAGTTGCAAGTAACAAAAAGCCAACCTCATGTAAGTAAGGAGCACAGTTACAAGCCTGTCTAGATCCAGAGACTCAAAAACAATCATAAAGAATCTTACTTGCCCTATCTGGCTTGGCTCAGTGGATAGAGCGTCAGCCTGCAGACTGAAGGGTCCCGGGTTCGATTCCGGTCAAGGGCACATGCCTGGGTTGTGGGCTCAATTCCCAGTGGGGGTGTGCAGGAGGCAGCCAGTCAATGATTCTCTCTCATTGTTGATGTTTCTAGCTCTCTCCCTTCCTCTCTGAAATCAATAAAAAGATATTTTAAAAAATCTCACTCTTGCTGAGCTGGTGTGGTTCAGTGGTTGAGTGTAGACTCATGAACCAGGAAGTTACGGTTTGATTCCCAGTGAGGGGCATGCAGGAGGCAACCAATTCATGATTCTTTCTCATCGTTGATGTTTCTAAATCTCTCTCTCCCTTCCTCTCTCTGAAATCAATTTAAAAAATTCTCTCTAACTCTCTGTCTTTGTCTCTCTCTTTCTCTGTCTTTGTCTCTCTCTTTAATCTCTAAATTTGATTTTCCTTTCTCTTAGCTTTCCTGATGAAACAGGGCTTCTTTTTTTACCAAAGTTCCAACAAACGTGCCCAGGAGGATTCTCACTAGCCTCGCTTGGGTTATGTGTGCATCTTTGATCAGTCACTGTTGTGCTGTAAGTGGGCAGACCAGACTCGATTGTGCCCCCACATCTGGAGACATACAGGTGGGGTCAGGCCCACCAGAACTCTGTAGAATGAGAGCAGGATAAGTGGATCTCTAAAGCAAACTAGGATTGGCTGCTTCCAAAAGCTGTAAAGTTGTCTGGGTGGGGAGATGCTGACATCCTGTCAAGGATATTTAGCATGGTATTCGGTTTGTCCCCACCAGCTTGGTCATGGGTTGTATACAACTCAGTATCCAGTCTAATCAGTTGGTGCCTATGCCCTTCTGGCTTTTGACTATTTTGGACATTACTCCTTTTCCATTTCCACCAAACAAATAGTTTTTCCCTAATTTATCCTGCCCCTATAGACGCACATCCTATGGCCCAACCCACTGGTCATACTTCTTGGGACATCACTCCAAAGGAAGAAGCTGGCTACCTACTTTCAAGCCTACTCATCTTCAGAGACCACCAGTTGAACCGCCATTTCCTCCATGGAGCCTTCCTGATTGCCCCTCCCTGGAACTGACCCACCCCAGCCTGCCCTACCCCACCTGAACGCTCTTGATAGCACCGCTCTCATTGTCTCTTTGCTTGGAATTAGACTTTGACCTGTCTTTACCTCCCCTATGAGACCCTAAGTTGCTATCAGACGAGGACTGCATCTTATTCATCTTTCTATTTTCCAAAAATCTGTCACAGTGCTCTTCTCCACTTAATTAATCCTGTGACCTTGGGCAAGCCCCTTCACCTGTTTGACCCTCGGTTTATTCTTTTGTTTTTTTGGTGTGTTTCTTTTTATTCTTGTTAACCCTCATCTGAGGATATTTTTTCCATTGCTTTTTCAGAGAGAGAAAGGGGAGGAGGGAGGAAAGAGGAAGGAACGGAGGGAGAAGAGACACAAAGAGAGAAACATTGATGTGAGAAAGACACATCCATTGTTTGCCTCCTGCACGCACCCAGACGGGGCGGGGGAGAGAACATGCCCTTGATGGGGAATCAAACTGGCAACCCTTTGGTGCATGGGCTGACGCTTTAACCACTGAGCCACACGTGACAGGGCTGGTTTATTCTTCTGTAAAATAGGGGTGATAATATCCCTTGCCTCAGATTTTTGTGTGAGGACTGAAACACACATACATGGTTTATTGAGCACATACGTACTAATGTGTATCAGAGACATGACATGCCTTATAAAGGTCAAATACCTCATGCTGGCAAACTTGGGTCTCCAATGTCCCTTTCTAAATAGACTCTGCTCCTAAACCACTATTCCAAACGGCCTCCCTCAGGGGAGAGGGACAGTGCCTGGCACACAATGGGAACAAATGAATGTTGCTAAATACTTAACTCCCGTTGAATTGAATCAAATTCTGCTTTGGCTGCACTTTCCCCTGAACTGTGGTTTGTCCCTCTCCAATTCATCCTGCCTGTGTCATCAGCCACATACCCTGGGGGCCCCACTTAATTCCTGCTGACCTAGAATATGTCTTCCAAGCACTCCTGTAAACTGGGAGGGACTCATGGGCGATAAATTCTGAATCTGGGCCAGCCCAAAGGTCTTTGTGTGCACTAACCCAGACAACAGCTGGAACTCTGGCCAAGGGAGATGCTGCCTGGGTGGGGAGGGGGGATGTGTGAGCCTTCCCATCCTCCCCAACCCAGAAGCGTCCAAGGTCCAAGGCTGAAGGTCTCCTTGCAGGTATTGCTCACCCTTTGCTTTCCCAGGTGTTTGTGGTGATAAGACCACTTCACTGTGAGCCTCCTCACTGCATAGCAGCCTCGCGGCTAGATATTTGGGGAAAGCCCCCTGGGGATCTAGATCCACCAAACTCATATTCCTGCCTCTGGAAAGATCCCCCCGCCACCCACAGTTCCTTGTTTTCCTTTTACCAAGCAGTTGATATGTGCCAAGTGTTGTACTGAACATGATATGTACATTATTTAACCAGGATTCCTCAACCTCGAGACTATGGACTCTTTGGAGGGGTAATTCTTTGTTGTCAGGGACTGTCCTGTGCACTGTAGGGTGTTTAGCCGCATTCTACTCACTAGATACCAGAGCACCCTCCCAATTACACGGACCAAAAAAATGTCTCCGCACTTTGCCAAATGCGTGGGGCCAAATCGTTGCATGATGAGAACCACTCCTTTACTAGTAACTGAATATAGTCCACAATATACTGTGGTTGGGGAAGACAGATTGTAAAGCAGACTGTTTAACACGGTGCCACTTTGTTAGCATATTTAAGCATAGAAGGAAGACCTACTTAGCAGAAGATAAATTCTACAAAAAATAACAGTAGTACTTTGTAGGGGTGGATTATCAGTAACTTTTGTTTTCTTTTTTTTAAAAATATATTTTATTGATTTCTCACAGAGGAAGGGAGAGGGATAGAGAGCTAGAAACATCGATGAGAAAGAAACATCGATCAGCTGCCTCCTGCACACTTCCCACTGGGCATGTGTCTGCAACCAAGGTCCATGCCCTTGACCGGAATCAAACCTGGGACCCTTGAGTCCGCAGGCGGACGCTCTATCCATTGAGCCAAACCGGTTAGGGCTTGTTTTCTTTTTTAAAAAATATATTTGTATTGATTTCAGAGAGGAAGGGAGAGGGAGAGATAGAAACATCAATGATGAGAGGGAATCAGTGATCGGCTGCCTCCTGCCTACTTGGGGATCGAGTCCGCAACCCGGGCATGTGCCCTGGACTGGAATCCAACCTGGGACCCTTCAGTCTGCAGGCTGACACTCTATCCACTGAGCCAAACCATCTAGGGCTGCATATTGATATTTAAAAACCCTCAATAAACAATTATAGTGTTTTCAGTTTATGAAATGCTTTCAGCTCATTATCTCATCTGATTCTCATCTTAACCACCAACCAGTAAAGGCAAGGATTAATCTTCCCATTAAAAAAAATGTTTTTATTGATTTATTCTTGCCATCTTAAAGTTGGGGAAACTAAGGCTCAGGAAGGAAAGAAACTTACCTAAGTCTTCTAGCCACAGATTGGGACAGAGCCCAGGCGAGCACCTGGGCCCCCACTGCTCCTTCCCCTGTACGGCAGTGGAGGGGTGGGTAGAAATAGCACTAGCCAAAATGTCTAGGACCCCTGCTGCTTTACCCGGGAAATTCCTGGGCAAGTATTACTATTGCTAGACTTCAGCAGCCACAGCTGTAAAATGGGAACTCTCTGCCTGCCTGTCTCCCCTCCCAGCGTTGTGGTCAGGATCACCTAGAATAGTCCCTGGATAATAAACAAGTGATCAATTAATATTTATTGCCATTAAAAAGCATTTATTGAACACGTACTCTTGGACTATGGTAGACACTGGGGATGTAACAGTGAACAAAGAGGCAGGTAAGAAAGAATGAAGATAATGACAGGTGCTAAAGCGGAAAGAAATGGGAGGGAGTGGAGCTAGATTGAGGAACAAGGATCCCGGCAGAACTCTGATGAGATTATATTAAAGTGAGAACTTAAGATTTAGACAGAGCTAGCCCCACTCGGGTCTTGGAGAAGAACATTCCAGGTTGTGGGAATGCGATGTTATCTTGCATTTCACAAGTCCCATTTCACAGATGTGGAAACTGAGGTTGTTAGTCTAAGTCTTACATTGACCCAATCCCTATCTTCCACCAAAGGGAGGGAGTAAATTAAACAGGCTCTCTGTAAGGATTTTCTCATTTGATCCTGACAACAATAATTTTGTTTGGTAATGCTCCCATTTTGTAGATGAAGTTAAAGAAAAGTATGTTTATTTATACTCTGCCTCATTCCAGATGGACTTGCATTCAGATTTGAGACTCATCTGTCTGGTTCCAAAGTCCAAGCTTTTTGCCGAGACCAACACCAGACTGACACAGTGTGAGAGCTGGCGACACAACAGACAAGCAGCCAGGGAAAGACAGCCAGAGCAGAGGCCCAGCCCAAAGCATGCGGAGGCTGTTGTTCCTGGAACACTGCTGCCAGGACCCAGCACTAGACAGGCATCCTGGTGGATACAAACATATATTCAACACTTGTTATTTTTTTAATCCTCACCCCAGAATATTTTCCCATTGATTTTATAGAGAGAGTGGAAGAGAGAGGGAAAGAGAGAGAGAAACATTGATGTGAGAGAAACACATTGATTGGTTGCCTCCTGCACGAGCCCCAACCGGGGCCTGGGCACTTGAGGAGCCTGCAACTGAGGTACATGTCTTTGACTAGAATTGAACCCAGGACCCTTCAGTCCGCAGGCCGATGCTCTACCCAGTGAGCAAAACCGGCTAGGGCTTCACACCTATTTTATTTGCTCAGCCCCTACTACATGCCAGGTCCTGCTCTAGGGTCTGGAGATACTTGCTAAACAAAGCCCTCTGCTTTCCACAGGCTTGCAATCGAATGGGGAGATAAGTGAGTCACACAAATGATTATAATATTAGAAAGAAATGTCTTGGAAACACAGATGCAGTTGGTAAGCTTAGGTCAAAGGAGGTAGATGTATGCTCTGAGTGGGGGTGGGAGCTAGAGAACCCTCTGGATGAAAGGACTTTTGAATCCAGGTTCAATTATGCCCACCTATAAAATGGAGATAATGGACAATAATAGGCTCTACTGTATAGGGCTATTGTGAGGATTAAATGAGGTCATGAGGTCATGGCTGAGAAGTACCTAGTGGAGTACTTGGCACATAGTAAGTCCTAAGTAAGCCTATTACTTTGTCTACTTCTTCTTCTAATAAATATTATCTATTGTCTTAGTCAGTTTGGGCTGCTATAACAAACATACCTTGGAGTGAGCAGCTTAAACAACAGAAATTTATTTCTCACAGTTCTGGAGACTGCAAAGTCCAAGATCAAGGTGTCAGCCACTTGGTTCCTGATAAGAGCCTTTGTCTTGGTTATGTCCTCACCTGGCAGGGAGCCAGAGGGAGGGAGAAAGAAGGGGAGGGGGAGATCTCTCCTCTCTCTTCTTATAAGGGCCTTATTCCCATTATGAGGGTTTCATGATCCTGCCCTAGTCACCTCCCACAGGCCCCATCTCCAAACACCAGCACACTGGGACTTGGGGTTACAACATATGAATTGGAGGGCGACATGAACATTCAGTTCATAACATCTGTTTTGTAATAAACAACAAAATTTCCTTTGAAGACTTTTCACTGCCCATAGGATAAAGTCCAAAATTCTTAACAGGCCCTGCAAGGCCATGCCAGATCTGCCTTGGGCTTCCTCCTTCGCCTCCCCCTTTCTCACGTTCTCTCTGCTCCCTCTGCCCCTATGAGGCCTTCTCCTCCTGCCTCACATCTTCTCCCAGGCGGTTTCCTCTGCTTGACTTGGTGCCACGCTTCTCTCTTCCCTCCCATCCTTTCTTATCTTTTAGGTCCAGGGTATTTCTCTGGGAACTCTCACTTCGCCTGTGGGGTTTCCCTGCTGTATCTCCCTTAGCTCCCTGTGCTGTTTATTCTCCCAGGACTCACCACAAGTTTTTGTGTGATGTTCATCTTTTCCACTGGACTTTAAGGCCCATGAGGGCCAGGACTATGTGTGTCTCGCTCACTGCTGTACTGCCAGCATCTAGCAGTGTCTGGGACAAAACAAGCACTCCGTAATGTTGACATGAACAAAGAAAAGGCGTTCCTTCTTGACATGTGAGTTTAGCTACTCAGAATTGGGACTGAAGCTCAAAGCCCTCCCCCCCTCCCCCGCCCTCCCCAGCTGGAACCAACAGTGAGGTCCGAGGTGACTCAGACACAAGGGGAAGAATTTCTGCTGCTATCACCAGCTGAGCCATGGTTTTTCTCAGGGCCAGGGACATCACACACAGGCTGACTGGAGAGAACATGGAGCAGGCAGGCAGTGTTTTAACCTCCCCAGAGAGGGGAAGTGACTTGCCCAAGGTCTCCAGTCATCAGCGTGGGGATGGTCTTTCCAGCATTGCAGCTGTTGCCTCCAACCTCAGGAAGAGAAGTAAAGACAGGAAGTTGGAGGACTGACGCAGAGTGGTGGCAAACTATGAAGAGGATCTGAAGGTCCAGGTGTGACCTCAAGCAAGTCATTTCCCCTCTCTGGTCTTTATTTTCACCATCTGTAGTAAGAGAGTATCTTAGGTCAAGTACCTTGGTAAGCAGACTCTGAGATGGAAATTTGCATACGGGGGGTATATTGGGGGCCAGTATCATAGGACAGTGGGAAACAGGGCTGGACAGAAGAAATGGGGCTGCAATGTTGGCCTCAGCTGACCCTGAAGGGAGCACTAGAGCTGGGAAAAATCCCCCAAAAGTTGTTTCAATGGAGGTAAAGGGGCCAGGCCTTTGTCTACTCCTGTCCCTCCAGTCAGTCATTGGAGGCAGACTGCCTGAAGGGGCATAACCATGAGCTAGGCAGCTCCCTTGGACTCAGGGCAGTTCCCAGAGAGGGCCTCCCCTGAGGCTTTTCCTGGTTGAGTCGGGGAGGGGGAAGGAATGAGAGACAGTCTGGGATGCTCACCACAGCTCCATGATTAGAGGAATGTAGTTTTCCAACTGTTCATGGAGCCCTTGGGTTCCAAGGTGCTTCATTGGGCGGGAAACTGCTCTTCTTGGGTGTGTTTTAATTTCTGCAAAAGTCCAACATATTTCATTGGGAGAAAAAGCTCTACTGTTAGGTTGTAAAGCACCTTGTATTTCTCCTTGGAGGTGCCGATCACAATTACACAATTAGTTGTGTAATGATCTAATGTCTGTCTCCTGCGCTAGACAGTAAATGCCAAGGGAGCAGGAACCGCGCCTGTGCTGTGCACTGTTCTGTGTCCAGGGCATTTACATATTATGCGCACAACAGCTATTGAATGAAAGCATGGTCTGGGCATCAGCACGCCAGGGAAGCTGTTAAAGACGCCAATTTCTGAGCTCTACCTCCTACCACTGGTCCTTTAAGAGATTCTGAAGCACAAAAAGTCTGTGAACCCCAGGTCTTCATTCCACTTTTCCTAGGGCTCTGACGCATGTGTGAAACCTGCTGGAGGAGACTCACTCTCAGCAGTCCTCAGTCCAAGCCTAGCTCCAAAGGCCACACAAACCACCAAGCCACTAGCAACCTTCCAGGCTCCAACCTGGGTAAATGTGGTATCTTGGATGTCGGGCTGCAGAAGACCGAAACAGATTCACTAGATCCAATCTTGGGCCAAGAGTTTTCAATCCCACATGCAAATGGACTTGAACACGATTTTTTTAAATGCAGATTGAAGGCATAGGGAGTTTGGGGACAGAAGTGATCCTCTGGAATCAGACAAGGGTTCAAATCCTACTTCAATTACGTGACGTTGGGCAGGTATCTGAATTCTAAATGGCTCACTACTGCTGGGTGCTAGGTACCTGAACTGTGTTGTGTTTTTCATGCATACATTATTTAATTCACACAACCCTCCTCTGGCTCTAGGTATTAATCCCTTTGCATAGATAAGGAAATTGAGGCAGAAGAATTTAAGTAATTTTCTTATGATCAGACATTACCTGTCAAAGCTGGAACTTGACCCCCGGTTGGTCTGTTAAGTTGGTATTCCCTAGACCAGGGGTGGGCAACCGCTGGCATGCGTGCCAAACATGGCACGCCAGTAACTTTTGCTGGCATGCAAAACCCTCTCTTATAATCTTCCATTTACAATTTTTGTGAACATTTGAATGACTTAAATGTTAAATTACAAGGAACTGGCAAGACACTTGATGTTATGTTTGGTTACATAAAGGCTTTTGAAAAGAAACTGGAAGTCTTTAAGAGGGATGTGGATGGTGAGAGATTTAGATATTTCCCAAACCTCAAGAGGCACATTAAAGACCTCCCAAAAGGTGACAGAACAGACTGTCAAAGCCTTCAAAAGCTGTTTTTATTTTTTATTTTTTTTAAAATATATTTTATTGATTTTTTACAGAGAGGAAGGGAGAGATATAGAGAGTTAGAAACATCGATGAGAGAGAAACATCAATCAGCTGCCTCCTGCACACTCCCCACTGGGGATGTGCCCGCAACCCAGGTACATGCCCTTGACCGGAATCGAACCTGGGACCTTTCAGTCCGCAGGCCGACGCTCTATCCACTGAGCCAAACCGGTTTCGGCAAAAGCTGTTTTTAAACATCATCGAGTCAACTATTGAGCAGTTCTTCTCAAGATTTGCGAAATTCAGAGAACTGGAAGAGACAGCAAAATTCATGAGGTTTCCAGACAGCATGAAACTGGAGGAACTAAACTTACAAATGTTTTCATGGATAGACATGGCTGACTTTGAAATGCAGTTGATTGAATTTCAGAGTAGCTCAATTTGGAAGCAGAGATTTATTGACCTTAGAGTTGACTTGGAAAACATTGAAAAAAAGCGATGAGACAGGAGTACCAGAGAGAAGTGTCGAAAACGCACTATTGAGGACTTGGCATGCCATTCCAGAAAATTTTTTCTGTTTAAAAAACTTTGCCACAGCATCACTCTCCATGTTTTCATCCACATACGCTTGTGAATCTTTGTTCTCAGTGATGAATTTTGTTAAGTCTCATAATAGGAGTAGCCTGACGGATGAAAGTAGTAGCTCGTGCATCTCTCTGAAGGTCACGAAATATAAACCTGATGTAAAATTAAAATCTCTGTCATCAGTGATGCAGCAGCAAAAGTCCCACTGACATCAAACGGAGTCATAAAGTTTTCTGTCGGACTATCAGTGTACATGTATACATTAAAAAATAAATGTATTTTTCATCATCATATACTGTGTTTTTGTCGCTTGAATGCATTTTATTATTTCTTCAAGGTTCTTCACATATGTACAAGGTTCTTCTCATACATACACCTTAAGAGATATCAAGTAGGCGTAACATGTTCTCAAAAAATTAGGGTTGGCATGCAGAAGAATTTTGAGTCAGAGATTTTGCTGGTTTTGGCACACACAAAAAGGTTGCCCACCCCTGCCCTAGACTCTCCCTTGAAGTTCCTTTTCTACATCTATAAAATGGGAACACCACCCTTTCTTCCAGGGTTGTTGTGAAGAGTAAGAGATTAAATCTGAGTACATCTGACAACAGTCACTCAATAGTGCTTCCTGGAAATGAAAACGTTTTGTGACCGTTTTCATGGGAGAGGCACAGTTTCCTCTTGCATCCCTTTGCCCCAGGATAAGTGACTTGAGTCAGCACCAGATCCAAGTTTAGTACTCAGATCTGATTTACTCTTTCACATCCTCTTAAATGACTGTAGAAGGAAGAACAAATGTGAGAACACTGCAAAAATGAAAAGGCGACATGAAGTCAGTCAGGGAAGGTTTCCTGGAGGAGGCCATTTTCGTTTTTGAAGGCAAGTCTTGAAGACAGCAGGAGAGTGCTTAACTCTTAGTCATGATGTGATTATCCTAAGCTTACTGAAGTTCCTGGTGCCCAGAGTTCAAAAGCTTGACCAAGGTCATAAAGCTACTAAATGGCACTGGCATAACCTGGGGTTAGGGAGAGTCACATCTAACTCCTTGTGCCTAGTTCTATCTCCTTGGTGCCAGAGAAGGAAGGATGAGAAGCAGATAAGCATAATGTGGTGGGGCAGGGGACAGAAGGGGAGCCCCCAGAGATTCTCAAACAGCCTGCCTCTGCCACAGGGGGAGCCTAATAGTGGAGAAGATAGGAAGATTAAATGCCCGGGCCTTAGGGTCAGGCAGACCCCAGGTGGAATCGAGCTTTACCACTTCCTAGCTACGTGGTCTCAGCAATGTCACTTTACCTCTGTCCCAATTCCCTTGCATATTCAGAGAAATGGCCTCCAAGTACCAAGTCAAGGGCCAGGCTTGGTGAAAAAAACACATGCCCATTATATTTCCATAGTGCCTGGCCCGCTACAAATGGGTGAAAGGACTGGATACCGAAGGTACAGAAGTTTCAATGCCAACCACTCCCAACCCTGCAGTCACTGGGCACAAGTGCCCAGTAGGGTTGGGGCTAGCAGGTCAAGTCCATGACGCAATCACAGCTTCCTGCTAAGAGGTGAACCATGACCCTTAGGAAATAGAAAAATAGTCCATTAACAAGCAGTACAAAACAAAACCTCGGTGAACTTTTATTTCTCATCATACAGAACTGGTAACAAAGCCAAAGACGTGTGCACTTGAACACTGAATACCTCTCCCTATCCACCCACAGAACATTTACAGAGTCATCCTGTCCTCTCTCGACTCTAAACCCAGGCTGAGGCCTCTTCCCTCCTGCCCAGCTTCACTGCAGGGAGGGCTGTGAGGTCTGAGGGTGCCAGTCGCTTCCCCATGCCTGCATGGGTATGAAATGTGGCACACTGACCAGGCTCCTTTCCTGCCCCACCCCAGGGAGGAGGGTCAGAAGCAAGCAGCATCTGGCCCTTGCCTTTCTTCAGTCACCTCCAAACTGGTCAGAGAGGAGGCACATATGGCCGGAAGAAGGGCAGGGGAAGTCGTAATTCACAGCTTGTTTGCTATAGAAAGTGCCTGGGGTCAGTCCGTGGCTGCTTCTGCCTCCAAGTGATCCACCTAAAACTGAGGAGAGGGGACAGAATCTGGGTGGTCCTTGGAAGGCAGCCAGAAGACTGACTGCAAGAGTGGGAGTGCCCGGAGGCCTTCAAAATCCTGCACGATTTGCAGTTCACTGCTGGCAGGTTGGCCTGAGACACCCAGAGTGAAGACTCAGGCATGAAAAGTATCCCCTCCCCTTAGTCTGAAACCCAGGAAATCGGGGTTAAGGAGGTTTGGCAACATAGCCATGGTCACCCGGCCAGTGGCAGGGCCCAAACAACCCTGGGGTCTCCCATCTCTCCCACTGGGCCATGTGCCACCTAGAAAGGATCATGTTTTTGGCAAATATCTGCAGCAGAGCTCAGGAGACAGGAGAGGCGCAAGCTCTGGGGAGAAGATTGCCCCGTCGTCCTCCGCCTCACAGCCATTGACTGTGGCTCTAAAGGTGAGGCCCTGGAGAGGTTTGGACTTCATCCATAAAGGACCAAAATACAGAGAATTTATAATCTAATACTCCCTACACTTCAAAAGGCAAAGTGACCCACAAAGCTACTCAAATTCTCTAGAGATCATCAGCTTTTTTGATGTGCTTGGTCTCTCTTCTGGGGCCTCACACCACCAGGTGTGGGAGAAAGGCGGGGAGGTCAGAGGAGGTCAAAGGAAATGAAATAGGATTGGGGCAATGAGGAAACAAAGGGCCTTCAGGCTGCCCAACTGAACAGGTTTTTGGGGAGCTGGATGCACAGACCAGCTGTGACCCCGACTTTCACATTGATGGGTTAATGGCAGGTGAGAGGTAATGAAATGGGAATGATGGAGGAAAAGGAAAGCTGCTTGGAGTGTCAGTCCCTGCAGGTGTTTGCCCCTCTCCCTCAGGGGCCAGCCGGGGACCGTCCTAGTCCAGGAAGGCCACAGTACTTGTGGTGGGCCCCACCTGGAGGTACATAAATCCGAACTCAGCCCATTTTACTTCCTGTGCCTTCTGACTCTGGGTTCAGGGGCAGGAAGAGGGCATGGCCCCTGGGGATCTGCTAGTCCTCTTCCAGCTCCCAGGGCCAAAGCTGAGATCCCAGAGATCCTGTCCATTCCAGTGAGAAAATGTAGGGTGTGGGTGGGGGGCTGCACCTCACACAAAAGCCCACCCCCTGAGTGTGGTGGGTGGGCCTGGGACAGAAAGGATTGGGTCTGTCTCCAGACAGAAAAGTTCCTGCAGAGAGGATGCCCCGAGAGTTAGCTGCTCCGGGCCCGGGTCCTGTGTGGGAGTCAGGTCATGTAGCGGGTGATGGCACGGAGGGCATAGAGCAGGGCAGCTTGCATGCGGGCCTCCAGGAGCAGCAAGTTCACGTGGACCTGGGGCACAGAGGAGGGCTTGTCAGTAAATGATGTCAGTCCTCGCCATCCCCATCCCTCCCACATCGCCACCATCCCTGACCACTCATCTCATCCTTCTATTTCCTACGGCTCTGAGCGATTTGGGGCAAGGACTGCTCAGGAATTTCAAGCATATTCATCTTTGTTGTGACTAATCTCTTTATCCCCAAAGCTAAACTAAGAGCTACCACTGAGCACCTGTTTGGAATTGGAGATTTACATTCATTTTCCCATTTCATCCTCCCAGCAATCGAAATGCAGGTAATATTTATTCCCATTGTCAAAATAAAAAAGCTTGAGGAGGCAGAGTGACTTGCCCAAGGTTATACTGCTACTGATGGGTTATGGTTTCAACTCAGATCCTCCTGGCTGCCATGGAGGACCCTGCAAAGCACATTCCCATCGTATAGGTGAATCAGTGGAGTCTGAAATCACTTCGTGGAGTAGTACTTAAACCCAGTACAATAGTATCTGAGCTGGCAGTACAGACTCAGTCTGGCGTACCTTATTGGGCCCTGACCCCTTGCCCTCTCCACTGGCCAGGCTTATCCAGTTCCACCCGGCCCCTGTACCTTCTCTGAGTGGCGGAAGTGCCTCCAGAAGAGTCTGTACATTCTCTGGGTGGTCTTCTCTGGGTAGCAGGCCACTGTCTTGATATAGACCTTGAGGTTCCGCTCCAGGAGCTGGTTCACCTCCCCATAGTCATAGTCATCATACCTAGATGAAAAGAAACAACAGCATCACTCAGCTTCAGAACTAGCTCCTCTCTTCCAGCCCCACCCTGTAAAAGAAGGAACAGAGAGTAGCAAGAAAGGCAGAAGGGAGGAAGCAACTAGAAGCTTGGTTCCTCTTAGAAAAATAGCTGATGTCATATGTCACAGACCAAGGAATGAATAGAGAATAAGCATGCTTTATTTGGTATCAACTATGTATGTACCATGTGAACATATACTCAAGGAATCCTTAAAACTATTGTACACTACTGTATACAAAACTATTACATACAATATACTGTATTCATCAGCCTCATTTTGTAGATGAAACTGAGATTCAGAGAAGTAAAATCACTTGTCCCAGGTCACACAGCTGGGAATGGGATTCCAAGTGAGCTCTACCTGGCTCCAAAGTCACATTTACTACTTTACAGTAAAGGCCTTGGAAGATGGGACAGGAGGTGAGTGCAAGTATTTACCCTGGAGAAGGAAGGTGGAAATGGCAAAAAGGAGATGGCACTCATTTTAGAGATGGGCAAACTAAGGTCTGGAGAAGACAATTAAGTTGTTCAAGTCAAAGAGCAAGTTGGTGACCAGTCTAGAAGCTACTTTATCATTCGCCAGTCCTGTGAGCCAGTGAGTCATCTCAAATCAGTGTGGATGGGGAAGACTGGTTAAAAACTGGAAGACAGATTCAGTAGATAAAGGTATCAGATCAAGGACTGTGTTGGAGAATTGAGGATCCTGGACCTGAGAGCTGGGCAGGAACTAGCCTGTGCCTATCTATCCTTGGTCTCCTCTGAGTTAGAAACCTAACAATGACGAGTGGGATGGCAGCCAATTAAGTACAACTCAACCCACCCAGTGAAATATGATTAACAGTTAGGAATACATAGAAATTTACATTTATACCCTTTTAAAAATTGGGGGATTTTTTTGATGCTTGAACTAAACTGTTAAATGAGAAAAGCAAGAAAAGAATCATGGTTCACTAAAATATGCTTATGTTTGCGTAAGTAAAATAGTGACACACGCAAGAAGATATTGTTTTCATAAAATTGTACATATTTTTTGGTTATTTGTGCATGGAAAACAGGAAGGAAATACTTGACAAGAAGAAGAAAGGATGGTTATCATGGATAGTTTTTATTTTCTTCTTTTTGTTATCGGTTTTCTAAATTTTCTAAAAATCAGGCTGTATCTCTTTACAAACATCAACTATATATATATGTTTAAAATGAAATAACCATGATAATTTCAACTATACAAAAGCAACTACATAAGAAAGAAAAGAAGCAATATAGAAAAATGTCACAGCCCCGCCTGTGTGGATCAGTGATGAGCATCGACCTATGACCCAGGAGGTCACGGTTTGATTCCTGGTCAGTGTGGGACATGCAGGAGGCAGCCAATCAATGATTCTCTCTCCTCATTGGTATTTCTCTCTCTCTCTCTGATTATACACACACACACACACACACACACACACACACGCACGCGGCGCGCGCGGCCGCGCCACATTAAAAGGGGGATTAAGCCCTGGCCAGTCTGGCTCAGTGGATAGATCATCGGCCTGAGGACTGAAGGGTCCCAGGTTCGATTCTGGCCAGGGGCACATGCCTGAGTAGTGAGCTCGATCCCCAGTGGGGGGTGTGCAGGAGGCAGCCGATCAATGATTCTCTCTCATCATTGATGTTTCTATCTCTATCCCTCTCCCTTCCTCTCTAAAATCAATAAAAATATATAAAAAGGGGGGATTAATTAGAGGCAATATTTTAATATTGCATTTGCCCTTTCTCTAAAATAGAAGTGTCAGAGATGAAAGAAAATTAGTAAAATGTATATGAAAATCTTCCTCCTGTCAGAGTCTGAGGCGCACCACGGGACCCAGAGTTGTCCCCGCCCACCCACGTGTGCCTCAAAATCGCGGAGACCCAGACCTGGCTGCCCCCCACCCCCACCCCATTGGGCTAGATCCAGACCCGGCCAGTCCCACCCTTGTCAAGCCCCGCTGGGCAGGGGCATGCCTTGAGGTCCCCTGTCAAGCCCTGCCAGGTGGGGGGCGTGGCCTGAGGTCCCCTGTCAAGCCCCACGGGGGCGGGGGGGGGGGGAGGGGGAGGGCACGCAACCTCAGGTCCCTGCTGATTACTCGTTAAGGCTCATTACAGGAGCTCGGCCTCAGCTGTGGGTGCAGCTATTTTTTTTTTTTTCCCATTGATTTTTATTTATTTTTTTTTAATTAAATCTTTATTGTTCAGATTATTACATTTGTTCCTTTTTTTTTCCCCCCATAACTCCCCTCCTCCCAGTTCCCGCCCCACCCTCCGCCCTCACTCCCCACCCACTGTCCTCATCCATAGGTGCACGATTTTTGTCCAGTCTCTTCCCACATCTCCCACACCCCTTTCCCCCCCAAGAATAGTCAGTCCATTCCCTTTCTATGACCCTGATTCTATTATAATCAACAGTTCATTCTGTTCATCAGATTATTTATTCACTTGATTCTTAGATTCACTTGTTGATAGATGCATATTTGTTGTTCATAATTTGTATCTTTACCTTTTTCTTCCTCTTCCTCTTCTTAAAGGATACCTTTCAGCATTTCATATAATCCTGGTTTGGTGGTGATGAACTCCTTTAGCTTTTCCTTATCTGTGAAGCTCTTTATCTGACCTTCAATTCTGAATGATAGCTTTGCTGGATAAAGTAATCTTGGTTGTAGGTTCTTGGTATTCATCACTTTGAATATTTCTTGCCACTCCCTTCTGGCCTGCAAAGTTTCTGTTGAGAAATCAGCTGACAGTCGTATGGGTATTCCCTTGTAGGTAACTGAGTTTCTTTCTCTTGCTGTTTTTAAGATTCTCTCTTTATCTTTTGCTCTTGGCATTTTAATTATGATGTGTCTTGGTGTGGTCCTCTTTGGATTCCTTTTGTTTGGGGTTCTCTGCGCTTCTTGGACCTGTAAGTCCATTTCTTTCACCAGGTGGGGGAAGTTTTCTGTCATTATTTCTTCAAATAGGTTTTCAATATCTTGGTCTCTCTCATCTTCTGGCACCCCTATAATTCTGATGTTGGTACGCTTGAAGCTGTCCCAGAGGCTCCTTACACTATCCTCGCATTTTTGGATTCTTTTTTCATTTTGCTTTTCCGGTTGGATGTTTTTTGCTTCCTCGCAATTCAAATCATTGACTTGATTCTTGCGCTCCTCTGGTCTGCTGTCGGGCGTCTGTTTAATATTCGTTATTTCAGACCGTGTGTGCTTAATTTCTAGTTGGTTCCCCAATATAAGATCGAGGGTCTTATTAGTTTTCGTGTAGATCTCATTAAGTTTATCGGCAGCTTCTAAACAGTTCTTGAGAGACCTTAAAAGTGTGGTTCTGAACTCTATTTCTTCCATTGACAATTTTGTCCTGTTTCTTTGTCTCCGCATTTTGTTATGCTTCTTTGGTGCACCCCCTAGTGGTCTTTGTTCGCAGTCTTATAGATAAATCTTGATTGTTGTAGCTAATTCCAGGGAGGGTTTGACCTCCAGGCCAAGTGGCTATGAGAATCAGCTGTGTCAGCAGTGAGAGAACTTCTGTCCTCTAGGGAGGTGCTAATCTAGCCTTTGCCTGAGGCTATCCGGCAAATGCCTCTGTGCAGGGCTTGGGCGGGGCGGGTCGCACAGGATCAGCAGGGTGGGCCGGAGAGAGCAGTTATGGCGGCTCTCAGTCCTGTCCCCAGGGGCTCTGCCTCTCTGAGTCCCAGGGTGCAGCTATCTTGCGTTATGGAAACCCCACCTCTGCTATGGGCGCAGCCATCTTTGTGGCAGAGTGACAGCCAATTTGCATATTCCCTCTTTATTATATAGGATAGTTATCTCTATGGAGTGGGATTAAAGTGTTTCATTTATGAGGTTCAAACAGTAAGCATATTTATTATCTTTTGTAATCAGCAAAGAAAAAAATTTGCTTTGAAAAATAGCATAGGCAGGAAGAAAGGAAAAGAAAAAAACAAAAAAGGAAACCACTGTAAGTGCAGACTGAGGACTTGCAGTGCACACACATCCTGGATGAGGAGACCTGTGCTTACCTGATGCCAAAGACGCAGTGGATGTAGTTCCAGATGGCCCTGCGGAGCATGGAGGTGTCCACTCCGCTGTGCATGGCCATGGTGTTGTAGGTGAGGCTGTAGGCTGCCTGGAACTTCTCATCGAGCAGCTGCCCACCCTCCGGGTAAAGCCTCTGGATCAGGGAGTAGCCATGGTCTTCCCAGGTATAATCCTGAGAAACGTGGGAAGGGATCAATAAATGGCTCAAGGCTGGGCAGAGAGACCCCCATCCTCTAGAGCACACCTCCCCACCCCACAAATCTAATCTACTGCTTAGTCTGGGCCTGAGAAGCCAAGAGGGATGCACTTAGGGCACAGATGGGTCCCTTCATGATCCAGGGTCTCCCACTTCCCTCAAGGAATCTTGAGGGAGAGAAGGTACCCAACTCTAATCACTCAAATCATCCACCCCTTGATTGTAAATCAGGAGCAATGCCAAGTTCAGTGGGGAAAGCCCACCTGGGCACGGAAGGTAGGGGGCGCCTGCGTCCCTCGCCGGGTGAAGTCCTCATATCCAAAAGTGGGGTCTTCTACAAAGCACAGCATGTCTGGGTGTGGAGAGGACTCCAGAATGTCAGCTGAGAATATCAGAAAGAGATCACAGTGAGGCCAAGGCATGGAGCACAGAGATCTTCAGTCCTGAGTAATCCTCACTGTGGGACCTGGCAACGCAGAGTGTAAGGCCAGAGAAAGCCCCTCCCTACAGCGAGTGGAACCAGGATTCCTGCGGGAGGAGGCGAATCAGGCCCAGGGTTGAGGTTCCCAGTAATAATAACAGTCATAGCAGTAGGAGTTATTTATGGAGCCACTCATCATGGGTCAGGCTCTGTGTAAAGAGCTTTGCTTTTCTTGTTCCATTTACCCTACACATCAGTCCTTTCTGCGTGAGGAGACAGGCCCCGAGGCAGGAAGTTGATTTATTAGTGGTCACTCTGACAGAAAGGCTAACACAGGCCAGATTCAAACTCAGGTCTGACCCCAAAATACAAGAGATGCAGTACATAGAGGTGCCTACTCCTCAACAGAAGAAGGGGGCAGGCCCTGGAACCTGGACGCCTGTGATCCCGTACCCGAGGGGGTCACCAGCAAGCTCTCCGACTTCTCCAGCTCAAAGCGGCTCTCCATCTCTTCCTGAGACGCTCCCTCATCCCGCAATAGGTTCTCCTGCAGCTGCCTCATGCGTTCCATCAAAGCCTCCACGTCTCGGGCAGCCTCGAAGCCCTGCAGGGGGGACCCAAAGATGACCATCTACTCCTCTCTCGGCCACCCCAAGAAATTCCACACATCTTTCCCACATGCCAGGCCTTTCTGAACGGGCAGCTCTTGGTCTGTGCTTCCCCAAGTGAAGTTTAAGAAGCTACAGAATCAGCCCTGGCTCAGGTAGCTCATTTGGTTAGAGCATCACCCTGATACACCAAGGTTGTGGGTTTGACCCCTGGTCAGGGTACATACAAGAATCAACCAATGAATGCATAAATAAGTGAAACAACAAATCAATGTTTCTCTCTGTGTCTCAAATCAAGCAATAATTTAAAAAACACAAAACTACAGAACAGACATGTCTTCTCTGAGCATCAACTACCCTCACAGGTAAGGGACTTTTAAAATACCTGTATTTTCGTATTAAAACAAGCAAGGCCACTTTACAAAATAAGAAGCAAACTTTGTATTTTGAAAGTGGTAAAACCCAGGAGACTTTTAGTCTATGGAGCTACATGTTGAGGGGCCAGTCACATGGTTATTTCATTTAGTCCTCACAACTCATTATGAAGTAGTGGTCTTTATCCCCATTTTATAGATGAGGAAATGGAACTTCAAAGTCAGATAACTTTTCTAAGGCTTATCACTGTGAGGTAGTGAGGCAGTGGCTTCTGTCCAGGGATGACAGGCCATGCCAGCTTCCTCTCCCACCCAAACCCGGGCCAGTGACTTACCCCAGAATTGTTCAATGAGTCTCTGCTGGGGGGGCTGCTTTGCTCGCTGGGGGGTGAAGGTGCCTGGGGTACAGGGCTGCCCTCCGGGTCCCCCTCAGGGAGGATGCCACAGCCAAACACGAAGGAGGCCAGTGAGTGACAGTGGGTGAGCAGGACCAGGGCCTGGATGAGCTCAGCCAGGGACCAGCTATGCTCACCCGTCTTCAGCAAGGCCTGGAGAGGAAAGAAGGCCAGACTTGCTCAGTGCCTGCCCCTGGGCTAGCGGCCATACCCCAGCCCGGCCCCTGTGCCGCCTGGGGGACCTGCCTCTCTACCCACTGTACCTGGATATGCTCCTTGGTGATGAGCCATGGGCGATGTGCCAGCAACTTGTTGATCTCATTAAGCTTACGCAGCTTCTTAGGGGCACGGTGGAGGCCAAGCAGCCAGTCAGGGTCACCGCCAGTCTGCAGAAACTCGGCCATGTGGGAGCCCACCAGGTAGGAACACTGGTGGCGGGCAGCAGCCTATGGAGGTAAGGGCACATACAGCAGCGTGAGCTTAGGTCATGCTATTCTTTCTGTGCCCTCCTCAGGGTGAGTAGCCTATGGAAGGTGACAGCATAGACCTCACTGTTGCCTGAGAGGCAGGAAATTTAGATTTTAAATTTGCCACTGGCTTGTTGTGACCTTGGGCAGGTCATTTACTCCTTTATGCCTCAGTTTCCCAAGCTGTAGAGCAGGCACTAAAAATGCCTCTTTTCTAAAATTCTATAGTCAAATAAAGCCAGGGCTTTCCTCTCTCCTCCTCATCTATGGAATCAGTTCAGAAAGTCCCCAGCAAAGAGATTTGCAGACTGAACCCCCCGCCATGTGGCCACCCCTAAGAGCAGGGGTCCTCAAACTTTTTAAACAGGGGGCCAGCTCACTGTCCCTCAGACCGTTGGAGGGCTGGACTATAGTTTAAAAAAGAACTATGAACAAATTACTATGCACACTGCCCATATCTTAATTTGAAGTAAAAAACCAAAACGGGAACAAATACAATATTTATATTTGCATGTGGCCCGCGGGCCGTAGTTTGAGGACCCCGCCTAAGAGAGTCAGGGTCAGACAGGCTCACCATGATGGCAATGTAGTGGCGCCAGGAGCTGGCCAGGGGCCCATCTGTGTGCAGCAGTAGGTAGTGCAGGCGCCAGAATCTGCTAAGGTAGTCGGGGTGCAGGCCCATCACCACTGCCAGGTTGTCCACACGCCCACAGGACATCAGTGCCTCCAGCCCCAGGTTCTGCTCGAGGCTCTCAGCTCCCTCCCGTAGGACCTGCCAAGCAAAGGTGAGGAGAGGATGGGTTCCCCTCCCATCCTTCCCCCCAAAGAGACCAACACATTCATTACAGTGGGATTATAATAGCAAGAAACTGAAAACAACCATGCCCCAAGAGAATAAGAGAGTAAAATATAATTCATTAAGTGATCAAATACTTACCAGATACCTTATATAATAACCAATACTTTTATAATGCTTACAATTTGCCAAGCACTGTTTGAGCACTTTATATGTATTTAATCATTTAATTCTTACAAGTATGAGATAATTCTATTCTCTATTTTTAGATAGAAAAACTCAGGCACAGAGATGAAAATATGGTTTTCTCTGGCCTTCATGGAGCTTCTGTTTTAACAGTGCAAAACGTACAGCCATGGGAAGTGGGTGCAAAATAGTTCACACTTCCCAAGTGCTATCTCCATGCCAGGGCTGAGTTTAGAGCATCCCTTGCATTATCTCATTGAATTTTCCCAATTATCTTGTGAGGTAAATACTACTTTCCCCCCATTGACAGATGAAGAAATCAAGGCCCAGAGAGGTTTCATTCCTTGCTCAAGGTTACAGATCTAGTAAAAGACAAAACCAGGATTCAAATCCAGATTAACCCCAAAGCCTAGTTCTTTTCTTTATTATAAAAGAGGAGGGGTTCTTTCTTTTTCTAAAAAAATATGTTTATTGATTTCAAAGAGAAATGGAGAGGGAGAGAGAGATAGAAACATCAGTGATGACAACCATTGGTCAGCTGTCTCCTGCACACCCCTCAGTGGGGATCAAGCCCACAACCCAGTCATGTGCCCTTGACCAGAATTGGACCCGGGACCCCTCAGTCTGCAGGCCAACACTCTATCCATTAAGCCAAGCCGGCTAGGGCAGGAGTGGTTATTTCTAAATGAAAATATAAAATACAAGAACAACACTTGAGCTTCAAATTCTGGGCTGCAGACATGAATAATCAGCTAGTGGTTGTTTATTTTCCATTTACAAAGGGTGGAGGGAACTGGGGGCTAAGACATTTGTTAATAGTTTATTAACTACTTGGCCTACACGTTTAGGAGAGAAAAGAGGACAAGGAAACAAACAGTTGTTTCCAAAGAAAAAGAAGAAAACTATTATTTAAAAAATGTTCTGTGCATGTGCTCTGAAGGCACCCCCATACACCAACTCCACACTAGAATGTCAGTTCCATGATGGCAAGGACTTTTGTCTGTCTTGTTATCTGTGGTATTCCCAGCACCCCGGACAGTATCTGACACAGATTAATCATCCAATAGCTATCTGTTAAAAACAATGATGAATGATCTGACTCAGTAAATGAAAGGAGTCTCTGTTATATTAAATGAGAAAACAGAACAAAATAATAAACTCCCCCAAAAAACATGCTGTAAACTATGACCTTGGTTCTGCATGAAAAAAACAAAAAAACAAAAACAACAAAACCCGCCAGAAAACAATGGCAAATGGTTAGGCAACACTGATTACTTCTCAGGGGAGAAGGAGATTCTGAAACATTGGGGAAAATGTTTATAATGAACATATACTTATGAAGTAAAATAAAACTTTAATATATGCACAGTCAAGAGTGAAAAGATAAACACAGATGGTTCTATCTTCTTGAGGAAAAGCAGGCCTTGTTCTGGGGATCAAAAGTTTGTTCGTTACCTAGTTGTGTTATTACCACTTTATCTCTTTGAGCCTGTTTCTTCCCAGCAAAATGGGGTGAATTTGCGTGCTTCCTAGAGCTGTTCTGTACATTAAATGAGTCAAGAACCTGAAGGGATAGTTTCAAAACTGCTATTTCAAGTGACAGGAAAAGACCCTCCTCACCAACCCAGTGTTCCATGTCCCTTCTTCCCAGCGACCAACAATTCCTAACCCCTTCCAAGCTTACCTCCTCCACTGGGATGAAGGCGCTGGGTCCTCGAGGGCCTCCCCGAGCCCACCTCATCCTCTGCTCCTAGAAGGAAACACATCATGGTTAGTTGGAGGTAAAGGGGAGGACTAAAAGGAATGTTCTCTCTCTAGTCTTCTCCTCCTACCCAAGGGGCCACATTGAACTTGGAAAACCTCCTTTCTGGTGCAGCCTGCATAGAGGAGTCATTTGGGAGATATACACCTGTTTGGTGGGTGGAGAGAGAACAAACAAGAGAGAGGGCTTAGCTCTTCAGAAACTGGGCAGGGAGTCGGGAGCCCCGTACTGAGTAGGGAGGGCCTGGGAAAGGGAAATACACAGCCACCATACTGCACATCTCCAGGAGACCACCTGCTTGGCAGCCCTGGAGAACCCATACAAGAACCCCCTCATTTACATCCTGAAGCCAGGTTACCAAGTACCCTAGATCCCTATGATGCAGCTGCAGTCTCTCTCCAATTGTCATTTCTTCATCCCTCCCATCATCACCACCTCACAGACCACTACCATCTCTTGTCTGGACTACCAACCACAGCTTCACCAATGGTCTCCCTGCCCTATCCTACCCATTCCTCTACCAAATTAACAAAAATAAATAAAATATGCCCCCTGAGCACCAACTCTAGGAGTAGGAGCAGATTTAGTGAGTACGTGACCTTAGTGGTTTCTAAAGAGGGCAATCTTTCTACAGCCAGAGTAAACTTTATGTGCAAAACTGATCAACTGGCTTAAAACTCTGCCTCCACCTCCCTTAGCCTTTGAGATAAATTAGTGACTCAGGCCCACTGTTCTCCCACTAGTCATTCCTTTTGCAGAGCGTTTACAGTCTTCCAGGGCCTGGGAAACTTCAGACCCTCATCTGTGATCCCACAATTCCCAGTGCTTTTGCTTCTGAAAACATTGTCTTCTACTTGTCTGAATTAGGCCTCCCTACTACCAGATCACATTTTGTGGAGAGCGGGGCCAGGTCATCATTCACACTAGCCTATGAATTAAGAACACAAAGAAAGCACAGAGGCTTCAAGAGAATCAGGACAGGGCATGCATGGCTGACAGCAGCAGCGCTTCTGACATGCATGTATTGGAGCTTCTTTGGAAACCACCAATGATGTACTCACTCAATCTGCTCCTAGTCCTAGAGGTGAGGTTCACAGAGGATGTTTTACTTATTCATTTGTTTTAATATCTGCAAGGGGGGCTCTCAGCACTGGCCTTAGAAAGAGTTCAGCCCGCCCTATTCGGTTTAGCTCAGTGGCTAGAGCATTGACCTGCAGACTGAAGGGTCCCGGGTATGATTCCCGTCAAGGGCATGTACCTAGGTTACATGCAGGCTAAAACCCCAGCCCTGGTCGGGGTACGTGTGGGAGGCAACCAACTGATGTGTCTCTCACATCAATAGTTTCTCTCTCTCTGTCTCTCCCCCTCCCTTTCACTCTCTCTAAAAATCAATGGAAAAATATCGAGTGAGGATTTAAAAAAAAGAGAGAGAGAGTTTTCCTGAAGCAGTTATACCTTCACTGGACAGAAATAACTCTCCCCATCTCATTAAAATCCAGACTCATTACCAATCGACCTACCTGTCCAGAACTATTATAACTGAACCTCCCTTCTCAGATGGCCAAAACCCCCCCATAGGAGGCAGAGCTCTGGGGCTCTGAAAGAGGACAAAGGAAAGAACATGGGACCTGGAAGTCTCCGATGTGAATAATTCTGCCACTAACTTGCTGTGTGCCTCTGAGAAAGTAACCTAAACTCTCTGGGCCTTAAGCTGGGACAAAAAAAGATAGTTGGGCTGATTACTCAGGTCCCTTTCAGCCCACACTTCTGGGAGCTACCAGGCCAGGCAGGTCCAAGTCTAGCATAGAAACCAGCAGAAGCCCCAAGCACTCCTGTTTCAGCTTCCCCTCCTCCCTCACCTAAGAGAAAAAGCCTAACAGCTCTGTGTGGGAGATAAGAATTGCTGACTCCACAAAAAGGGCCTCCCCCTCAGGGGATGTGAGGACAGAGAGGAAACCACAGCCAGGTGGGGTAGGGAAGGGCAGGATGGAACTGGGACTTGGGGGTTGGGGGGATAGAGGACCCACTAGAGTGCTAGCAAGGTACAGGGAACAGCCTTAGGAGTCCCATTTCACTCTAAAATCTGCCCCATGAGCTGTCAAGGAAAGGAACCTGTGGGTCTTAAGTAGTAAGTTAGCCCTGATGATGAGGATGATGATAATGGAGTACAGTAAAAGATAGGGGCTCTGACAATTGCCTAGGCTCAAATGACATCTCCACCATCTACCTATGTGAGCCTCGGTTTCCTCAACAAATAATGGGGCTAATAGTAACTACTTTTACTGGGTAGTCATAAGGATTTAATGAGATAATTCCTTTACCTCAGTAGCTCTATCACAGTAAGCACTTAATAGAAGTCAGCTATCATTAACCTTGTTTTTTCAAACAATGGCATCTCAACCCAAGCAGGACTTTAGAATCCCTTTAAAATCTTTTAAAAAATACCAGTGCGCTCTAGCCAGTTTGGCTCAGTGAATAGAGTATCAGCCTGTGAGCCAAAGGGTCCCGGGTTTGATTCTGGTCAAGGACACGTACCTTGGTTGCAGGCTCCTTTCCGGCCCAGACCCAGGCCCGGTGCATGCAGGAGGCAACCAATAGATGTGTTTCTTTCACATCAATGTTTCTCTCTGTCTTTCCCTCTCTCTTCCACTCTCTCTAAAAATCAATAGAAATTGATTTATAACTGAACCTCCCTTCTCAGATGGCCAAAACCCCCCCGAAGGAGGCAGAGCTCTGGGGCTCTGAAAGAGGACAAAGGAAAGAACATGGGACCTGGAAGTCCCCTTGTGAATAATTCTGCCACTAACTTGCTGTGTGCCTCTGAGAAAGTAACCTAAACTCTCTGGGCCTTAAGAGAGTCAAAGAAAATAGAAATTGCAAAGCTTTGAAGGCAAGACCAAGTAGATTCTAACCCGGAGCTCTGATGCTAGGAATGCTTCTCTGACCTTGACACCCAGAACTTCAGAGGAAGCAGACAGGGCAGGAGACGCCTAGAGATGATGCCTCCAAATCAGCTCTCGCCTATTCCCTGAGACAGGAAGTCAATAATAATAATGGTAGATAACAACCGTGATTACCACTGGCTAAGCATTTATTTCACATGCACTTTAAGGCAGGTACTACTACTACTGGGGTGCCTATTTCACAGCTGAGGAGTAAGGCTCAGAGACATAGTCACTTTTAGTCACTCAGCCAAGGGGGTAGCAAAGTTGGGATCCAAACCAGGTTTCTGCAACAGCAGACACTATTCCCATTCTCTAAACTTTTCAAGGTCTCAACAGCCCCAAGACTTTGCATCTGGGGTTCACCAGGATCCAGGAGCTCCTTCTCCCTGCCCACATCCCCAGAAATCCAGTACCCCCAAGCACAGCACCTGTCATACTGCATCGTTTCTTACCTTGAGGGAGCACACTGGAACTAGTTCCCTGTTCTTAAGCCCAATGTCTAGCACAGAGCAGTCCAACAGAACTTTCTGCAATGATGGAATAGTCTATCTGCATGTCAAAGGTGGTAGCCCCTAGCCATGGGGGCTGAGCATTTGAAATGTCACTAGTGCAACTAAAAACTGAATTTTAATTTTTAAAACAATTATCAAAATTTAAATAGCCACATGTGGCTAAGGGCTACCATATTAGACAGTGCAGTTTCAGCACACATGATAAAGGTAAGACACCCCCCCCCCCCCATTTACAGATTAAAGAAAGGAAACCAGAAGGGGCAGGTGACCTACCAAAGTAACACAGCTAGTATGGGAGGGGGTCCCTCAGGGCAGCAAGAACACTAATCAGTCAGCCCTCTGGGTGGCCACTCAACAGGGAAGGTTTCAGGCAAGTTGTGAAAAGAGGATAATCATCTCAGAGCTCAGTGCCTGGCTCCTAATTTAAGTGCTTGCTAAATGTGAGTTGTTATATTAGCTTAGGCGCTTGTATACAGTTTCCATCTAATCTTCATCAGTTCTGGTGTGGGGGTGGGGTCTCTATTTTGCACTTGAGGAAAGATTAAGGTTCCACAAGTGGCCGATCTGAGATTTACTCTCAGCTCAGTCTGGCTTCCAGGGGTTCTGTCCACCACCCATATCAGCCTCTTGGAGTAGCCCCAGCCTTCATTCCTGGAATCCTAGCCGCAGCTTGCAACCCCCAGGACTCAGCTACAGACACCTGCGAAGTCACTCTGCCAGCTGGGAAGGGCAGAGCCTACTCCACCCCACCCCACCCTACCCCCGACCCCGTGAGCAGCTGTGGTCTGCTGAACTCAGATACATGCCTGGGTTTACACCTGAGGGGGATACATAGCGCAAGCACCCTCTGACCAGCCTTGGGGGAGGGGAGTGTGCGTGGTGCCTCAAACTTACCATGGGCGGGGCACCAGGCTAAGTGCCTTACACATCTGACCTGGCTGATTTCTCCCAACCATGTGCAGGGAAACAGGTCTTATTATCCCTTCTTCAGCGACAGCTCACTGAAGCTCTTTCTGAGTCCTGTTCCAGACTAGCACAGCTCAGATCGAACTTCAAAGCCTGTGCGGTTCACCAGGGTCAGCTAAGCCAAGAGGGGCAAATAGTTACACGCACTTACGAGGTGCTAAGAACAGTGCTGGGATGGGACCTATAGTGTTTCTAGCCCAGCAAGGGAACAGACAAGAAATGCCTGGTTATACAACTGTCACACTGTAATTGGGATGCAAAGCTCCTACAAGGAGAAGGGGACTGGGAGAGGGTATGCAGAGGGGCCTTACCTGTCGGGGAGGAAAGGCTTCCCTGAGGAAATGATGTTTGAGGAAGTGATTCTTGAGCCTAACAGGGCTCTGAACACATGCTACCAATACTAGAGTGAAGTGTCTACCGGCATAAACCCCTTGAAAGGGTGTGTGAAGTGATGGCGGTTGAGGGGACCATACATGCGGGTTTCCCCTGGACCTCGGGCTACCAGGCTTTGTAAGTTCAGACCTTGCTGTCTTCTAAGGAAGATATCTTCCCAAGGTCCTCTTTAAGAGAAAATATGTAGAGAGGGTTCAGGCACCACCCACGTTCCCCTCTCAGACCTGTGGCTTCCATCTAAAGGCCACTCCCTCACAGCTGGCCCAGACCACTTCCCAGGCATTGTCCCGAAGAGGGATGGACCAACCCTCACCTCAGGCAGGAGGGACACCCTCAAACACCCCTGTGAGACACCCTGGGGAAGAGAGATAGAAATGTTTGCTGGCCACATTCTACAGGAGCTAGCATTTTTGACAAGGTTCCTGTGTTCCAGGTATTGTGCTTTGGCCTTTGTAACCTCAGTCAATTCCCCCAACAATCCCTCCGAGATACTATCAAATCTGCATGGGAGGAAGATGCAGATCTGAGAAGTGATTACTTGGCCAAGTTCACACAGCAAGTGAGTGGGAGGGCTAGTACATGAACTCAGAGCTCTGCCCAGGTGCTCTGATTTTTATTATTATTATTTCTAAGCCTCACCTGAGGATATGCTCACAAAGAGGGAGAGGAAGAGAAAAATGGATCAGTTGCCTTCCATACATGCCCTGACCTGAGATCGAACATGCCACCCAGGTATGTGCTCAACCAACTGAGCCACTCCGGCCGGGCTAGGCGCTCTTAATAACTATTACAGCCCTGGCTGGTGTGGCTCAGTTGGTTGAGCATCGTCCTGTGCACTGAAAGGTTGCCGGTTGATTCCCAAGTCAGGGCACATACCTGGGTGGCGGGTTTGATTTTGTCAGGGCACATATGGAAAGCAACCATTGATGTTTCTCTCTCTAAAAAATCAATTAAAAATCTTAAAAAAAAAAAAAAAAAATATATATATATATATATATATATATATATATATATATATATATATATATAACACCAGGTTCTTAAATAACATTGTTTCATTCAACATTGTTTATATCAATTAGCCTATGGTAAGGTTGGTTTCCTTATGCATCGTTTTGCATAAAGTCACAGAACCTATAGACCATGTTAAATGAGGACTTACTGTATTAACATTTTAAAAAAAAATACATTTTTATTTATTTCAGAGAGGAAGGGAAAGGGAGAGAGAGAGACAGAAACACCAGTGATGAGAGAGAATCATTGATAGGCTGCCTTTTGTACACGCCACACTGGGGATCGAGCCCGAAACCCAGGCATGTGCCCTGACTGGGAATCGAACTGTGACCTCCTGGTTCATAGGTCGATGCTCAACCACTGAGCCATGCCGGCCAGGCTGTATTTCCATTTTTTCACAAAGAAGGAAACAGAGTGGAGTGTCTTGGTCAAAGTCACACAGCTGAGAGTGGTTTTATTCCTCCACGTGTGACTCCTAAACCATGGTGGGGAAGGGTAAACAGAGTAACAGAAAACGCAGGACACAAACCATCCACTGGTGGAGGTAGGACCTCCCCAGAAACCATGCTGCTCAGAGAAGCCCAGCGATTTTCCCAGGATCACCATTTAGTACTAGCAATTGTCTGTCTCCCAACCGCAGTAATACACTCGTGCCACTCTCCAGGCCAGGAAACTAAAGAAACAAACAAAACTCCCTGTAGTGCCAAGCACATTCGGAAATCCTAGAGACACCCAGGCCAAAAAAAGAGCTACTCTGTGGTGTTAGAGAAGAAAGCGTCTCCATACTCCCTCCTGGACCTCAATTTTCCCCTCCTGTAAAATGGGACTACAGTATAGCTCATATTTTGCTAGTTTAGTCCGGAGGACTCAGAGAAAAGGCAAAACCCGAGCCTGGAATCTAATAGGTGCTTTATAAGGTATCCATTATCGGGGGGTGGGGAGTGGGGGTGGGGGGGGCAGAGGGCATGGGGGAGGCGAAATGGTCAGATTAGGCCCAGCCTTATTCCTAGCCTCACTGCAAAGGGAGTCCCCGCGAAACAAACTTTGGAGACCTCAGACCACCTCGTCGGGCACAGCCTAATCCGCGCTTGATCTGGGAGCTACGGCCAGGGTTTTCGCCTTCCGCCCGGAGCTTTGGCCGCCGCCGCCGGCCGCGTACCCGGTAGCCGGCCAAGGCCCGGAAGCAACCGCGCCCCCTTCCAAATTGGGGTGCAGGTGGGGCGGGGGACCAGGTCAACCTTCGTTGGCCAGCCCCAGGGGCCCCGCTCCCCGCGCTGGGGGGCTGGGTTGGGAACGCATCCCACCTAGAAAGAGCCGCCCGCCCGCCAGCCCCGGCCCGGAGGAGGGCATCTTCGGCGGGGGGCGGGGAGGAGGAGCGGTCGGGCCGCTGCGGCGGAGATTTGCCCGGACTTGACGACTCCCCCGACCAGAGCCCAAACCCCAGGCAGCCTCGAGGAGGCTCTGCTTTCATTGGCCAGGAGTCCGAGGAGCCAGGAGGGCTCCACAACCCTGGGGGAAGGGGAGGGGCGAAGAGGGTCGAGGTTGCCAGTTGATGCAACCCCACTCCAGGTTTACGCGCTCCACTCCTCCTTCCCGAGGCGGGGGTGGAGGAAATGGGGGGGGGGGGGCTGCGCACCGGCTCAGCCCAGGCTAGCCCGGAGCTCGGACGAGGCTCGGGGTTCAAGGGAAAAGTGGCGCGGCTCGGCCGCTGCTTACCTCTCCGGCCCCGGGGCTGCTGCCGCCGCCGCCGCCGCCGTCGCCCCGGGAGAACGGCAGGTAGCCCTTCAGCTCCGTGCGGCATTCAGAGTCCGCAACGATCATGGTGTGCGCCAGGACCCAGGCGCGGCTGGCCGCCGACCCGGGCACCGGAGGGGTTTGTGGCCGGACGCCCGCAGGAAGCCGGGACCGGGGGCCGCCGGGGAGGTTCTAGAACCCGGGGTGTCTCTCAGGGCTCCAGACGCTCCCAAAGCCCAGAGTCCAGGAACGGCCGCTGCCTCGCCGGACTCTCCTCGCGCCGGGCTTCTGGAGCGGCGAATGGACTCGGAAGCCGGGGGTTGGCCGCGGCGCGCGGGTCTTCACGGCCTGGGGCGCCTCTGAAGTCCTCAGTGGCAGGGGCTGCCGGTGGACACCGCGCTGCTCGGCATCCCCGCCGCGGAACTGCCAGCTTTCGCAGGGCTCTGACACCAGCAGCGCCTCCAGCCCGCTGCGGTCCCCGGGGGAGGGCGGGACACAAAAGCCCCACGCCGCAGCCAATCAGATGCCTGTTTCCTAGGGAGGCGTGGCGACACCCTCCTCAGGAGCCAGCGGCTCGGCCAATCCACGCCGGGAAGCGCCCGGGAACTCTGGGAGCTGTAGTCAGCCCCGCACGAATGCTGCAAACTTTTGCAAAAGGATTTAGTCAGATTGTTGACAACACCGGACGAGAGTGACAGCCTGGAGAGTCATTACAGCTGCGTGATGAAACGGGCCTTCAGCGGGCTGGGCCGGAGAGCCAGGTGTGAAGTCCTCCCAAGTACGTTCTTCAGCTTTGCAGTTCCTGGAGGGACGGGTTGGGGTTCGGAGAGGTCGTGCTAATTATAGAGCCAGATCTGGGCACGCCCCTGTTCCCCTGGTCTCCGGGAGGGCTCCACCCTTAAAATGTAGAGCCCCTGGGAAAGCCTTCATTCTTTGAAATGTCCTTGGCAACCCCCAGGCTAACTTCAGTCCCTATTGCTGCAGGTGTCCCCCGACTGCTCCTTTGAGTTTCTATCCCTGCCACCCCTTTCTAGAAACTTTGTGATAAGGCGGTCCACTGGATCTCTCTCCCCTCTCTGGCCACCCCTTCTCTGACTCCTCTTTATCCTTCCACCCCCTGGAACGTGGTGTTTCCCTAGTCTGTTTTTATCCCTCATCTATCCAGATATAGTCTCCGTCCTTGATCTCATTCCTTTCCTGGCCTTCGACTCTCCCTTTGGGAGGAAGTCTCTTCCACCAGCCCCTCAGCACCTGTAAGCTGATTTAATCTTCGGTCTCCTTCCCACAGATTCTCTTCCTTCACAGTTTTTCTTCGGTGCTCCACTTTTATTCGTTTCCATTTTAAAGCCAGTGTTAACTCTGAATAGAGAATCATGGCTGGAGTGAGGGTGGACTAAATGACCCACAAGGTCCCCTCTGAAACTTCCAAGTCTCGGCTTATGATTCCAAAGATGACCCTAATGACTTGGTCTCCTGCCTCCAACTTCTGGGGAGAAGGAAATTAATCTCACCCTCTGCTGACCTCCCAAGGCACTTTATAGGTCTCCTTTATAAGACCTATCACTTTCTACCTTGTATTATAATTTTCTGGGTGCCGGTCTTATCTGACTCTTTTGATTGTGAGTTATTTGAAGGTAGGGTCCACATCTTGACATCTTTGTCTTCTGCCACATGCCACTTAGCCCAATGTTCTGGCCTTCAAGCCTTTCTTCCATAAGTTCCCTCTGCAAATCTCTGCCTACTGAAATCCTCCTACCCAGCATTCAATGTCTTCATTCATGTTTGTGGCCTGAATGAAGGCTTTGAAATGCCACTTCCTACAGAAAACATTGCTTCTTCAGCCCAGCTCAAAGTCCTCTCTCCCACTCTTCAACACATTGTTTCTACCTCTTTATGGTCTTCAACATGATGCAGCCTTGTTATGTCTACATACTTTACTGCTTCTCTCTAACAAACAATGGAATATGTTATTGACCACTTTTGCAAAGGGAAGAAACTTGAGCTTACTTAGAGAGGTAAAACTTCACATCAGGGTCATATAATATCTTCTTTTGACTGTACCAGGCTGTGCCAGAGCTCCTTTATTTATTTATTTTTAATATATCCTATATAATAAAAGGCTAATAATATGCAAATTGACCAAACTGCAGAACAAGTGGTCGCTATGATGCACACTGACCACTAGGGGGCAGGCTCTCAACACAGGAGCTGCCCCCTGCTGGTCAGTGTGCTCCCACAGGGGAGTGCTGCTCAGACAGAAGCCGGGCTCACAGCTGGCATGCCAGCGGCAGTGGCAGGAGCCACTGGCCTAAGCCGGCAGTCGGACATCCCCCAAGGGCTCTCGGACTGTGGGAGGGCTCCTGAACTGCAAATCTCGTGCACTGGACCTCTAGTATTTTTATATATTTCAGAGAGGAAGAGAAAGGGAGAGAGATAGAAACATTAGCGATGAGAGAGAATCATTAATTGGCTGCCTCCTGCATGCCCCCCACTGGGGATGGAGCCCACAACCCGGGCATGTGCCCTGACTGGGAATTAAACCCTAACCTCCTAGTTAATAGGTCAACGCTCAACCACTGAGCCAGGCTGGCTGGGCTGTCAAAGCTCCTTTAAAGCAGGAACTGTGCCCAGTTGTGTCTGTATCCCCCACTATCATGTAGTGATTCCTCAGTAAATATTTTTGAGTGAGTCAATATGAATACTTTCCTCTGTAGAATAATCCTTTAGAATCTTCAAGGGACTAAATTTTTTCAAGGTTTCACTTACAAAGTTAGTGATTTTGTGAAAAGAAAAGGCAATACTGATATACTAAATTGCATGAGCTTTTGTGACCCAGTCTCTAAGGAAGGAAAAGCTCAATAGAGGCACAGATACTACATTTTGCTGAACTCTAACAACAGTCCAGGATACATCTGTTATCTCCTGTAACTCTCACTACAACCTGGTGAGGTAGGCATTATTCCCCCATTTGACAAATGAGGAAACTGAGGTTTACGAGGTGTGTTGGCCAGGGTCTGAGAGTTTGGTAAAATGTTGAGTAAGGATTCAAATTCAGGCAGGAATGACTTGACTCTACAGCAGAAAGTCCACTGTACCACTAATGAGAGAAGAAGCTGAGTATATATGTAAGAAGCAGGCTAGCACAAGGAACTAATGCATAAAGCAGAATTCCAATTAATTGGGAGTGAGAAACACAGTGATCAAGTGGCCTAGAACAGATGGGCGAGACATGCCTTTTGATAGGAGAGCCTCCATGAAAAGCCAAGTTATCTTCTTTTTTTTTAAATATATTTTATTGATATTTTACAGAGAGGAAGGGAGAGAGATAGAGAGTTAGAAACATCGATGAGAGAGAAACATCGATCAGCTGCCTCCTGCACATCTCCTACTGGGGATGTGCCCACAACCCAGGTACATGCCCTTAACCGGAATCGAACCTGGGACCTTTCAGTCTGCAAGCCGACGCTCTATCCACTGAGCCAAACCGGTTTCGGCCCAAGTTATCTTCTGAAGGTGGTTAGGGTAGCTGGATTCTGAGCCAAAAGGAACCAATGAAAATATAAGTCACTGAACTGGCTCCATGCAGAGCAAACCTGCTGGTCAGTGTTCTGGATTCTTCCTTTTTTCTTTCATTCAGTAAATATTTATTGACTATCCAGTACACACCAGACACTGTCCTGGGCTCTGGAAATCCAACCAGTAAAGCTTCCAGTTCATTGGGTCATGGCCCAGTGACTCTGGCTGAGTTTATTCCTCCCCTCCCCTAAGTCTAGTAGTTTGGGTTCAGTAAGGACCTCTACTTCCTGTTGCCATACTCTCTGTACTCTTGCATCAGCCATGCTGAGGCCACTGATTGACCAAAGTTTTATTATTCCTCAATCACATTCCAGTCCTGAAGCTACGTCTACATTGCATTTGAAATGTTTTTGGTTTCCTCCTCTTCAGACCCTCTCTCAGATTTTAACTCTAATAGAAGTCTCTTCTGTTTTGTATTCATTCTTTCTGAATTAATTTTATAATCCCAAATTATTTGCTATAATGATTTATCACCCATATGTAATTTTCTAAACTCTTCTCATTGTTCTCAACACACTCCCCCCTACCATCTCAGAATACAATTCCTGCCTTGGGGGAGCTTTCAGAAAAAAAAGCCCAACTCCTTCAGGTTTAATAAAGCCAAAGCGGACTCCCCCTCTGTGGCTCATTCACACATTCATCCATTCAATCACTCATTAAGCAGTCATTGTGGTAGATGCTGAGGGAGGTCCTCCTCCCTGACAGGTGCTGAGCTGAGGAGCCACACAATTAAAATTGAAATTGTCCCCTGGAGTTGTGCACCAGGAGGCAGAACAAACAGACTCTGAATCACAGCCAACTATCTCTTAAGAGCACTGCCCAGGAGCCCTAGTTTGTAGCTATATGACTGAAAGAGAATTCTTTTTTCAACTCTTAGAACCTGTTTTCTCATCTGTAAAACAAAGGAATTGGAAATTAGCTCTAGCCACCGTGGAGAGGACTAGGCAATGCATATAATTCGGTTTAATTGATTATATACTGGGGACAGAAACCAGGTTTCAAAAAACTCACCGCTCTTAATAAAAACAAATCAAATACAAAAACTGACCAGCTGGGTGCTTTTGGATAATTCTCTAAGAATTTAGGTTGGCTTTGTCGGCTGAACGAGTGCTTAGCGCCCCCTACAGGCAGGAACGGACTGGGAGGAAGGGTGGATTGAGGTGCCCCACACCATTTTGAGTTTAGAGGATTGTCAGGTGCCATATCACAGCCTGAAGGTCCTGGAAAGTGGCCAGGCAACAGCTAAGTAAAGATCGTGCGGATGCTGAAAATTCCCTGCTTCCAGGAGGGACCAGACCAGACTCCCCAAGTACCTTTCAGTCTGAGTGCACTTCCCTTTGTTTTGGCTTACTCCTGCATTTTACAGGCAGGAAGCCTGAGGTCCAGAGAGAATCATTCATTTGCCCAAGGTCCTCAGAAAGTTGGTCACAGAATGGAGACTAGAACCTTGGGGTCCAGACCTCCAAGTCCAGGGCCACCGACAAAGGCTGCCCAGGAGTGACACCTTTCCAGGAAGAACAATTCTCTTTGTTCTGGTGTCTTCCACTTCTAGAGGACCTACATCCACTTCTCAAACACCCCGAGGCTGTCCCTGGAGCAAGGCCCCTGGCTCTTATCACCATCCTGGCCCATCTTTTCCTACCTTTAAGATTTCCCTCCTCTCCTCCCCCCACAAAAAAGTTGCGCTTGGATTAGGATAGCAGAGCTGAAGGTTTCTAGCTGTGTGAACCTAGGCAAGTCACATCACCTCTCTGAACGTGTTTCCTGTGTGAAATGGGGCAATGAAGTTTACCTCCACGGGGGCTGTTGTGAGGATGAGCGCTAATGCATACAAATCCCTTAACAAGGCTTGATGCAGATCAAGTGCTCAATAAACTGTAATTATTATTATTATTTGTATTGTTGCTGTTATTTTAAAGTACCTAACTTAGTGCAGGAAGACAGCGGGTGCTCAAGAAAGATGATTATAACCATTAATATTCAAGAGTTTGAAGCACGGAGCCTGGCATTGGGCAGGAACTGAATACAGAAACGGTGGTTAGTACTCTTGCTTTTTTTCACCCAAAGGCTCCCAGTACGTTGGCAGGCCTGTCTTTTCTCTTTTTTTATTGTTGACACTATTACAGATGTCCCCAGTTCTCACCCCCGAACCCCCGCCCCCCTCCTTTGTGATGTCTCTCTGGAGGAAAAGCTGCACCACTTATTTTTGCTCAGCAACAGGCTCCTCTTACGTAAACCGCCCTGGCCAGTGAGCAGGGAGATGGGCGGGGCTACCCGGCAGCCAATAGCAGCCCGAAGCGGCGCGCAGGGCTGACCCTTGCCGGTTTCCAGGCGGTTAGAATAGCTAACCCCTGAGGAGGTTCTCGGGGGCGGGGATTGTCTCCAAATGCTCCTGGGTCTGCCTATCAACCAGGCTCTGATTGGTGCGGACCTTGGAGCCCCACCCCTTCGCTCTCCCGGCCCCGCCTTCGTGGGAGGGGGCCGGGACTACCCCGTCTGTTTTTTATTTTTCTCCCCCCCACTTTTTTTTTTTTTAATGAAATTTTGGTTATAACTTAGTTTTTCGTTTCCAAATTATGTGACATGTATTATGTAAGATAGTTTGGGATATACAGAAAAGCATAAAAGTACAAAAGAGATCACCCGAATAGTTTCACCTTTTGTTTTTTAATGTGTTCCAGGCTTTCTGACTTAAGCTAGTATTTCACTTGTTCGTCGCGCTATGGTAAAAGCGTAAAACTGGAAGCGACCAAAATGCCCATCAAAGGGGACTTGGTTGAAGTAATAAACAGATTCGTCCTCACAATGAAATATCACGCAGCACAGACACGGAGGGACTACTGCTCTACGTGAAATGAAACTGTGTTCAGGATTTAATATTAGGTTAAAACAAAAAGCAAGTTGCACAGTCATACATATGGAATGATCTCAAAAATATATATGTACATGACTATACAGAGGCAAGAAAAGTCTGGAATTAATGGGCAGTTTGCAACAAATTGTTAGCATCCGGTTACCTCTGGGGTGGAGGGGGATAGAGAAATTCTAAGACTTTTTATTCATTTCTATAATATTTGGTTTTTTAGATTGTTTTAATTGACTCTAGAGAGAGAGAGGAAGAGAGAGAAATATCGATCTGTTGTTCCACCCATGGATGCATTTATTCTGTTTTGCTTTTTAAAAGAATGTATATTTTTATTGAATTCAGAGAGGAAGGGAGAGAGAGAGAGATAGGAACATCAATGATGAGAGAGAATCATTGATTGGCTGCTTCCTGCACGCCCCACACTGGTTATAAAAATCGAGCCTGCCAAAGGAACTAGATACGCACTTTTTGAAAGAGGACATACAGAAGGCCAAGAGACATATGAAAACATGCTCAAAGTCTAATCATCCGAGAGATGCAAATCAAAACAACAATGAGGTACCATCTCGCACCTGTCAGAATGGCTATCATCAACAAATCAACAAACTGACAAGTGCTGGCGAGGATGTGGAGAAAAAGGAACCCTCATGCACTGCTGGTGGGAATGCAGACTGGTGCAGCCACTGTGGAAAACAGCCGCTGTGAAAAACAGCCGATCAATGATTCTCTTTCATCATTGATGTTTCTATTTCTCTCTCCCTTTCCCTTCCTCTCTGAAATATAAAAATATATTTTAAAAAATTTAAATAAAAAGTTTGCTTCTGTGAACATTATTGATGCTTGTCTTATTCAGCTCTGGCTACCATAATAAAATATCAAAGACAGGGTAGCCTAAACAACAGAAATATATTTTGTCGCAATTCTGGAGACGGGAAAGTCAGAGATCAAGGTGCCAGCATGGTTGGGTTCTGGTGAGAGCTCCCTTACTGGCTTGCAGGTGGAGCCATTGGGGGGACTACGTAGCTGAACTTGTCTTTTCCAGTTCTTAGTTCCCATAATAATAAGAACACACAGACCTCTCTGACTCATTTATTTTATCTGCCTGGCTTCTGTAGGAACCCGAGTTTGAAACCCCTGAATGGGGTCAAGATTATTTAACAAGGTATTCAAAGCCCCATGATGGTCCTGTGCCTTCCTTTTCATCTGAACTTCCTTCTACTCTTGCTCAAACACACTGTTGCTCAAGATCAAAGGGTAAGGCAGTGACAGAAGGGAGATTAGAACCGGGGTTTCTCATCTCACTACCCAGGCACTTTTAACTACCTCATTTGGTTCTTTACTCATTAACTTGAGGTGCTTATTTTTCTTGATAAGACCAGGCCAAAGTCAGCCAATTTGAATAAAACCAAATGGAATGGAATGTCCAGAGGTGGAAATTTATGCTATCAGATGTGCAGTTTCATATATGGCTCTCATCAGCTTCTCACTCCCCTTGCTCACTGTGCCCCAACTTTCTGGCCACTTTGCTGTTCTTTGGCCATGTTAAGCCTCTCATCTCAGGTTCTTTGCCTTTCCTACTAGACTTCAGCTTGGAATATTTTGCATCTTCATAGCTTATGCTAATATAATCTTTAGGCCTCACCCTATCAGCTCATTCCATAAGGTGACCACCTTTTCAGATCACACTATATAAAATAGTTCACCTCCAGCCACTTTAAATCCCTTTACCCAACTTTATTTTTTCTTTCACCTAACATATATATATATATACTTGTTTTTTCCTCCCTCACATTATTGAAGCTGTGTGAGGGCATGATTGTTTTGTTGTTGTTTTCCTGGCACCTAGCACAGTCCTGACACAGTAGGCACTCAATAAATATATATCAGATAGGTTGTGACTGATGGTTTGGCTGGATGGTCAGGGATTTGGAAGAAAGACGTTAGGGGGTGACAAGAAAATGTCTCTAAAGGGCGGGGGAGATATTTGTGTCCAATGTGAATACTTACCAAAGAGTAACCTTGGCAGAGGAAATGTTAATAATCAAGTGGAGTCCTGACTGGCAGGGCTCAGTGGTTGGCATGTTGGCCTGTGCACCACAGGGTCGAGGGTTTGATTCCCGGTCAAGGGCAGTACCTGGGTTGCAGGTTTGATCCCTGCCCTGGTTGGGAGTGTGGGAGGCAACCAATGGATGTTTGTCTCTCACATCAATGTTTCTCTCTCCCCCTTCCCCCCTTCCTCTTTCTCTAAAAATCGATGGAGCTTGGTTGGTGTGGTTCAGTGGTTGGATGTCAAACTATGAAGCAGGAGGTCAAGGTCAGATTCTCTCTCACTGATGTTTCTCTCTCTGCCTCTGTGAATCAATAAAAAATTTTTTTAAAAAAGATAAAAGAATCAAGATCACACCAACAGGAGTGAACCTAGGATGAACTACCTAGCCTAGACCGGCAATGGTGAACCTTTTGAGCTCGGCGTGTCAGCATTTTGAAAAACCCTAACTTAACTCTGGTGCCGTGTCACATATAGAAATTTTTTTATATTTGCAACCATAGTAAAACAAAGATTTATATTTTTGATATTTATTTTATATATTTAAATGCCATTTAACAAAGAAAAATCCACCAAAAAAATGAGTTTGCCTGTCACCCCTGACACGCGTGTCATAGGTTCGCCATCACTGACCTAGACTCAGGAAAGGAGGTCACAGAGGTAGAAGTGAGCCATGCTGGGCTGCATGGACTCAGGAAACAAGTTACAGAGGCAAAAGGGGGGCGGGGTCCTTGGAGACAGGTTCAGGGCGTTAGTCTGGGACAAGCTGCTGCTCCCCTGGTTGCAAGTCTCATGGGACTCCTCAGAGCTTAGGAGAAAGATAGCAAAGTATACACCCTAGGAAAGAAGTGGGGGGCAGGGCCTGCAGGTGTGCTCAAGGCAGATCAGGCACTGGCATCCTTTGTCTTAAGGGTTTTTATGTTTTCTGAAGGTGGGAGTTTTAGGGAAGGTCTCAACAGAATATTCAACAGCTTTCTAGGTGTGCCTTTCAATAAGCTGGTGCATCAAAATGAGTGCATAGGGGAGTTTGGTATCATTCTCTGGTCAGCTTCACTACTTTACTTTTATTTTGGCTCTAATTGTTGTTGTTTTCTGTTGTTGTTATTTATTTCCCTGACTTCATCTGCTCTGGGGTTTGGCTGGCACTAATGGCACTAACTGGGTCCTGTTATCTATCTCCTTGACTAGGGTGATTTAAATTACTCACTCTCTAGTTGGGGAGCAGAGGTGTAAACCATCTGCTCCTAAGCATCCTTGCTTAGGGGAGATAAGACCTTGGTTAGCAGGCTGTTAATTGCTCAACCTTGTTTAACTGCTTGTCTCAGTTTCCCTCATTGCACTTGCCAAGTAAGTTTTCCTACCTTCTTGCCTCAACATCAGAAAGTCAGATACAACAAGTATTGGTGAGGATGTGGAGAATCTGGAACTCTTGTACATTGCCGATGGGACTGTAAAGTACTGCAGCTGCTATGAAAAAAGTTTGGCAGTTTGTCAATAAGTTAAACATAGAATTACCATATGACTCAGCAATTCCCACTCCTAGGCCTATATCCAAAAGGACTGAAAACAGATGTCCAAACTAATACTGGTACATGAATGTTTTTAGCAGCATTATTCACAATAGCCAAAAGGTGGAAACAAGCCAAATGTCCATCAACTAGTGAATGGATAACCAAAAGTTGTAAATCTATACAATAGAATACTAGTCTGCCATAAACAAGGAATGAAGTATTAAAACACGCTACGTGGATAAACCTTGAAAACATCACACTCGGTAAAAGAAGCTAGATACAAAAGGTCACATATTATTTGATTTCATTTATATGAAATATTCAGAACAGACAAGTTTATAGAGATAGAAAGCAGACTAGTAGTTGGGTGGTTGGGGGAATAGAGAGTGACTGCTTAATGGGTATGGAATTTGGGATGTAATAATAATACACTCAAACTGCTAGAGGTGGTGTTGGCACGTGTTGAAGATACCAAATGCCACTGACTTTTACACTTTAAATGGTTAATGATTCATTGTTTTTTTAAAAATATATTTTATTGATTTTTTTACAGAGAGGAAGGGAGAGGGATAGAGAGTTAGAAACAACAATGAGAGAGAAACATCCATCAGCTGCCTCCTGCACACCCCCCACTGGGGATGTGCCCGCAACCAAGGTACATGCCCTTGACCGGAATCGAACCTGGGACCCTTCAGTCCACAGGCCAACGCTCTATCCACTGAGCCAAACTGGTTAGGCAATGATTCGTTTTTTTGTTACGTGAATTTTACCCAATTAAAGAAGAGTGGTAGCCAAAACCGGTTTGGCTCAGTGGATAGAGCGTCGGCCTGCGGACTGAAGGGTCCCGGGTTCGATTCCGGTCAAGGGCATGTGCCTGGGTTGCGGGCACTTCCCCAGTGGGAGATGTGCAGGAGGCAGCTGATCGATGTTTCTCTCTCATCGATGTTTCTAACTCTCTGTCTCTCTCCCTTCCTCTCTGTAAAAAATCAATAACATATATTTAAAAAAAAAAAAAGAAAAGAAAAAAAAGAAGAGTGGTGAACAGGAGGAATCTGTGGAATCTGATAATTGTGAGCTTGTGCCAGGTGGCACCAAGCGAAGCAGTGGCATATGTGTCCCCATGCTCTTTGTTCCTTTGCCTGCTCCCAAGCTTTTTGTTCCTTCCCAGTGCTTGGAGTTAAAGATTCCTTTAAAAAACAAACATATTTTACTGATTTTTCACAGACAGGAAGGGAGAGGGATATAGAGTTAGAAACATCCATCAGCTGCCTCCTGCACACCCCCTACTGGGGATGTGCCCACAACCAAGGTACATGCCCTTGACTGGAATTGAACCTGGGACCCTTCAGTCCGCAGGCCGACATTCTATCCAATGAGCCAAAGCAGTTAGGGCAAGATTCCTTGAAGTAGGGTACAAGTGGTTTAGGCGTTTCCTGCTCTAATAAAGGACTATACCTAAAAAGAAGAGGTAAAAGAGGGCAGGAAGGAGGTTGGAAAGAAGAAAGGAGGGAGGAGGGACTGAGAAGAGGGACAGAAGGATTATGCTTTCAAGTGGTCAACCCCTCCTTTGGAAGATTGGTGGGATCTCAACCACACTACCTCCTCTTTCCCCATCGTTCCCCTCCATGTTCCAGCTGGACAGGCTGAACTGTTAATTCCCCCAAACCCATGCTTCTTCAAATGCTGTCACTCAGCCTTGAATGCCACACCTCCCTGTTACCTGGCTGCTGTTACACCTTTCCCACTGTGAGGGCCCTTCAAGCCCCAGGTCTGGGTAGTGCCTGCCCAGTATCCTCCCCAAGCATTCTGTACTCCTCACCATCAGAATATTTCCCACGTTGTTGTTTAGTCACTTGTCTTTCCCAGTCAGCTGTGGGTCCCGTAAGGACAGGAGCTTTGTTTTGTAGTTGTATTCCCAGTGTATATCAAGTGCCCAGCATACAGTAGATGTTAAATATAAACTTTACTTATGTGTATTTTATTGATTTTGAGAGACAGATGGGTAGAGAGAGAGAGAAACAACAATTTGTTGTTGAATGCATTGGTTGATTCTTTTTTTAAAATTTTTTAAAAAAATATATATTTTATTGATTTTTCACAGAGAGGAAGGGAGAGGGATAGAGAGTTAGAAACATCGATGAGAGAGAAGCATTGATCAGCTGCCTCCTGCACACTCCCCACTGGGGATGTGCCCGCAACCAAAGTACATGCCCTTGACCAGAATTGAACCTGGGACCCTTGAGTCTGCAGGCCGATGCTCTACTCACTGAGCCAAACCGGTCAGGGCTCTTTTTTTAAAAAAATATATTTTATTGATTTTTTTTTACAGAGGAAGGGAGAGGGATAGAGAGTTAGAAACATCCATGAGAGAGAAACATCCATCAGCTGCCTCTTGCACACCCCCTACTGGGGATGTTCCCACAACCAAGGTACATGCCCTTGATCAGAATTGAACCTGGGCCTCTTCAGTCCACAGGCTGATGCTCTAGCCACTGAGCCAAACTGGTCAGGGCTGCATTGGTTGATTCTTGTATGTGCCCTGAACCAGAAACCTTGGCATATCCGGACAGTGCTCTAACCAACTGAGCTACCTGGCCAGGGCTTAATTTTTAATCTATACATTTTAAAAGATTTGAAAATGGAATAAGTAGGTTACGCAGCAATGCATATTTGAGAATAGTGGAATGACCCAGAGTCTTTTTTATGGAAATCAGATGACAAAAGGTGACTCTTTTTTTCAGAACAAATATTACTCTAAACTAGAGTAATACTGCTTGTTGAGCAGAATTTCAGTCCTCCCTGGCCCCTCAACTAGGCGTCCTTATGTAGTGAACAACCCGCAGCCCATACCTTATGCAGCAGATCTGGAAGGGTCCTTTACACCAGTGGTTCTCAACGCGAGCCACCTATTGGAAAAACCTAAGGAGCTTTGTGAAAATACTCATGCCCAGGCCCCCACCTCAGAGATTTGGATTTAATTGGTCCTGAGGCATTGGTTTAATTTTAAAACTCCCCGGGCATTTCAATGCACAGCCTGGGTTGAGGATTACAACTTTGTATTTACTGATGTGAAACGCTAAACCCAGCTCTATTGCAAATGTGTTTGCACTATATAGGCAAGTATTGACATGCTGATGGGATTCACGGCACAGCCAAAATCTAGCACAATGCCAAGTACTGGCATTTCAACATTTACTGCCAGGAACCTCTGCCTTTACCACCCGCCCCCAGATGTCCAGGCAAGCTCCCTGACCTGTCTCCCTGAGGAGGGAGCGAATAGGCAGCTGAACCACGACACTGGAACTGCAACTCGAGATTGTGGGACTAGGAGTTCTGAAGTCAAGTCTGGGCTCAGCACAAGCCTGGTTGTGCGACCTTGAAAAAGTTACTGCACCGTCCCCTGCTTCAGTTACTTTGGTTATGAAATTAAACTAATGGTATGGACACATTTGCCAGAAATATAATGAGATTTAATGAGTAAAGTATTTGTAAAGTGCTTCATGAATATAAATTGTTGTGCAATTGTTAAGTAACTTCATGGTGTGAAATTCCATTGAAATATTTACTTTTTTAAATGGCCCCGTGATTTTTAAAAATATATATTTTTATTCATTCTAGAGAGGGAGAGGGAGAAACATCAATGATGAGAGAGAATCATTGATTGGCTGCCTCCTGCATGCCCCACACTGAGGATAGAGCCTACAACCTGGGCATGTGCCCTGACCAGAAATCTAACTAACCATTCATAGGTCGACTCTCCACCACTGAGACACCCAGCTGGGCTGGTCCCAATGATTCTGACACAGGTGGTTAGGAAGTTGTTTAGACAGATCTGCTCACAGAGTTCTCTGGCCCCTGCCTTTTCCAAGTTTTGTTTGTTCAAGTCTTCTTGAGATTCTTAAACAATAGCCCCTGTTCTTTTAATAAATTACCTTTTCTCTTCCTTAAGCCAGCCAGTACTGGTTTCTGTTACTTGTAAACAAAATTTAAACTAATGCAATAAATCAGGATAGTATTTTTCAAATTGTATTCTATGGAAGGCTATGTTCTAAAATGCTAATGTTACTCTGGGCCAGGGTAACTCAGTCGGTTAGTATTGTTCTGATATAATACCAAGGTTGCAGGTTTGATCCCCCGTCAGGACACATACAAGAATCAACCAAATAAATCATAAGTGGAACAAAATATTGATGTTTCAAAAAAAAATTGATGTTTCTCCCTAAAATCAATTAAAAAAAGATTAAAAAATAAAATATCCAAGTTTTGTACAAGAATAATGTTTAATATACTTTAATTTTTAAATCCTCAAATACCTTTCATATTAAAAACTATATTATGGGGGGAGAGATCAACCAAAGGACTTATATGCAAGCATATAGGCCTAACCAATGGACACAGACAACAGGGGGGTGAGCGCATGAGTGGGGGGGAGGGTTGGGATAATGTGGGGATAAGGACACATATGTAAAAACTTAATAAAGAAATAAAAAAAACCTATATTATGGTGATGAAAGGATATTTGACTGGGGGTGGTAAATACACAATACAATATACAATGTATTGCAGAATTGTATACCCGAAACCTATATAATTGTATTAACCAATGTCACCCCAATAAATTCAATTAAAAAAAGAAATATGTGTCATGATTATACTTAATAAAATGCCTTTACAAAGGTGTTCTATGCCCAAGGCCAGCAAATTTCAGAAACTATTGTATTTGTAGTATAGTGGTCCTCAAACTTTAGTGCAAATCAGAATCACCTGGGGGAGCTTGTTAAAAGATTGCTGGGTCCCACCCTCAGTCTCAGCAAGTCTCTGATGAGAATTTCCATTTCTAACAAGTTTCCCAGATGCTGCTGGACCATGGATATTTGCTAGTCTTTTTTTTTTTTTTTAATGTATTTTATTGATTTTTTTTACAGAGAGGAAGGAAGAGGGATAGAGTTAGAAATATCGGATCAGCTGCCTCCTACACACCCCCTACTGTGGATGTGCCTGCAACCAAGGTACATACCCTTGACCGGAATCGAACCTGGGACCTTTCAGTCCACAGGCTGATGCTCTATCCACTGAGCCAAACCAGCCAGGGTGACATTTGCTAGTTTTAAATTAGGCTGCTCCAAAAATTATTTTACTTCTTTAAGAATTCACGTTATGATTCATCTTCATTTTATTTTATTTATTTATTTAAAATATATTTTATTGATTTTTTTCAGAGAGGAAGGGAGAGGGATAGAGAGTTAGAAACATCAATGAGAGAGAAACATCGACCAGCTGCCTCTTGCACATCTCCTACTGGGGATGTGCCCGCAACCAAGGTACATGCCCTTGACCGCAATCGAACCTGGAACTTTTCAGTCCGCAGGCCGACGCTCTATCCACAGAACCAAACCGGTTTGGCTTTTATTTATTTATTTAATTTATTTTTAATAGATTTTTATTGATTTTTTACAGAGAGGGAGGGAGAGGGATAGAGAGCCAGCAACATCGATGAGAAACATTGATCAGCTACCTCCTGTACACCCCCTACTGGGGATGTGCCCGCAACCAAGGTACATGCCCTTGACCGGAATCGAACCTGGGACCCTTGAGTCCGCAGGCCGATGCTCTGTCCACTGAGCCAAACCGGTTAGGGCATCTTCATCTTCATTTTAAAGTTTTTACTTCTGCTTGCTTTACCCAATCTTATCATTAGTCTTTTAGGGGATTTTGTATGCTTTTTTAATTTTAGTAAAAAAAAAAAAAAGAGCAAAATGATCCTGATTGTGTGGTTCAGTTGGTTGGAGCACCGAAAGGCTGCCAAAGGCTGCCAGTTCGTTTCTGGGATGGGGGAACAGGCCTAGGTTTTGGATTCGATCCCTGGTTGGGTGCACACAGGAGGCAACCTTCCCCTTTCTCTAAAATCAGTAAAAACATATCCTTGGGTGAAGATTTTTTTAAAAAGCAAAATGAAAGATGTTACTTGTTTCTTATGCCATTTGTAAACTTTTCAAATTTTGTACTGCTGTAAAATTTTCAAAAAGGCATGTGACCTTAGCATGGTCATTTCTTGTACTTTGTCTTAGAGATCATTTTGTTGTTGGCCACTTGAATTTCAGTACTTATACCTCAGGACTATTTATAAACTTTCCATCAGCAGCATCACGGGCAAGTGTTTTGAAAACGGCCATCTAGTGTCTTGTCTGCAAGATCAGGGTCATTGACTTGTCCAAGGTTTTATCATTCAATGGCCCTAAAGTCTTTGTGTACAAGTAATAATAGGGTCTTGCAACAAATTGTTCATAGTAATTCTGGGGCAAATGATCTAATGAATTGTTGAATTGAAAATGTCTTGCCAATCACCTCAAAAATAACTTTTTTGGGGGGCTTAGAGGAGTTATACTACTAGTTTGTTAAAATCTATTTTGAATCAAGAGCAAGCTCGGCGGAGCAAAATATAACCTAGGATATAATTGTGATTCTCTGCTATTAATAGACTTGGATTAGAAATCAAAAACCTTAGATGCCAAATTTCAACTCTAATTTACTAACCGTAGGCAACACATCATTTCTAATTCCAGTTCTCTCCACCTGCACAAAAATAATTAGAACAAGGATAACTAGTTCATATGAAGAGTTCTCTAATCCATTTTATAAATGCAAAAATGGACTGATGGTTCCTTGGATTGTACCTTTTAAGCAACTAATCTGTTTTCCAGGCTGCTCTTGACCTTGGGTTGGGGTTTACCCTTCAAGCTTTCCCTGAACCTCTGACTCAGACAGGGAAAGGGGCCTCTCCCTATGTCACACCCGCCGCCCCCCCTTCTCCCCATGTGACACAGCACTTATCCTGCTGTGCTTTGTCTGTAAGTGCAGATACCCTGTCTGATACATTTTAGCATTTAGTGTCCCCACCCCTCTCCAGGCGGTAGAAGGCATTAGACACAGTTCACTGATCACAATTTATTATAATCTGCTGGCAGCACAGATATTAGTTACCAGAACTATGTCTTCATAGAAGTGGACGGTATGTAGCCATTCTATGGGGAACTGTGTGCACTTAATCATCACCATGATCTTTCAGTTTCTTGATGTTCTGCTTGTGCCGCTCAATTTCTTTCTGCAGACGCTCAATCTCCTTTTTGTGATGATTGATCTCTTCTTCATGGTGTTTCTTCAGGGCTGCCAGTTGTTCTTTAGTCCGCTCTCTACAAGTAAACAATGGCTCTGGGTTTAATCCTAATCCATCACCCCAAGGAGATCTTTAAGCATAACCTGCAAATACCTAAGGCAAAGGAGTCCCAATCCCACGGGAGTCTGGCTGGTCATCCTCTTCTACCTCCTCAAGCCCCACTAGTGAAAGAATACTCCACCTTAACATGTACCCATCTTTAGGAAATGACCAAAATGATTCCATTTTTTCTGGTGCTAGTGCCTGAAATTACATCATTCACGAGCTACTCCTTTTACATTCCTCTTTAGAACAGAAAACTCCACAGAGGTGTGATGTATGTCCCAATACATTATCAGAGGAATAACCAAGAGAACAGAATCCCTTTTTGGGGAAATGAGGAATAGACAAAGGGGTATAGTTAAAGGACAAATATTTGCAACCTATCCTAATTTACCTAGGGCTTTCTTGGCCTAGAGAAATGCATGGCCCACTGTAAAGGCCAAAAAGAAGTGGGGAAAGAAGGGACCTATTGCATGGGCAGCACTTGGCAGTCCAATTTAGAAACAATATAGCCCTGGTTGGGTGGCCCTATACATCGAAAGGTTGCGTGTTTGCTTCCTGGTCAGGGCACATATCTAGGTTGTGGGCTCGAACCTGTGTTGCAGTGTGTATGGGAGGCAACCAATCAATATTTTTCTCACTTTGATGTTTCTCTCTCTCTCTAAAAAACAAACAAACAAAAAACAATAAAAACATCTTCGGGTGAGGATAGAGAGAGAGAAAGAGAGGGAGAGAGCCCCCTACTAGCTGGTTTGGCTCAGTAGATAGAGTGTCAGCCTGCAGACTGAAGGGTCCCAGGTTTGATTCTGGTTAAGGCCACATGCCCGGGTTTCCGGCTTGATCCCAAGTAGGGGGCATGCAGGAGGCAGCCGATCAAATGATTCTCTCTCATCATAGATGTTTCTCTCTCTCTCTCTTCCTGTCTGAAATAAAAAAATATATTAGAAGCCCACTTAGGTGGTCTTTAAGGGCTGTACTTTGGATTTCTGGTATGGCAGGGGCCATGGTGATAATTCTTTTTTTTTTTCCCCTTTAAGAATAGTTTATTGATTTTTACAGAGAAAGAGGAAGGGAGAAGAGAGAAACATTCATGTAAGAGCCCACAACTCCAGCATGTGCCCTGACCTGGAATGGAATCAGCAACCCTTCCGAGCATGGGTGAGGCTTAACCAACTGAGGCACAGCGGCCAGGGCCAAGGTGATAATTCTTAAGAGTGAGGAAGAGAAGGCAGAAGTGAAAAGATGGCCAAAGGAGAAGCAGAGATAAGTTCTATGCTATTCCTTACTGTGCTGAGAAGTCAGTAAAAGATAACTCAGGGTTGGTAAAAATGTAGAGGCCCAGGCCACTCCGTACTCTTTTTTTTGTTTGTTAATCATCACCCAGGAATATTTTTCCATTGATTTTTAGGACAAGTGGAAGAGAAAGAGAAAGAGAAACATGGATGTGTTGCCTCCTGCATGAGCCCGGACCAGGACCCTGGCGGGGAGGAACCTGCAACCAAGGCACTGCCCTTCCGGACCCGGTCTGCATGCCAGTCGCTCTGCAGAGGCTCTATCCACTAAGCCAAACCATCTAGGGCCCCACTTCATACTCTTTTTTAAAATTTAAAAAAAAAAAATTGATTTCAGAGAGGAAAAGAGAGGGAGAGATATGGAAACGTCAATGATAGAATCATTGATCAGCTGCCTCCTGCACGCCCCCCACTGGGGATAGAGCCCGTCACCTGGGCATGTGCCCTGACCAGAACGGTTACCTCCTGCTTTATAGGTGATGCCCAACCACTGAGCCACACCGGCGGGCCCCACTCCAGACTCTTAAGAGAGAAAGTCATCCAGCTGGGCGGAGCCGGGCAAAAGTCTCCAGGAAATGAGGAAGGGAATTTCAAATCTGGAGCACTCAGCTCCTATATGACCCCCTCGCTCTGGCCAAGTTAGGCCTGTGGAGGTCGAGGGGTGGGTCTGAAGGGTCAGGGGATCCATCCTTCAGGGGCCAGCAAAGCTAAGGCGTGTGGAGGAGAAAACATCACAGAAGGATCCTGGGTGTTGGCGCAGGGAGCAAACTCGGAGGTTGGATCCAGACAATGCAAAGGCTCGGGGGCGCTTCGCACGATCTGGGAAGAGCTCCACGGGTGGGGATGGCAAACGATTCTGGAAGAATCGGGCCGTGGCTTGAGAGTAATGGAGAAGCGCAGGTGGAAATGGCTTGGACTGGGGGCCCTGGGGCTACTCAGGAGGGCACTAGGAGCAAGGGTGTCAGGGCTCCGGAACCAGGGGGCTTTGCGGGGGAGGGGGCGACCCGGCACCGAAGAGGGGCGGGGAGGGCGACCGGCAGTGTCAGAAGGCCGGCGGGCTCTGCGAGATCGAGGCTGGACTCCGCCCCGGGGCCTCACCGGAAGTATCGTTCCTCTTCAGCCTTCTCTCTTTTCGCGAAGCTCCCACCGGCTTCCCTGATGGCGCCCGAGTCGGTGCTGAAATTCGCTGACTGCGGAGAGAGACATGACATTGGGAAAGGTGTGGGGGGCGGGGGGCGGCGTCCGCGCTCAGGGCGGGGGCAGCGGCCGCTCCCGCGGGCCTACCCGTTCGCAGCTGAAGCCTCGGGCTTGCATGGCCCGCACTCCCCACGCTCCGAGCCGTAGCCGCGCCGCCGTCGCCGGGACCGCCATGGTCGTCAGTGCCGCGCAGCTCCGGACGCAGACGGTGCGGGCTCCCGGGGTGCTAACGGCGCCGACGGCCGGCGACCAATCCTTTCCCCGGAGAGGCGGGACGAGCCCGGGAGCAGCGAATCATGGAAGGGAGAAGGCGGGGCGGGTGTGGTTCGCGGCGAATCCTGAGCAGGAGGCGGGCCTATTTGCAGCCAACCCCGAGCAAGGTCTCCTGGGCCAAAGGATAGGAAAACAAGAATGGAGGACGTTGGAGGAGAGTCCCCGGCCAGGGAGGGTCAGAAGCCATTAGATTGAAGCGAGGCGTCCACTCTCCACCCCACGATTCCAATCCCAAATTTATTATTGTTAAACACCCAAAGGAAACCTCCCTTTCCTGGACCGCTAAGGTCAATCAGATACTAGACGAGCCTTAGCCGGTGGTTCAGAGGTTAGAGCGTAGGGCCCATGTACGCAAGGGTCACGTGTTCGATCCCCAGTCAAGGGAACAGGTACCTGGATTCAAGGTTGCACCCTCAGCCTTTGGGATGTTTCTCTCTCTCTCTCCCCCCTCCCTTCCTCCCTCCCTTCTACTCTCACTCAAATCAATGGAAAAAAATATCTTCTGGTGAGATTAACAACAATAGCAAGATGCTATAAGAATAGTTAGATAAAAAAAGATTGGTAAGATGTTATAGGGATTGGAGTGAGGATATCTATGTCCAAGATAGCCGGACTTAGTTGGGTTGTGGGTAAAAATGTTGTATATGTACATGTATATAGTCTCTTTTTTTCAAAAAATATATTTTATTGATTTTTTTTTTTCTTACAGAGAGGAAGGGAGAGGGATAGAGAGTTAGAAACATGGATGAGAGAGAAACGTCCATCAGCTGCCTCCTGCACACCCCCTACTGGGGATGTGCCCACAACCAAGGTACATGCCCTTGACCGGAATCGAACCTGGGACCCTTCAGTCTGCAGGTCAACGCGCTATCCACTGAGCCAAACCAGTTAGGGCCATGTATATGGTCTCTTAAGAAGTATCAATGTTCTTTTGTTGCATTGACATTTCACCCTAAAGTCTCAGCTTAAATGTCACCTCAAAGAAATCATCCCTGATCTCCTTAGTCATTCTATCATAGCTCCCTGTTTTGTTCTTTCTTTCTCTTTGCACTTTTCACTTTCTGGAGTTATCAGAGTCGTGATCAAATAGGCATTAAATTAATATTTGTAAAATGAATTAATATGTTATCAAATGGTGTGGTGCAATGAAGAGAAGAGCATAAGTAGGAGTCTAGGGAAGGCTTTGCCTTGACATTCCTTCAGCCACGAACAAATATGAACAAGAAAATAGTAGTTTATAGTCTTTGCCTGCCTATGTCATATTTTCTCTCTGTTCTCAGTTTTTTTTGTCCTGTGGATGAGAGAGTTAGGCCAGATTATCTGTGTTACTCATGATTATAACACTTTTTTGTTTTCTATGAAATGGTAGAACTGTTTTTATTAATCATCTTAAAAACATTTTTTTTTACATTTTTTTATTGATTTCAGGGAGGAAGGGAGCGGGAGAGAGAGATGGAAACATCAATGATGAGAGAGAATCATTGAGTGGCTGCCTCTTGCATGCCCCCTACCGGGGATCAAGCCCGCAACCCAGGCATGTGCCCTTGACCAGAATCGAACCTAGGAGCTTTCAGTCCACAGGCCGGTGCTCTAGCCATTGAGCTAAACCAGCCAGAGCTATTAATCATCTTTTGGTTGGAAAAATGCCAGTCCTGTATGACTTGGGAGAATGGATGTTGGGGCACATTTTCAAATGTTCATTTCAGAAATTTTGGAAAAAGACAAAAGCAAGGTAGAAATAATAATCATTTGTAATTTCTACCTGGTGACAATAATTTGGTGTGTTTCTAGATGATCTTTAAATACCATTTCACTTTCAGAAACTCTGTTTCTACTTCTCATATTGCTATTTCTTGACTATCTCCTAGGCTGGGCATCCAGTGGAGGGTCTTACAGAGTTTGTGTGAAAGATCCATCTGGGCCAGTGATGGCGAACCTTTTGAGCTCGGCGTGTCAGCATTTTGAAAAACCCTAACTTAACTCTGGTGCCGTGTCACATATAGAAATTTTTTGATATTTGCAACCACAGTAAAACAAAGACTTATATTTTTGATATTTATTTTATATATTTAAATGCCATTTAACAAAGAAAAATCCACCAAAAAAATGAGTTTGCGTGTCACCTCTGACATGCATGTCATAGGTTTGCCATCACTGATCTAGGCACTAGGATGTAAAATTTCAACATTGCTGGTGGGAATATAAAATGTTTCAGCTGCTGTGGAAAACAACTTGGCAGTTGTTCAAAAGTTAAATATAGAATTTCCATATGACTCAGCAATTTCACTTTAGGTATTTGGTATATACACCTCCCACCCCCTACCCCCAATAGATAATTGGTACTCAAACAAATACATGTAGCTTCAGGTTCATAGCAGTACTATTATCACAATAGCCAAAAGCCAAAAGATGGAAACAACCCAAATGTACATCAACTGATGAATGAATAAATGAACTGTGGTATATACACACAGAACAGTGGAATATTATTCAACCATAAAAAGTAATGAAGTAATGAAACATGCAATACCTTAGAATGTGGTTCTCAACCTTCCTAATGCCGCAACCCTTTAATACAGTTCCTCATGTTGTGACCCAACCATAAAATTATTTTCGTTGCTACCTCATAACTGTAATTTTGCTACTGTTATGAATCGTCATGTAAGTATCTGATATGCAGGATGTATTTTCATTGTTCGCGACCCACAGGTTGAGAACCTTGAAAACAAGCTAAGGTGAAAGAAGGCAAACACAATAGGTCACATATTGTATGGCTGCATTCATATGAAATGTCCAGAATATGTAAATCTATAGAGACAGAACATAGAATGGTTGTCAGGGTTTGGGAAGTAAGGGGAATGGGAGAAACGGCTTAATTGGTGCCAGATATCCTTTCTAAAGGCCAATGAGTTGTGCACTTTAAAACGGTTAACTGGCCGAAACCGGTTTGCTCAGTGGATAGAGCATCGGCCTGCAGACTGAAAGGTCCCAGGTTCGATTCCGGTCAAGGGCATGTACCTGGGTTGCGGGCACATCCCCAGTAGGAGATGTGCAGGAGGCAGCTGATCGATGTTTCTCTCTCATCGATGCTTCTAACTCTCTATCTCTCTCCCTTCCTCTCTGTAAAAACTCAATAATATATATATTAAAAAAAGAATAAAACGGTTAACTGCATGTCGTGTGTGTTTGGCCTTAATTTAAAAAAAAAAAGGGGGGGGGCCTTCAGTTAGCGGTGTCAGGCTGGGCTCCGAGCCCTTTAAGGGTCCCCAGGAAGGAGGCGAGGCCGGAGGTGGGTCTGGAAGCATCACGTGAAGCAGCGCCTGCGCAGAAGAGTCACGTGGTGGCTGGGCCCGGGGAAAATGGCGGCTTCTGGAGAGAGCGGGGCTTCGGCCGGCGGAGGCAGTACGGAGGAGGCGTTTATGACCTTCTACAGCGAGGTGAACCACGAGGGATGAGTAATGACACCCGGGCGACCCCTCCTGGGCCCACTCTCCCGCCGGCGGAGGCAGGGGTCCTCCTGGCCTGGACCGTTGGGCGACTCCTCCGGTTTGGCCTTCGGGGCGACGCGGGGCCGGGGGTGTGTGTGTGCGTCTCTCCCTGATGGCTGCTGGGGGCTCCCCTGGGCCACGAAAAAGGGGTCTGGGCCCGACGGCTGCGGGTAGACTGCGATCCTGGCCAACGAAGCCTCGGGGCGCGCGTGGAGTTGCCAAGTCGGCGGAGTGGGGGCCGGCCTTCCTGGGGGCGACTTAACCGTCCTGGCCCCCGTTTTTACTTGTAAACGGAAGCACTCTCTACTTAGTCCTCCGTCATGCATGGTATTAGTGGTTACTTCTGCCATTCGCGAGTGCCAGGCACCATGCGTCATGCCAGGGAGGCATCTCCATGTTACAGATGACAAACCCGAGGTTTAGGGAGACGAAGGAATTTGTAACGGCTTGTGTCCTGTTAGGACAGGAGTCAGTTGGGTCTGAGCTTCGTTTGCTATCGCATTTCCAGCACCTACTACCTACGGTGCTTCAGTAAGTCTTTGTTGAGCAGGTTAATGAATGAGGAAATGAAGGAAAAGCGTACCATTTGGAGTCAGAGGCCCTCGGGTTGGATTCGTGCATGGCAGTTACTGAATTCTCTCACGGCGGTGATTTTGCAGATCTTATTTCCACGTCTGTAAAACGAATTAATATTAAAACGAGTTTTTACGAGGGTTAATGGAGTGAATATATAAGAAAGAGTTTCATAAGCAGCAGCGTCTCTCACGGCGGTTCTCAACCTGTGGGTCGCGACCCCTTTGGCGGTCCAACGACCCTTTCACAGGGGTCGCCTAAGACCATCCTGCATATCAGATATTTACCTGACGATTCATAACAGTAGCAACATGACAGTTATGAAGTAGCAACGAAAATAATGTTATGGTTGGGTCACAACATGAGGAACTGTGTTTAAAGGGCCAGAAGGTTGAGAACCACTGCAAGACTTAAGGCTGCAGATGGAGTCCGTTAAGTTGGCATGGATTTGCGGAGCAGAGTTGCTTCTCACCAGGCTGTGAGCTACTCAGAGTGAAGCACCGGGTCACGCTCATCTTTTGTCTTTGCTCTTTGTAACAGTGTGTTACGTAGTAGTTTCTCCCAAGAATTACATTTAAAAACGGAAATTAGCGCATATAGTCTGTCCTTTTGAAAGCCTGATTTCACGTGAATGTGTTCAGCAATTATAATGGAACTTGTTTCACTTACCAACTCTTAGTTTAAAAAGAAAAGAAAAGAAAAGAAAAGAAAACAAACAAACGAGTTTTGGTTTGTTTGAATTAGATGAGAGAAAACTTGTAAAGGAGGACCCTTCAATCGTCAGTGTGTAGTGAGCACCTGACATGTACCAGTGTGCTGTTTATGTGTGGCAGATACGGTAATGACCTGCAGAGAGAAAAGGCCTGTCTTCATTTCATTGAGCTTGCATTCTATAGAGAAGGATAAACAGTAAACAAACAGATATACAGTATAATGTCAGGTAGTGATTTAAGTGCTATGAGGAAAAATAAGCCTGAGAAAGATGATGGGGGTGAGGAAGTGGCATGCTATGTTAAAGAGAGTGAAGAGGGAAGATGCTGAGAAGGAACGGCTTCTTATGTTGTAGAAATGATTCCCAAAGTCATTTGATCAGAGGAATAAAGATGGTAAATAATATACCAGGCATTCATTTCAACCAGCATTCCAATTCTGATAGTGGCACCAAAGATGTTTTCCTGGGACTTCCTGGTGCCTGTTCTTCTTCTAATTGTCTTCGGGCCAGGAATTTTTCTAACTCTGTTAGCGTTAGGTAGGCAGAGTTATTTGCTCTCTCCCACATACTTTTTTAATGCTGCCTTTAATATATATTGCAGTGTAATTGCATTTTTTTTCTTTTAAAAAGTTGTAAATTAAGATCTCATGATGTACCTTGAATTGATTTCCTTTCCCCTGAGGGAAAAAGAAGACATATACTTACATTTAATCATAAGAAAATGAGGTTTTGTGTGTGAAATGTAGGCTATCTTTAAATTATTTGACAGCAGCCTATATATCTTATATTCAATAAACTTATTTAAACACATTCTTAAAAAGAAAAGTTGTAAATTAAGTATGAACACACTTGAGTACATCATCTATCGTTAGAGTGGAAACTGAAGGTGGTGGATGTGACTTTGAAATCTCTCAATGGTTCCTCTGGAATCAAACTGTTAAGATTAAAATTCTTATTTATAAGTTAGGTAATTGGGAACAACTCCGTTAACTTCTCTAAGTCTCAGTTTTCTTATCTGTAGAATGGGGATGATAGTATTTACTGTGTAGGATTGTTGAGAGGAATAAATACGTGTAAAGTTTTCATATTATTAAAATTAAGCAGATGGTAGCTGTTGTAATTATTCATCAGAATGGTTAGTAAAATAGCTTGCACATGTAGATACACAAATATTTGCTGGACATGTCAGTGAGTAACTAGTTAAGGTGACAATTCGGAATTTATTTTTAAACTTTACTAATGAAGTTCTTATCTCTTTTATTTTAGGTGAAACAAATAGAGAAAAGAGATTCAGTCCTAACATCCAAAAATCAGATTGAAAGATTGACCCGTCCTGGTTCCTCCTACTTCAATTTGAACCCATTTGAGGTGAGCGGTTTGATGTTGCTGTGGTGTCATGATGGGGAGCTTTGCATAGTTGCAGGCAGACTTACATCAGAACACACAACTAATTTGTATTATAGTTGGAATTGAACTGGGTGTTTTTATTGTGAGCAGAACCTGAGAGGTACCATGTTAAGGAAAAAGAGATAGTCTTTGCTCTATCAGATATTCTCCATCATCTTTAAGCAACCCAAATATATATGGGTTTATTTTCAGATGTAAAGGGATCACCAGCTTTGATAAATTTAGGATTTTCTGTTTACTTTGCTTGTTAAAATTTTCTGTTTCACCACAGTTCAAAAAATATGAAAAATCCCAACAGCTAAAAAATGATCACAAGATTTTAGACAAGGAGATAGAGTTTTTTGGTTTCCTTAGTTTTATAACTTTAAACTTTTCCTTTTTATAAAAGTAAATCATATTTCTTACTAAAATTTGAAATATAAAGAAAGCAAAAATAAACATTCATGTATAATTCTCCCTAAGAGAAAGTCTAGCTACTCTTTACTGTTTATATTTAAACGTTTTAATAGTTTTATTTAAAAATAAGGAGGATCATATGGATACTTCATGCTACTTATTTATTCAAGCTATTTTAAATGCGTTGTTACCTAAAATATAGTTTTTGCAACATGTTAAAAGACTCTATTATTTAAACAATTCTTTTATTGTACGATTTTTAAATTAGCTTCTACTTATTCACAGTTATAAATTGAAATGAATATTGTTAGCATAAAAATAACACTTATGGAGTACTTAAAAAACCCTCGTTATTGTGGTAAAAGATACATAATCTAAAAGTAACCATTTTAACCAGTTGTAGGTATAGAGTTAAGTGGCATTAAATATGTTTACAGTGTTGTGCAAACCATCATCACCATTTCTAGAACTTTTTCATCATTTAAAACAGAAACCCCAAACCCATTAAACAATAACTCCTCATTCCTCCTAACCCCTGTACCTTGGTAACCTCTGTTCTGCTTTCTGTCTATGAATTTGCCTATTCTAGGTGCCTCAAATAGTGGAATCATACAACATTTGTTCTTTATACAAATGTTGGCTTAGTTCACCTATACTGTTTTCAAGGTTCATCCATTGTTTCTGTATTTTTTTTTTAATAGTTTCTTTCTTTTTAGACACATTTTTATTAATTTTAGAGAGGAAGGGAGAGGGAGAGAGAAACATCAATTGGCTGCCTCCCGCATGCCCCCTACTAGGGGTGGAGCCTGCACCTCAGACATGTGCCCGATGGGAATGGAACCAGTGATTTAACTGAGCCGCACTGACCAGTGCATTGTGTCTGTTTTTCAAAGGCAGGAGCCACTGACTAGAATTGTCCCTATCTGGGGCCTATAAGGATTAGTGAGGAAGGGGCATGGATACTGACTGATTGACTGACTCTGGCTGGCCTGGTCTGCACAGCCCCTGCCCAGCCATGTCTTGTGTTGGAGGGGGGAACCTATCTTAGCAAAGTCCCCAGGTAATTCCTCTCACTGGGGTCACAGCTACTTAGGTCTACAAGTTGACCCCTTGGTGGGAACAGTGCCACCCTGCTTCCTTCTGTCACTGGCCCCAGAGTTTCTCCCTGAGTTACTAGTTGTTGGCAGAGAGAAGATCTTTTTCCTCCCCTCTCAGATCCTCCACCTTGAAGATATGTAAGGACCCATGTGTTCTGAGTGAGATAGTGCCTCCCACTTGCTCCCCAAGTCTTTGTTCTTTCCCACCCATCATTGTCCCCATTCTTAGTTCTAATAAAAGACAAAAAAAGAAGAAAATTTTTATTTTAAAATAATCTCAGATTTGCAGAAAGGTTGCAAGTACACTGTGAAGATGATTTCTTGAACTGTTTGCAACTTAGTTGGCAGTACATTTTCCCATCATCCTGAAATATTTTATGCTCTTCCTACAAATAACACTTCCTACTGAACCACAGTATAACCATCTAAGTCCTCAGACCACATTCAAATTTGTTCATTGTATCAATAATGACCTTTATAACAAAAAGATCCAGTTAAGAATCTCCTGTTACATTTAATTGTCATGGCTCTTTAGTCTTCAGTCTGGAACAGTTCCTCAGTCTTTCCTTGACTTTTGTGATCTTGACATTTCTGAAGATTACAGGCCACTTATTTTGTAGCAAGTCTCTCAGCTTGAGTTTATCTGATATTTCTTCATGTTAGAATAGGTTTATGCAATATTGGCAGGAATATCACAGAAGTGATACTGCATTCATGTCTTTGTAACTTAAAAAGTGGTACATGGGCCCTGACCGGTTTGGCTCAGTGGATAGAGCGTTAGCCTGCGGACTGAAGGGTCCCAGGTTCGATTCCGGTCAAGGGCATATGCCTTGGTTGCGGGCATATCCCCAGTGGGGGTTATGCAGGAGGCAGCTGATCGATGTTTCTCTCTCATCGATGTTTCTAACTCTCTATCCCTCTCCCTTCCTCTCTGTAAAAAATCAATAAAATATTTTTTTTAAAAAGTGGTACATAGTTGCCTGGCTGGTGTGACGTAGTGTTTGAGCATCAACCCATGCACCAAGAGGTTGCAGGTTCAATTTCTGATCAGGGCACATGCCCAGGTTATAGGCTCGATCCTCAGTGCGGGGTGTGCAGGAGGCAGCTGATGGATGTTGATTCTCTCCCATTGATGTTTCTATCTGTCCCTCTACCTTCCTCTCTCACAAAAATTAATAAAAACATATTTAAAAAAATTGGTACAAGATTTTGATTTATCCCATTACTATTCATGTTAACTTGATCACTTGAAGAGTTGCCTGCTTGCCCTGGCTGGTGTGCTAAGTGGTTATTGCTTTGGCCCATGCACCAAAGGTCATGGGTTTGATTCCCTGTCAAGGGCATGTACCTGGGTTTCAGTTGCATGCAGGATGCAACCAGTCGATGTGCCTCTCTCCCCACCACCCCCATTCCTCCTCCCTTCCACTTTCTCTGAAAAGCAGTGGGGAAAAAATATCCTCTCATGAGGATTAACAAAAAAAAAAAGTTGCCTGATAGCCCTGGCTGGGAGCTCAGTTGGTTAGTGTTGTTGTTGTTCTGATAATGCCAAGTGGTGAGTTCGATCCCCTGTCAGGGCACATAACAAGAAACAACCAATGAATGCATAAATAAGTGGAATAACAAATCTCTCAAGTCAATTAAAAAAATAAAAATAAGAGTTGCCCGCTAGGTTTTTTTCATGAAGTTACTTTTTTTCCCTTTTCTGTAATTAATAAGTATTTTATGGGGAAGTACTTTGAGATTGTATAAATATCCTGTCCTCAATCAATCAGAGTTTCATTTTATTAATTTATTTGTCAGTATGGACTTGGGGTTTCGATATTAGTCACTGGGTTATATTTAGATATTTATTTTGATGCTCAAATTGTCCCAAATTTGGCTAGTAGGTTACCTTTCAAGTGAGCTCCTGTCTTTTTAATATTCTTCATCATTCTTGGATTACTAAGCACTCTTGTACTTTTCCTGACCCAGCCTGAAATTAACTATTTCACAGAGGAGCCCTGGTTCATTTCAGTGAAGAATGGTATTTAAAATCAAGATTTGGCCCTAGCCAGTTTTGCTCAGTGGATAGAGCGTCGGCCTGCGGACCGAAGGGCCCCGGGTTCGATTCCAGTTTGTGGGCTCGATCCCCAGTTGGTTGTGGGCTGATGGAGAGGCTGTTGCTGCAGGAACTCAGGGACGCAGTGAGAGTGCGGGTGGGGGAGTTTACATGGAAAGAGGCCATGCACCTGCTGGGAAGCCACCACTCTCCACTCTCATTTCCTCTGGTAAAAATCTCAGATCCAAGCAAGACGTATGTCATAAATAAATCCCTCCCGAAGAGTCAGTGAAGCGGTGCCATGTCGCTGAAGCTCTTCATGTGTTTTCTGCTGGCTATTGAAAACAGGCTTCACCCCTAGTAGGGGGCATGAGGGAGATTGCCGATCAATGATTCTCTCATCATTGATGTTTCTATTTCTCTCTCCCTCTCCCTTCCTCTCTGAAATATATATAAAGATTTGAATGGCAGGTGTACTCAATGCAATTGGGATTTCTCTCTCCCAGATTCTATTGGTAGGTAGAGCTAAGGAGAGAGAGTGTATGTGTGTACATACATATTTACACCCAATTTTAATCCAACACCACGGTTTATTCTAGGTTTTTTCCCCTTCCATGTTTATATTTTTCTTCTCTAGTGAAAAATCTTTAATATGTATTTACTTAACTGACCCCCTACATGCAAATGATCTTCCATTACCATGCCTTCCCTTATGTGAATGCCCTCATCCCACTTTACTCTGACACCAGCACCTTGCTGCCTCACTGCACACCCATTCTCTCCACAACGGAGCTCAAAACTCCATGCCAGGTCATCCTTCCATGCGGTATGTTCCTCACCTGATTCTGGTTCTCTGTGCCCACCCTCCACCCCCAGGGGCTCTTTTCACTCCTCTTAGGCTGCAGCATCCTCACTGCCAAACAGGCACCCTTTCTACCCTCTTCATCTTACATGGGCTTTGAGTCCACACCCCTCTGCATGGAGTCCCTCTTCACTCTGCTCAGGTTCTAGCTCTCTGAGCCAGCCATACTTTACATAAGTGCTCTCTACATCCTGCTGGAGCTCCAACAGCTTGTATTGGGCAGCCCTTTTGCATTGGATGTCCTCCTGTGTGGGCATCTCCCCTACCATGTCCAAGCTTCCACACCCCATGCTAGGCCACTCCTTTGTGGAGATGGCCTTACCTGGACTCCGGTACCCTGTGCCAGACCGCCTTTCCTGTGGACACTTCTTACCCTGCTTGGTCTCAAACACCTATATTGGGGTTTATTCAATGGACGTGCCTCCCTCTTTCCTCTTGAGCTCTCGCACCCTGCACTGGGCCACCCTCCAGTGTTAACAGTCTCACCCTGCTTGTGTTCTAACACACTATGCCAGGATGCCCTCCTTAGCCTACTTCGGCATTCCATGTTGGTCTGCTCTTCTATGTGACTGCTCCTCTCACCCAGGTTGGGCTCTAGCACCGTGTGACTGGCCACCACTCCCAGTGTTGTCACTGTCTTTTTTTCTTCATTTCAGATGGGCTCTCACACTCTGCTCTGGGCCATCTTGACTCCCCACCCAAAGTAGATGTCTGCTTTGCCTGGCGCCACTTAATGTATTTGTATTACATTGCTCAGAAAGAGAAGGGGAAGGTGAAAACCTTAAAAAATACTTTTGATAAGATTTTGGGGAGGGTGGGCATAGGGGGAGATAATTTGAGGGGGTAATAAAGAACTTGATGATATGTTCTTTCTATCAACTTCTGTTAAGTCATACTTTTAAATTGAGCATAGTATATGAAAAGGGGACAAGTAATCATACTAGTATAACTTAGCCATTTATTTGTTAAGGTAATTAGGGTTTCTGTGGAGATCTGATTGATGAGGAGTGACAGATAATAGGACCAGTATGAAAAGCTAGGAGTTTAATGCCCTACTGGTTAATGTGGTTCTGGAAGTGGAACTCACTACTCCGTAGCTCCTGTTTTGACTATAGGAAACATATTTGGATGCATAAAGATATGAGGAGGTGGGCACACTTAGGAGGGTGTGAGATTGTATTTGAGTGGGCAGGATTCCATGCCTGTCCATTAGAACTTTTGTCTTTTCTATTTCATATAAATGTGCTGGTCTCTCTATAGGATGGGTGTCATAAAGTTGCTTTTTCTTGTTGTTAATCCTCACATGAGGATATCTTTTCCATTGCCTTTCAGAGAGAGTGGAAGGAAGGGGGAAGGAGAGAGAGAGAAACATCAATGTGAGAGAGACACATTGGCTCCTGCATGTGCCCTGACGGTTGGTGGGGGGAGGGGGGCGGTGCAGGTGGGGGATGGGGAGCAAACTTGCAACCCAGGTATGTGCCCTTGACCAGAAATGAAACTCAAGACCCGATGGTCTAACCACTTAGCTCACTGGCCAGGGTGTCACTAAGTTGTTTTTTAACACTTAAGTCAGAATTAGGTGTTCCTAATGATTTAGGAAATCAGTGATGTATTTTTTTTTAAATATATATTTTATTGATTTTTTACAGAGAAGAAGGGAGAGAGATAGAGAGTTAGAAACATCGATGAGAGAGAAACATCGATCAGCTGCCTCCTGCACACCTCCCACTGGGGATGTGCCCGCAACCCAGGTACATGCCCTTGACCGGAATCGAACCTGGGACCCTTCATTCCGCAGGCCAACGCTCTATCCACTCAGCCAAACCAGTTTCGGCAAGTGATGTATTTTTTATGTAACAACTATCAAAACATCTAAATCAGAGGTGGGGCACGTCTGGCCCATGGGCTCAAGAAATCATTTGGTCTGGTGCTGCCAACGCAACCACAGGTGGGACTCAAAATTCAATAAATATAGGAGCTTATTGCATAACAACAAATTTATATTAAGTAAGTTAATTATATTAAGTGAATGATGTTATAAATATCCAAATAACCCTTGGCAGAAAAAGTTTCCCTACCCCTGATCTAAATGAATCAGATTTTTCTACAGATGTAAGCAGACTGGTCTTTTTCTAGTAAGGAGAAATAATGCAGTAGTAGCTGTCCTCTCAGCTATCAATTGAAATGTAAATAGTCTTCCTATACACCACCTTACTGAGCAGCAGGTGGAAAAGGCAGAAATTAGTCTGGGAATTAGGAGTCTTATTACAGGAATCCTTTTCCAGGGAGCATTTTTTTTCCTTACTGCCATCTCAACAGCTCTGTATTTGAATACATTTCTTTTTTTTTTTTTTTTTAAATATATTTTATTGATTTTTTACAGAGAGGAAGGGAGAGAGATAGAGAGTCAGAAACATCGATGAGAGAGAAACATCGATCAGTCGCCTCCTGCACATCCCCCACTGGGGATGTGCCCGCAACCCAGGTACATGCCCTTGACCGGGATTGAACCTGGGACCTTTCAGCCCGCAGGCCAACGCTCTATCCACTGAGCCAAACCGGTTTCGGTTGAATACATTTCTAACCTTCAGCCATTATGCAGTCATCTTTCTTATGCATTCTATAATTCTTAGATTAAGAACTCTCTCCCGCTTCCTTCCATAAGCTCCAGTAGACCTGTGTCCCTGCTCAGTCCTACCTTTTTCATGTTCCTTTAAAAAACAAAACAAAAAAAAGCTTTATTGATTTCGGGGACAGGAAGGGAGAGGGAGCGAGTGAGAGAGAATCTTGCACGTGAAAGAGAAACATTGACCGGCTGCCTCCCACACGCACCCCAACGGGAGAACACACCCACAATCTGGGCATATGCCCTGACCAGGAATTGAACTGGTGACCTTTTGGTGCATGGGATGACACTCAACCAACTGAGCCACACCAGCTGGGCTCTTTTAAAAAAAATTTTAATTTAACTTTAAGGCTTCAGCAGATGGTACCACATATTTTATTTTCTGTTTATCTTGTTCAACACCTTGGAAATAAAGGTATTTAACCTGTCAGAGAATTCAGGTGTGATGTTAAGGCTGGATTCCTCTTTTAAGTCTAAGGCCCCAAAGAAGGAGACTTACAGTTTATTTGAGTTTGGGAAGTTATATAAATGCCACAGTCAAGCATTTTTGTTGCTGTATGATGATTAATTAACTCTTTGTGTTCCAAGACTGTGGGTTTTTCATTGCAGTATCCCCAAAGCCCGAGACACAGCTCAGAAAAATCTTCCAAGGATGTGAACATCCCGTGTGCTTCCTTAGAGCCATATTGGTAATGTGGCACTTATCATTTTTGTTTGTTTGTTTTTTTTTGAAATTTTATAAGAGTTTATTCGAGCCATACTGATAACATGCAGGGAGCAAGATCTCTAACACTTCCCGGCATTTATCATTTCTGTAAGGGTTACTTATTACTTGTCGATACCCACCCTGCTAGACCTTAAATTCCATGAAAATAGTCTGTGAGCACAGTATCTAGCAGTCCTGTATGCCCTAAAAGTTTGTATTCAATGTATAAATCTGGCTTCAAAGAGATTTGGGCCACAGGTAATGGTCATTGTCTTCACTGTGTTTCATGGCTACCTACAACTCTAAAAGATAGGAAAGGACTTGGATTAGCTTTGAAGGCACTCGGTGAATATTTGTTGCTGGTAATCAGTGCACACGTGCTATAACTTGGAAAAATACCTTTTTGTGTGTGTGTGTTATGTATTTATTTATGTAAGTATACATACCCTCTTCCTTTTTGCCAAATCATCTAAAAGTAAGCTGCAGACATTGTGACTCTTTATGCCTAAATACTTGAGCATTATCTTTTCAAAACAAGGGCACATTTCCACATAACCACAAAACATGACCACACCTAGGAAAAACAACATTATTTCAATAATATAATCCAGCCTAGAGTCCACTTGCAAATAGTCCCAATTGCCCAAAAAAATATAAATTATGGCTTTAAAAAAAACACTTAGGAACCAGTTTATGAATTATATTTGGCATGATTAGTTCTTGGCTCGTTTTATTGGCGGCTGTGTGTGAGTGTGGGTGTGTGTGCGCGCTCGTGAAGGTGGGAAGTTTACCATCCTTTCTCATTCATTTTGGACACCTTCTGGGGTTTGTTGGACTTTGGTTTGCTCTAATGCATTCCTTTTCCCCAGAACCAAGGTAAGGTAAAGTTCTCTGAATATTTGTGTACATACAGTTATCTCTCTTTATCTGTAAATCTTATATGGCTGCATTCTTTCTCTCTGAGTTTTTCCCAATTCCTTTCTCCCTTAGGAAGGTATGAAGGGGCACACTGACTCTTAAAAATTCTGTTTTAAAGTTCTTTCTCCCTCACCTCTGGTTGTATGCCTTGCATTTGAGAATGGGTATGCTCTTGTCATAACCTGCAAAGGTCTATTGAGCCCTGGCCTGTGTAGCTCAGTTGGTTGAGCATCATCCCAAGCACTGAAAAGTTGCTGGTTCGATTCCCAGTCAGGGCACATACCCAGGTTTAGGGATCGATCCCCAGTCAGGGTGTGTGTGGGAGGCAACCGATCGATTTCTCTCTCTCTCTCTCTCTCTCTCTCTCTCTCTCTCTCTCTCTCTCTCTCTCTCTCTCATAGGTGTTTCTCTCTCTCCCTATCCCTTCTTCTCTCAAATTAATAAGAACATCTCAAAAGTCTTTTGAATGTTATGGTTGATTCAGCTTCATTGCATACCAATAATTCTGCTATAGGTGGGCTGTTTGAATACTTTGAAAGCTTGCTATAAATCTTGACATTACTTGACAGGTTTTTCTAAGACCCTTTAAGCATCTGATTAAGCTTAGCAGATTACTTTTCAGTTTTAATTTCTCTGGTTTGTATTTTTCTTTTTTTGTTAATCCTCACCCAAGGATATTTTTTCCCATTGATTTTTAGAGAGAATGGAAAGAAGGAAGGAAGAGGGGTGAGAGAGAGAGAAAGAGAGAGAGAGAGAAACGATGAGAGAGACACATCAATTGGTTGCTTCCCACATGCACCCTGACCGGGAGCTGGGATTGAACCTGCAACCCAGGTATGTGCCCTTGACCTGAATCAAACCTGTGACCCGTTGGTCCCCAGGCCTGCTCTAACCACTGAACAACCAGCCAGGGCAGTAGGTATTTTTCATATCAAGATTTATTTTTTTCCTCTCCCACCTCCCTTAATAACTGATCCTTAGTTGATGTTTATCTCTCTCCCTCTCCTCTCTTTCTAAGGAAAAAAAAAAAAAAATCTTTTTTTTAATTAAATCTTTATTGTTCAGATTATTACATTTGTTCCTCTTTCCCCCCCCCCCCCCATAACTCCCCTCCTCCCAGTTCCCGCCCCACCCTCCGCCCTCACTCCCCACCCACTGTCCTCATCCATAGGTGCACGATTTTTGTCCAGTCTCTTCCCGCATCTCCCACACCCCTTTCCCCCCCAAGAATAGTCAGTCCATTCCCTTTCTATGTCCCTGATTCTATTATAATCAACAGTTCATTCTGTTCATCAGATTATTTATTCACTTGATTCTTAGATTCACTTGTTGATAGATGCATATTTGTTGTTCATAATTTGTATCTTTACCTTTTTCTTCCTCTTCCTCTTCTTAAAGGATACCTTTCAGCATTTCATATAATCCTGGTTTGGTGGTGATGAACTCCTTTAGCTTTTCCTTATCTGTGAAGCTCTTTATCTGACCTTCAATTCTGAATGATAGCTTTGCTGGGTAAAGTAATCTTGGTTGTAGGTTCTTGGTATTCATCACTTTGAATATTTCTTGCCACTCCCTTCTGGCCTGCAAAGTTTCTGTTGAGAATTCAGCTGACAGTCGTATGGGTATTCCCTTGTAGGTAACTGGGTTTCTTTCTCTTGCTGTTTTTAAGATTCTCTCTTTATCTTTTGCTCTTGGCATTTTAATTATGATGTGTCTTGGTGTGGTCCTCTTTGGATTCCTTTTGTTTGGGGTTCTCCGCGCTTCTTGGACCTGTAAGTCCATTTCTTTCACCAGGTGGGGGAAGTTTTCTGTCATTATTTCTTCAAATAGGTTTTCAATATCTTGCTCTCTCTCATCTTCTGGCACCCCTATAATTCTGATGTTGGTACGCTTGAAACTGTCCCAGAGGCTCCTTACACTATCCTCGCATTTTTGGATTCTTTTTTCATTTTGCTTTTCCGGTTGGATGTTTTTTGACCACGTGCGGGCGTGCATGTACAGTGCGATTGAAACTTCGTGGCCCATGCGCAGAAGTCGGTATTTTGTGGAAGAGCCACACTCAAGGGGCCAAAGAGCCGCATGTGGCTCGCGAGCCACAGTTGCTGAGCTGCAGTTTGCCGACCACTGCCCAAACCGGTTTGGCTCACTGGATAGAGCATCAGCCTGCGGACTGAAGTGTCCCAGGTTCGATTCCCGTCAAGGGCATGTACCTTGGTTGCGGGCACATCCTAGTAGGGGGTGTGCAGGAGGCAGCTGATCGATGTTTCTCTCTCATCGATGTTTCTGACTCTCTACCCTCTCTCTTCCTCTCTGTAAAAAATCAATAAAATATATATTAAAAAAAAAGTAAAGTTCTTTCAACACACACACACACACACACACACACACACATTCCCTTGCCTGTTTATCTTTGCATTTCTAGTACATAGCAGTGTATTCAGCAGGTAGTAGCTACTGCATAAAATACTTGAATGAATGTATGTATTTGTGGTAATGGGATTAGAATCCTCGATGAGGAATGTCAACACCAGGATACCCAGGCTTGGAGAAGAATAGTTAAATTTATTTTTTAAAACAGTATTGCTAAAAAAACAAAACAGATATTTATGCCATTTGGAATCAGACTTTCCTACAGGGGGGCTCAGGCATTGATGTCAGGTTTCCACAGGTGATTGCGATGTTCACTCTGGGTTGAGAACTATTAGGCCATGTAAATTATAGATATAAAGTGGCACCAAGTGGGCACTTCTCAATTGAGGTGAAAATCAGCCAGCCTTATTTTTTCCCTGTTGAGTTCTATGCTTTTTCCACATTTGCAAAGGTAAGTAGGGGATAGGAGGTGTGGGTACTTTTATTAATGAATGAAGGAGAAATACAATATTTTCTTACAGTTTGGAAATATGTCTCTGGGTATAAGGTAAGTTATTATTTTTCTGATGGAGTGAAAGTAACTACTGTATTGGAAACCTAAAACAGAATAGCTATTATTCTGTTATCGATTTGCTCATTAACATTTCTGGAGCATTTTTAGAACTGTGTGCCAGGCACAGTTCTAGAATGCTGAGTACTATTCTCTCTATTTTTTTTTTTTATTGATTTAAAAGAGGAAGGGAGAGGGAAAGAGAGATAGAAACACAATGATGAGAGAAAATCATTGATTGACTGCCTCCTGCACACCCCCTACTAGGGATCCAGCCTGCAGCCCAGGCATATGCCCTTGACCGGAATCGAACCTGGGACTCTTTGGTCCATAGGCCAACACTCTATCCACTGAGCCAAACTGACTAGGACTGAGAACTATTTTAGAAGTTGATTAGAATATGTATACTTATTGGGCATCTCTTAAATTTATGAAGTCTTTTAATTTTTTTTACAGTGTTGATTTTGATTCTTTCAGGTTCTTCAGATAGATCCTGAAGTGACAGATGAAGAAATAAAAAAGAGGTTTCGGCAGGTATAGTACTATTTCTCTGTAATGGACGGAGTTTGAAAATTTGAAAATGTAAGCATGTGATGGTTTTCTTAAGATTTGCTGTTATGACATTTGGGCCAACATTTAACTTTTTTTTTTTTTTAAACTTAAGGCTATGTAACTCAGATAAAAACCTTATAGTGACATAAAATCTTAAGTAATTTGATGGTCATAGCTCTGAATGGAATGAATTTTATATCCAAATAGAATCTCTTTAGCCCCTTAATTAAAAGGGAGAAGTACAAGTAGAATTGTAGTGCTTACATGGAGTCATGCTTACTAAGTCCCCTGGCTTCCAGGTGAGAACATGTTAAATGATTTGTAACAGTTCTTTATTCTTTTAAGACCCCATTCCTTAGTAATTCTCTTTTGTAAATTTAAATGACTATCCAGGAGATAACTGGTTTAATATAAGGAGTGCTTTGTAGAAATTCTCTAGGAAAAGAGATCCACAATGTCTGATTCTTGTTCAGTCTAATCCTATATCCTGTATAATAAAAGCCTAATATGCAAATTGCCCAAATGGCAGAACGACCGGTCACTATGACATGCACTGACCACCAGGCAATAAATGCTCAATGCAGAAGCCTGCTCCCTGGTGGTCAGTGCACTCAGCCAGAAGCCGGGCTCACAGCTGGCAAGCACAGTGGCGGTGGTGGGAGCCTCTCCTGCCTCTGTGGCAGTGCTAAGGATGTCCAACTGCCAGTTTAGGTGGAGAATGGGCCTAAGCTGGCAGTTGGACATCCCCTGAGGGCTCCCAGGCTGCGAGAGGGTGCAGCCTGGGCTGAGGGTCCCCCTCCCCCAAGTGCACAAATTTCATGCACCGGGCCTCTAGTGTTTAATAACTTGAGCTACAAAGTAGTTTTGAGAGTTGAGTAAACCTTCAGTCTTTCCTTCTGTGAGTTGAATAATGACACTCTCGATAATGTCTTTACAAATTGGATTTTCTATGTATTTCATGTTTTGTTTTGTTTTTAACTTTCCCCAATGTCTTTATTTCTGTTATGCACTACAGTTTTCAACCGGTGTGCTGCAAGAATTTGAAATACATGCAATACCTGACTATTTAGTCAGGGGCACTGACCTCTTTTCCCTTAGATTATCAAATAAAAAAATGATGACAACCAACACAACAATAGCCATTTGGTGTGAATGAATCAAAATTATACTTATTGTACCTGGTCAGTGTGGCTTAGTTGGTTGAACATTGTCCCATGTACCAAGAGGTTGCTGGTACATTTCCTGGTCAGGGCACATACCCGGATTTTGGGCCCCAAATCTAGTAGGGGGTGTGTAGTAGGCAGCTGATCAATGTTTCTCTCTCATTGATGTTTCTATCTCTCTGTCCCTCTCCCTTCTGCTCTCTCTCTAAAAATCAATAAAAAAAATATTTAAAAAACCTAGGATGTTAATTTAAAAAAATAAAATCATGCCTATTTCTTTTTTGTCAATTCGACCAAAAAATATATTTTTTGGTGTGTTGCAGAATTTAGTAATTAGTTTGTGTGCTACAAGATGAAAAAGGTTGAAAACCACTGTGCTACATATTTAAAAGGGCTTGACCAATGCTGAATATTATTCTTAGCTCCTGCATGACATCCTTGTTAATACCCAGTGTTATGCTTGCTTCTTTTTGTCTTTTGATGCTCATCCAAAGATATTTTTCCATTGATTTTTTTTGTTACTCCTCACCTGAGGGTATTTTTTCCATTGATTTTTAGAGTGGAAGTGAAGGGTAGAGACACACACAGAGAGAAAGATCGATGTGAGAGAGATTTGTCGATTAGTTGCCTCTGGCACATGCCCCAACGGGTTGGGACCAAGCCTGTAACTGAGGTATGTGCCCTTGACTGGAATTGAACCCAGTCTGCAAGCTGAAGCTCTATCCACTGAGTCAAACTGGCTAGGGCTTTCCATTAATTTTTAGAGAGAGTGGAAGGGAGGGAGGAGGGGGAGAGAGAAAGAGAGAGAGAAACAGAAACATTGATGTGAGAGAGACACACTGGTTGCCTCCTACACACACCCTGACCTGGGCTGGGGATCGAGCCTGCAACCGAGGTATGTGCCCTTGACCAGGAATCGAACCTGAGACTCTTTGGTCTGCAGGCCGATGCTCTAACCACTGAGAAAAACTGGCTACGGCATGCTTGCCTCTTGAATACAGTAATTGCCCCCTCATTGCTGACTCATAATCATCTTATGATCTGCTATTAAGCCAAGATGTTTTTTATCTTTGCCTACTTAATCTTTTCCCATTATGTAATTTTATAGTTTTTTTTTTTCTTCCTGAGTTCTCTGCACTTACATGTATTCAGTTTTTTTCTTTCTCTAAAATTTCAAGTTTGAACTGGGCAAGTTACTTTCAGCCTTTCTGTGTCTGTTAACCTTAATTGTGAAATGCACATAATAATGGTGTCTACCTTGTGGGGTTGTTAATGAGGGTTAAATGAGGTACTACAGTAATGCGCTAGAATAGGTCTTGTCATATATGTCCTCGTTATATGGTAACTGTTGTCAGTCTGGGTTAGACAATATGCTAAGTTATTTACTTGCATTATTTCATTTCAACCTTAAAACAACACAGTGAAATATAAGTACCTAATATAGGTGGAAGATGAGGCAGATAGGTTAAGTGAGTTGCTTAAGGTCTTACAGCTAGTACATGATGGAAGTTGGAATTAGACCCCGGGATTCTGTCTCTAGTAATGTAGGATTTAGCATTAGATTCCCACTTGCTGTCATTCCTCAACACAGTCCCTCTATTCCAACTAGTTGGTTTCTGTCTGTCCGTGGCAGTAGGTCAGTGGTTCTTAACCATGGCTGTCTAAAAGAATCAGCTGTGGAGATTTTTGTTTTTTATTTTGACTTAAAATTTTTAAGTTATAAGGATAAAGCAATGAACACCCATATACTCACCATCTATTTGCAACAGTTTGCTTCATTATACATATATTTTTGGCTTAATTTTTGACAAGTAAATCACAGACACCTGATACTCCAGCATGAATCTCCTTAAATAAAAAAGGACATTTTTTTTGGCATAACTACTTGTTACACCTAACAAAATTAACACTAATTCCTTACTATTATTTGATACCCATTCTAGTAGAGGTTTAACAAGTACAGATGCCAGAGACTCATTCAGAAGCTCTGAGGGTGGAAAGTAGACATCTGTATTTTTTGAAAGCTTCACAGGATTGGAGCACAGCCAGAACTGAGAACCACAGTTTTATATTAGAAGTTTTTTTAGGAAAGAGATGATGTCCCATACCTATTCCTTAGTGCTCAGAATAAGGAACCTAACAGGAACTTGGTAGTTTTCAATGTCCCTCCTCCCCACTGTGATCACAACATCTTCATAATACTAGGCTTACATTTATCCTCAACATTGTGATTAAAACCCTAAATGTTTCCCAGTTGTGCATCTACCTTTTGGTGCTTGAATTTTGTTAAAGACCAGCATTTCTGGGCATTTTATGATATTTATTAATTTAAAAAAAAATGCTTCTGGCCTGACTGGTATTGCTCAGTGGTTGAGCATTGACTCACGAACCAGGAGTTCACCGTTCAATTACCCGTCACGGCACATGGCAGATTGCAGGCTTGATCCCCAGAGAGGGGCATACAGGAGGCAGCCATTCAATTATTCCCTCTCATCATTGATGTTTCTCTCTTTCCCTCTCCTTCCTCTCTCAAATCAATTAAAAAATATTTTTTAAAAATGCTTCTGGCTAACAGTCTTTTTTGCCACAGTATCTTAGAGCTTTTGGGTTAAAGAATGCAGGCAAAGAGTAAATGTTCCTTTTCCCTTATAGTTATCCATCTTGGTGCATCCTGACAAAAATCAAGATGATGCTGACAGAGCACAAAAGGCTTTTGAAGGTATTTGTAAGTTTACCTGCTTCTGAATAATATAGTCAATGTTAGGGATGAACTGTTCCTTGTCCTGGATCAAGAAAAGAATATAATAGTTTTGTCTTCTGGTCATGAAGAAGCTGGTTTTCAGTAGAAGAACAGTTGTCATTCCAAAGCAAAATGTCGCTGTTTAAGCAATAGACCTTAAGTTTGCTTTGTTAAAGCTTCTGTGTGCCAACAAAGACTGTTACTGCATAGGATCCTTTTTTTCTCTGAACATAAAAAATAATTGGCCATGTTTTATCACTGGATTAAACCTGGATGTGGTGTATTTAGCCTTGAGTGTATATTTAATTTTTTCCAAGGCTCTCAAGGAAAGTCATTGCTATAGTTATATGTTTTTAAAATTAGTTTAACAACAGTAAATAATTTAACAAAGTAGGGAATGCTTTTAGATGGCACAAGTCCGTTTACACTGCCTGAGTATAGTTCAGACTTGCAGAGGGTGTTTGCAGAAACAGTTAATTTCAATGTTTTGCATTAGCTGTGGACAAAGCTTACAAGTTGCTACTGGATCAGGAACAAAAGAAGAGGGCCCTGGATGTAATTCAGGCAGGAAAAGAATACGTGGAACACACTGTAAGTATTTATAGAGCTGCTGTGTTTACAGGAAGTATTAGCAAGCCGTGGGCATCTTGTAGAAGGGTAAATGTTAACATAGCAATGCCTACTGTTGAAATTGTGATTGCATATGTGGTCTCCACCACTTTGCTGTGGTGGTCCTGAATAGTGTGTGCCTAAAACTATTAATTCACGCCTAGACCTCAGGATGAAGAGTGGTTAGGACGCTGCTCCGACCTCTTTCCTTACCAGTCCCGTGTTGTGGAGAGATGGCTTTTTGTCCTCTCTTTACATGTCACATTGCTCCGTTTGAGAGTGGAGAAGTGGAGCAGCCATGGTCACACTTGACCCTTGATTTTTATGCTTGTCCCTGTGAAGGGGTTGGAACATGGGCTTGAAGTAGGCTGGCAAGAGGATATGAGTAAATTTTTTAAAAAGGAGGGCTACCTGTTTGTATTAACAACAGGGAAGGACTCAGTTGAAATAAATTTAGTTAGAGCTGGTGTTGTTATTTTTTCATTACTGAAATCTGAGTGGCGGGAAATATTAAGGTGGCTTGCTTGAGGTAAGAAAGGTCTTTGTTTAATTTTTTACTTGCGGGACAAGACTCTTGAGACCATTTATAAGGGCTATTTCAGTCGGGAGTGAATATGGATGTTTTCTTTGAAGAGCTTTGGAATCTAAAACAGAACTTCATAACCAATAATAATAATGACTCCAAGTTTAATGAGGAAAAGGAGTAAAAAGAGGAGATGGACGACCATAATTATATCCTACTGGTCTTGTGTTGGAAATGGCACGTGTAGGCCCAATTCTGAAAAAAATCAGAAAAGTACCTGAAAATTTGTACTTGAACCATTGTAGTAGTTTCCTTTCATCTGAATTTTGCTTGTAAAGGAGCCACCCTCAGTCTTTCTGACCACAAGGTGGCAGTGGGGCCTTTCTGAGCTTGGAAAGCACTGCTTTTTGCTGGTGTAAGACACTGAGTGATTGCTTAATGGAGTGATGTCATTCTGTGTGGATGAGTATATTTGATTTTTTTGGGGGATTTCAATAGTTGCCAAAGTGGTAAAAACACCAATTAACATGATGTGAAAATTATTGGTGTAAAGGGGTTTCACAGTGAAAATAAAAGAATGCAGTTGTAGAAATGCCAAAAACAACACGCCAATATTTATTCTGTAGCTGCTTCTAAAACTTGACACACAATGTTTTCTTTACTAAACACATAACCACAAACTGTGAAAGATAAGTGGGTGATGTGTTGAATTCATTGGATCTGGCCTAGGATTTGATGAGTGGGGACAGCTCCCTCATGGTCCCATCATCCTGCCAGTCGACTGGATTTAGAGGAGGTGAGAGAAAGAACCCCTTGCTCCTAGTTCTTGCTGATTGCATTGCTGTTTTGGAGGGAGGCTCTTCTTTTCGCAATGGAAACTTATTGTGGTGCGTATAGAAAAGTACACATAACCGTGTGTGCAGGCTCGTGGGTATTCTTAAATTATGAGTGCTCATTTTTTGATGAAAACAATTTTTTTTTTAGGTGAAAGAGCGAAAAAAGCAATTAAAGAAGGAAGGAAAACCTACAAATGTAGAGGAGGATGATCCAGAGCTGGTGAGTTAAATGAGGGAAAAGCCACCTTACCTGGTGTGTGTGGGTTCACTGGTGAGTTAAAGAGAGTTAAGTCTAAAGAATGATGCACACATGCTATAAACATTTATTGAGTATATATTGGAGTTTGTAGTTGACTTTATTTTATGAAACACACACATGAAGCATTATCTATAGTTTTTAGTACTTTTAATTTCTTTTGAAGTACTTGTGAAATATAGAGCAGAGTCCTAGATATTTATGATTTTATTCCTAATCTTTTCCAGATATCTCACCTGTACTTCATTCAATAGCAGTTATTTTAGGGACTTATGTTTATTGAATTTTTATAAAGCATTGTACTTAGTTTTAAAAGAAACAGTAGCCATTTTTATAACCATATTTATGAATTTCTGTGATATTTAAATCACACAAGTATAGTATTAATTGCAACTGGCACAGACAGCTTTGAGAAAAATCACAGATGACTCTTATTTTCATTTATTTATGTGTTGATTGATTTTAGAGAGAGGAAGTGGGGGAGGGAGAGAGAGAGACAGAAACATCGAAGTGAGAGAAAAACATCTATCAGTTGCCTCCTGCACGTACCCCGGCCGAGGATTCAACTCGAAACCTGGATATGTGCCCTGACTGGGAATCGAACCTGCCACCTTTTGGTGTATGGGATGACCCTCCAATCAACTGAGCCATGTCAGCCAGGCCACAAGTGACTCTTAAACAGCTGTCTATGAGCCATGAGTTCATTGTGCTCTCTAGGTAATAATTTACAGAGTTATGGAGAGCATTGGATAATCCAGTAGGTTATTTATTGGAGATTGGTTAAGCGAGAGATTCTACTTAAATATTTGTGTCTTTTTGCCTCTTTAGTCTGAAAAATTTAAAGTCATCTTAATCTTGCCTCAACTTAGGTCAGCATGTAAGTTATCCATATACCTATCTTGGTTTTAAAGATTTATAGAGAAGAGGCTGCCTTGCTAGGGAAACTTCTTTGCAACTTCTCTTGCTTCATTGATTTTGCTAACAGTGACTGGTCCCATCATCCGGACAGTAATGTTGCTTGAGAACTACTAGGCTATATTTTCCAATGGTTACCTATTTTGGGTTTACTCTCTTCCAGTATTTTAGTTTTTTTCTCCTCAGTCTTATTTTCTCTTCCTTTTAATTACCCTCTGTAGTCTTTTCTGAAGGCCCTCTTACAAATATTCCTTGGTTCTTCTAAGTTGTTAAGAACGCTATTTTTTTTTTTTTAAAATAAGTTTTTATTGATTTTTAGAAAGAGAGGAAGGGAGAGGAATAGATAGAAATATCGTTGAGAGAGAAACATCATTGATCGAAGCTATCTCCTGCATGCCCCCTACCTGGGGATCGAGCATGTATGTGCTCTGACTGGGGATCGAACTGGTGACCTCTTTGTTCCTGGGTCAGTGCTCAACTACTGAGCCACACCAGCCAGACAAGCACCCTAACTTTATGTTAGTTGTCTTTTTTTCTGATTATAAAGGAACATATGCTAATGATAGAAAATTTGGAAAAAGCAGAAAACTATAAAATATTGACAATCACCAGTAACTGTTCACCCAGGAGAGTTTAGAGCTTTTAA